>NW_028270145.1:61612526-61926745 GCF_037043375.1 Chiloscyllium plagiosum
ATGGAGAAAAATTGAGTTGGTCTTATTCACTGGTCTCTTGCTACCTGATCCTGTTTCTACAATATTGTAACAGAACATCCAGCAGCAGATGAATAAGGCAAGGGAGGGTACTGACTCAGGGAGCAGTTGTGCCAGGATCTCCATGAACACTCAGTCAGTGTGGGAGAGCAGCTGGAGCAATGGAATGGACCCATCTGTAAAAAAAAATGGTGTCTATGGTGGAATGAGGGCTCGAGGAAGGATGGAGCAGAGAGACAAACAATTCCTCAAACCAATATAAACTACAACCTCATTCCAGGCAAATACTTCCTCATTTAGCCTTAATTTCCATTCATGTTTGTAATGACCTGATGCCATTGGAATAAAGAATCCCTACTTTGTGATCTTTGGGCTTTCCATTTGTTCCAATCACCTGTTATGGAATATCATCAGGCCATATTAGACTGGCCAAATGAGAGCTTGCTTCATTGTAATAGTACACAAACAAGATAGGCAAAGTTTCTTAAAGTTTTAACTGCTTGGTATTCTGCCAATCCCAATAATGAAATGCTCCCTGCCATTGAATTGTTAATGTTAAGACCCTCACCTCAGAAAATTAACTTAGATTAGAGAATTAGGTAGGGGAATTGTACAAATTGCGTCCTACCAAATATCAGCTATGATGCAGAAAAAAATCTTCCCCATGAATTCTTGGAAAAATGTTTACAATTCTAAAAGATTATTCTATAAGAGGTCTGCCACAGTGAAATATTTTATATGAAATATTAATTTCTGTTACACCAGTAGAAAATAATAAACTTTAATGCTCATTTATTAATTACATGATAGCAGAAAAATGTTTATTCAAACATGATTAGTGTTCAGTGTGATGTGAATACGATTAAATTTTTCACAGTGAAATTTTTCTTATGAAGTTTAATTCTGAATCTTGTTTTGCCTTTTCATTCATTTAGGTTTTGGATAGATTTAATATTCTATTTCACTCAATTTTTGTTCACTTAATTTTATACATATGCTTGGTGTGTAAATCTGAAATCAAAACATGTGAAAGCAAAACGCATGAGAGGTAGTTGATTAATTGATAAAGTCAAATTTTCTCCATGGATGGCTATGTCCTTGGCAGACATCTGCAATATACTAATTAAGTATAGACTACAACTTGCACTTATGGGACCCTTTTCTGCTTTTACATACTTGTGCTGTTTGAAGATACCTCATCAAAAAGCATCATGTTGTTGATCTCTTTGTGCATTTTTTGCTTGCAATTCATCATCCATACTCAAACATCGCATCATGTAATCCCTGCTCATCTCACAGAGTTTCTTAGTTTACGTGTTGAGGCTTAAACGCATTCAGCCTGTCTTAAAAAAAATCTCCTGTCTCCGTTAGTCACATGGGTTAGCACAGTTCTGGCACCCAGTAACATTCAGTTGGTTCATGGGAGGTGACTCTTGTCTAGTCTGGTTTAGCCCAGCAGGGAAGCCCTCTTATTACAGTGCAGTGGTCTTTCTAAGAAGAAAATAGCAGTTGACGGAAGCGTTACTGTTTTGCCTCTAAGCTCACATGTCAACTTGGTTGACATAGTTTAAACAAATGATGCACAAAATTTACATTTGGATTATGTATAAACATTTGATATCAAGAGGTTCAGACATTTCATGAGAAATGATGCAGCCTGATTATCAGCAGTATAGGATATATATTTCCCATTCTAACTGGAGACCACATGTACAAAAAAAAGTCCACTTCTAAATAACACTCCTACTGGGAATCACTAACCATCATGTAGTATATCACTTTGGTTTTCTTGCGTTTTTAAAACTGAAATCTCTAATATAAAAAGTTTTTAAAAATATAGTAGTGGTGTTTCAATGTCATTGATTATCTTATTATCCCTTGTGGATTTATTATTTCAATATCTGAAATTCCACTTCTTTTTTTACAAGAACAGTCTCCAAATGGTAATAAAAGTTCCAAAGTGCAATATATTTATTTCTCCATTTAGTCAACAGTCCACAAATCACTTGGGAAATTAACACAGCAGTTTTTAAAATTTTAAAAGGCAAATCCTTGAAAATATGACTGCTAATCTATTGTATCTCTATCCAAATTAAATATTCACATTATTATTGGTGCAGTTTTCCTTTACATTGTGAAAAACTTGCTTTTTGATTGAATGTGTCGCCATTGGAAGCTATAGTGAAGAAAATGATGATGGTCTGTGGAATCATGGGAAATGAAACGCGTTTGCACAGAATGGACAGTAGCAGATTGATGGCCTATTTTACACTTTCCCACATTTTCCTCTAATTCTTTATCCTTTTTGCCATGTCCCTCTTTCGTGCAATATAAAATGTTCATATTTTTAGAGTTTGTAATTTTTAATCAGTGGTTGGTTTTTGCAACTAATATTGAGGGAACAAGATAAATCAACATTAATATGCTTGGATGTGATGCACAGGAAAATCTGGTTGAGAATGCCATGCCTGGAACTGCCGTAAATATCCTGATTTAGTTCTTTATGCACAAATGTATTGAATGAGAAAAAAAATCAAGACCAGCGTTCCTTCCATGTCACAACTGTTAGCAACTTTTCAGGGCATTCTAATTTTGTCAGTTTATTTGGAATTATGAAACTAAATGTTCCTATTATATTTACGTAGATCAAAAGTTGTGAATAAACTGTACCGTATGCAATATCATCAGCATCTTGATTAAGTTCTGGTTGATGAGAAACATTTAAGAGCTGGAGAAAGTACACAGAAAAATCCTAACCTAATACAAAATCTCAGATATAAAGAAAGCCTGGAGAACCTGATCTTCTCAGCATATAAAGGAGATGTCTGGGAAGTGTTTAAATAGTTATGTGCTATAACCAGATCTTGGGTGAAGTTCCCCAGTTTTGATGTTTCCAGGTGGAATACCCCAAATTGTTAAGCTCCCAGTTGAGGAAGGATGAACAGGTTCTCTTTATTCAACCCGTCCCCTTTATTGGTTGAAACAAAGTTACTATTTTCACTCAGACCTCAATGAACTTGTGTTTTAAAACCAACCCATTTAACCAGGTTTTCTTAAACTAACAAGAAGAGTGAGTTTATTAAGTAGTAATCACAAGAAGAAATATTAACACACACATGCATACACACACTCTCTCTCTCACACACACACATTATAAATAAGACATGAGGCTTAAAAGATAAACGTTTTTAAAATACACAAATCAGACCTTGAATTGTGAAGAGTGCATAGTCGAGTTTTGTAGCTGTTGCAGTGAAGAGTGACACTGGTGATTGAACAGTCAAATCAGTCTAACCTATTTTGAGATTCTTGCTTTTGTAGATTAACTGAAGCTTCTTTGTTCTAATTCAATTTTATTAATTGTTTCTCAGCACACAGAGTGCAGCAATACAGGAGTAACTAGAGGGTGGTTCTTCAATTGTGAGGTACACAGCATAATAACATTGGAACACAGGCTGTTTTACATGAGAGTTTTCAGTCCCACTAGTCCACTCCAGCAGAATTGGAACTGATTTTTAACCCTTATCTTTGTGATAGAATCCCTACAGTGTGGAAGCAGGCCATTCAGCCCATCGAGTCCACACTGACCCTCTGAAGAGCACCCCCTTACCCTGTCCCTGTAACCCTGCATTCCCCATGGCTAATCCACCTACCCTACACATCCCTGGACATGAGGCAATTTAGCATGGCCAACCCACTTAAGCTACTCATCTTTGGACTGGAGGAGGAAACCGGAGCATCCAGCGGAAACCCACACAGACACAGGGAGAATGTGCAAACTTGCCCAAAGCTGGAATTGAACCCGGGTCTATGGTGCTGTGAGGCACCAGTGTGAACCACTGAGCCACAGTGGAGAAACAGAAGATGTCTCGGTAGTTTGGAACATTATTTGTAGAGTGATGGTTGGCTGTTTGGCAGGGAATCATCAACCCATTGTAATCTTCATAACCTCAAGAAATCACAGTCAAGCCTGTTAGCAGTTTTTTTTTGACACTTTGGATATTACATTCCATCATTCTTTCTCCCTTCACATCCACTTATTTTATGTCCAAAGTGATTTCTTGCCTAGTTCAGCCTTCTTTTAGAAAACACATTTTGGAATTACAAGTTTAAAATAACCACAGTGCGTAGGTGTTCTGACTCATCATCACAAGTGTAGTATAGAAAAGATAAGTTTATCATTTGTGGTACTGCCTTTCACGATGTCTAAGATTCCTGTAGAACGTTATGATCCCAGGTGATAATACCACTGGGCAAGTCAGGTCCCAGAATGAAAAATGGCCTGACATTTTTTTTTCCATTTTAGTTAATGTTGTGGTCGATTACTGAAGCATAGTCATAGAACAATGTACAAGTTATTAACATGAAAACTGAGATTTATTACACAAAAGAAAACAAAGTTTTCAAATGTATAGCAGTTTTTAAGATCTTAAAACATAGACCAAAACAAAATCTTATCCAGTTTTCCCTATTACTTCTCCATATCAGATCTTTACATTCAATGCAACTGATTTGCTGAGTTCTTAGCCAAGAATCATGAAGTTTTCTTACATGAAAACTGACAAAACAGAGCTTTGAATATTTCAGATCCTAATAATCTCCAGATTTCTAATCCAAACCTCCTGGTCTAGAAGTTTTACAAACTGAACTTTTACACTGAGGTAACTGTGTTTTCCATAAACTGTTCTATATTTGTTTGGGACCCAATGAGTTCTTCTTCAAATTGCTCTTAATCAATGGAATTCCATAGATAAAATCAATCCTAAATGATCCTGATCTCAAGACAAGCTAATGATCTCAATGATTTCCCGATGTGTCATAAACCACCAAGTAAAACAATTTTCCATTAATATTTCTTATATTCTGCAGCACTTGTGTACCTGCTACATCGGAAGGGTCCAGGTGCCTTACAAAACTAGTTATTGGAGGACATTGACTTAACATTCTGACCAAAGCTAACACATTCTCTATTACATCACTGTTCCATGACAAATTGAAAGATCACAAATAAAGATGTCAAGTTTAAGACTTGTCCTATAATAAACAAGATGGGAGCAATATTAATGAAACAGTGTTATATAGGTAATTTATATTTTAAACTATAGAAAAAACACACATTCAACTGTAAGAAAGTTTTACTGTATCTCATAAGACAATAGACAATAGGTGCAGGAGTAGGCCATTCTGCCCTTCAAGCCTGCACCACCATTCAATTGATCATGGCTGATCATCCTTAATTAGTATCCTGTTCCTGCCTTATCTCCATAACCCTTGATTCCACTATCCTCGAGAGCTCTATCCAACTCTTTCTTAAATGAATCAGAGACTGGGCCTCCACTGCCCTCTGGGGCAGAGCATTCCACACAACCACCACTCTCTGGGTGAAGAAGTTTCTCCTCATCTCTGTCCTAAATGGTCTACTCCGTATTTTTAAGCTGTGTCCTCTGGTTCGACACTCACCCATCAGCGGAAACATGTTTCCTGCCTCCAGAGTGTCCAATCCTTTAATAATCTTACATGTCTCAATCAGATCCCCTCTCAGTCTTCTAAACTTAAGGGTATACAAGGCAGTCGCTCTAGTCTTTCAGTGTAAGGTAGTCCCGCCATTCCAGGAATTGACCTCGTGAACCTACGCTGCACTCCCTCAATAGCCAGAATGTCTTTCCTCAAATTTGGAGACCAGAACTGCACACAGTACTCCAGGTGTGGTCTCGCCAGGGCCCTGTACAGCTGCAGAAGAACCTCTTTGCTTCTAAGTGGGCATTTCACTCTTCAGGAACAAGTCAAAAGCTATCTTCAGGTTTCCCCTTTGCCAGCCAGATAACTTCTCATCCCCAAACTGACTTACACAGTAAATGTTACCATAGAGATTGCTCCCTCTAGTCAAAACTAGATAAATTGCACAGCCTTGTTTAAATCCTTGCAAACTTTGTCTCTTCAATCCAAGCATGAACATTCAACCTGATTCTGGGTGGTGAATAAAAGGGAACGGTTGCCCCTATCTCACTGCCTTTTCTCTCTCAGAATTTTGCAGACTGACCTGTTTATAGGGCTCAGGGATATCTCAGGAAAAATGCTGTAAGATAGGACTAAATTGGCTTGCAATTGTTTTTCCCAGTCAAAGCCCATCTCAATTTCAATGTAAAGATTTGCATGTAGTAGAAAATAATCATATCGTTCAGTCAACTTACACTGCCCCAGCCTCAACAAAATAGTTCAATGTTCAGAAACATAGCTGGCTCCCCACAAATGCAGGGTACACATGTGACAGTAAGAGGGCCACATCCCAATGCTGTGAATCAATGGGAAGCAGCTCGATTCCATTCCATTAATATCCAGATGACCTCTGATCACTGATACAACTTTTTGGAGGTATGTACCTGTATGAGTTCTAAGCCCTGAAGGTCGATGCATTGAGGGTTCAGGTGCATTACAGGCAACATGGCTGATGACACCTAGCTTATGCAGTGTCCAGATACAATGCTGTCCATGCTGCAAGCTAGGAATACTACAGCGAGTATCTCATCTCCTGCCTCCCCAAAGCCTATCCACCATCTGCATGGCACAAGTCAGAAGTATGATGGAATACTCCCTACTTGCCTGGATGAGTGTAGCTCCAACAACATTCAAGAAGCTTTATACCATCCAGGACAAAGGAGCTCACTTGATTGGCACTACATCCACAAGCACCACTCTGTCTATCACCGACGCATTGTTGTGTACTGTCTACAAGGTGCACTGCAGAAATTCACCAAAGATACTCAGACAATATCTTCCAAACCCATGATTACTTCCATCTATAAGGACAAGGGCAGTGGATATATGGGAACACCACCTTCAAGATCCCCTCCAAGCCACTTACCATCCTGATTTGGAAATATATCGCCATTCCTTCACTGTCACTGGGTCAAATCCTAGAAATGCTTCCATAATGGCATTGTGGGTCAACCCACAGTAGGTGGATGGCAATGGTTCAAGAAGGTAGCTCACTATTACCTTCTCAAGGGCAACTAGGGACGGGCAATAAAATGCTGACCAGCCAGTGACACCCACATCCCACAAATGAATAAAAGAAACCCATGATCGAGCAAAGAACAGAATTGATGAGGATATAATTCTGTTACTTGGATGCTCTAGTATAGTCCAAACAGGATGTGCTGCATCATCCTGGTGTGCTGTGCTATTCCTGTACAACTGGAACACACAATATGCTGACGTGAGAGAATAGCTTGTATGCACAAGGGAGTGTCAGCCACAAGCAACAAGGGTTTTGTGGCTGCTGAGCAATTATGTTTCTGGTGATGGGACATGCTGGATTGCTAATCTTTGTCCTAGTGTACAGTAGCCTTTTAAAAATGGCATGCACACAAGGATGCTGGTCTTTTAAAGGATATCTACTGAGTGACAAGTTATTCTAGGAACACCGAGTGGTAAGATGGTGATGGAAATGGGTATGAGGCATGCCACAGGGGTTGAGTAGGTAGTTAATGACATGGGTTTGTGACATACGACAGTAAAATCTGCCAAAAAAACTCAACTTCACTTAGCCAAGAAAAAGATTCAGACTGAGTTTCTCCACTCAAAAGATCATGGATGCTAGTACAATTTCAGCTTTAAAGACTGATATCAATAGATTTGTTTTAGGTAAGGATATCAAAAATATGGAGATAAACTGGATCACAGATCATAGTACAAGCCCTTCAAGCCCTCGATGATGCGCCAACCTGTGAAATCAATCTGAAGTCCATCTAATCTACATCATTCCATTCTCGTCCATATGCCTATCCAATGACCATTTAAATGCCCTTAAAGTTGGCGAGTCTACAACTGTTGCAGGCAGTGTGTTCCATGCCCCTACTACTCTTTGAGGAAAGAAACCATCTCTGACATCTGTCCTATATCATTCACCCCTCAATTTAAAGTTATATCCCCTCGTACGAGCCATTGCCAAATAAGGAAAAAGGCTTTCACTGTCCACCCTATCTAACCCTCTTATATATCTCAATTAAGTCACCTCTCAACTTTCCTCTCTCTAACGAAAACAGCCTCAGGTCCCTCAGCCTTTCCTCATAAGACCTTCCCTCCATACCAGGCAACATCCTAATAAATCTCCTCTGAACGCTTTCCAAAGCTTCCATATCCTTCCTATAATGCAGTGACCAGACCTGTATGCAATACACCAAGTGCAGCTGCACCAGAGTTTTGTACAGCTGCAGCAAGGCCTCATGGCGCCAAAACTCAATCTCTCTACCAATAAAAGCTAACACGCCATATGCCTTCTAACAACCCTATCAACCTGGGTGGCAACTTTCAAGGATTTATGTACCTGGACACTAAGATCTCTCTGCTCATCTACACTACCAATGGAGTTGAAGGGCAGATCAACCCTGAGTTAATTTACGAGTGGTGGGAAAGAGATCTGAATGGCCTACTCTTGTTTGGATGTCCTAAAAGATTAAGACAGTCTCAGACTTGATCCTTGATAACAAAATAATAATGTTCATCATTGTATGATGAATTCTGAGTGGTGATAAAATGCTAAAAAATTGGAGAGGAGAACCAACTTGGAATCTTCTTCATGATGATGGAACATTGACCCCTGCACATGTGGACATTTGAAAGAACAAAACCTTAACTAACTGCTAACATTTATTGTGACAGCATACATCACAACAATTGTCTTTAATATAGAAAATATCCCAAGGCACTCACAAAGAAAGAAGAAAACATGGATAATCGTGCTGTTCCATTTAAAGACCTTTTTTTTGACCCCGCCAATTAAAATTGCCTCTATAATGTTTCATAATTGTTATGTATGTGGATGGCTTACAATACAATCAACCAGGTACTACTAATGTTTCAAATTTAGGATGATGAATTTTGTTTTATGTAGGTCATTTGCCTCATCCACTGGGATTTGAGGAAATAGAGGTTTAACAACATTGACAGGAGGCAAATTGGACTAAGTTGAAGCAATCAATACAATCTATTCTAACCAGGATCAACCATACAGCTTAAAACAAAATGTTAAATCTTTTTAATTGGAATGAAAGAATGTGAAACGATTGGACATTTTTTCATCACCTTTTAGTCCATTCTGGGACTTAAGATACAAGCATTTCTCAATTGCAGACCTTAAAATGTCAGCAAATCTCTTATTGCATTCTCTCTTTACTGAAAATTGGATTACACCTGAATCAATGTATAATCGGGGTCTAGAGAAGTCAGCAGCAGAACCATGGAAAATTGGACTCATTTGTTTATTACCACAAATTCATGGTCACAGAGATTGCTTGTTGGGAATAGACGGGTTGAAACACCATCTAAGAACTGAAGGTGGGTCCAGAATTTCTTGAAGTGGGGACAATGTAAGGGCTAGCAACAACTTATTGTTATGAGGAGCACTTCTGGGTCCACATTCAAATAAGTATGCTTTTTCAAGTATCTTTTTGGTAGCAAACTCCATGATCACTTTAAGCATAACTGGTTCAGTCCCATTCAGATCTGAAAATCCTGAATGTAGCAGGTCTGACACTGGCTGCATTCTAAGCAAACCAACCTCCTATGAGCAACGCACTAAGTCTTGGTACAACTGCCACAAAGGCACACTTGAAGAAGAAACTGTCTGAAGCTTTTCAGCCACAGCTCACCTACAGAATAGAAAATGTGAAAAGCCCCTCAGGAGTAGCTTCAAATCAAACAAATTTGTGCAGATTTGAAAAGGCTATGGTGAATATAGCAATCCAACCTTTAAAATAAATATATAGTGCAAAGTAATTGCGGACTATGATCTGAGGTTACAGTTGGCAAGTCATTGAACTTTTGGGTTCACAGGTGAACTTATTGATCATTTTTGAATTTTGCTAGTTCGCATTGTTGCAATCAGAATTTGGCAGAAGGGTAAGTGTTCTAATACTCCAATAGCAATCACAAACAATAGTGTTCTTTTTATATAAGTCAGTTTGCAAGCACATGTAAAGGTACTGTGGGTTGTTGAGTAAAAGAGAATTATTGTACATCATGGTGTACTTATGACTCTTAATGGTTTTTAGCATTCAGTCCAGGTTAAAGTTAGGATTTCCCTACTGACATCCACAATGCTTCACAGTTGTTCTGTGGAAAGATAGGCCTTAGCTTGATTATTTGCTGGTGTGTCACCCTGAGCCATCTTCCTCAGCAAACTGATTGTTAGAAAGCTATGGCAATGAGGATAATCCAAGCTGACCTCTGCTGGACCATGAGCTGACCATATACTGTTGGCATTAACCTGAACCACATACTAATAAATTGCATTCACCACCCCTCCTTGCATCCAAACTAAGAAGTCAGTGTAAATCAAAAGTAATAATGCTTGAACTGAATTCTTTATTACTTGCACCAGTAAAATGGTTTTCTTTTCTTCTAACAAATTCTAAGGTCAAAAAGGTGACTGTAAAAATAAAATTCCTTTTACAGCTATTTTTGCATGATGCATTTAAATTCTCCAAATATTTCTTTCATTCTTTATTTTGTACAAGAGCAATGGAATGTGAGGAACAGCTGAAGGCGACCCTATGATTCAATGATGCTTCCCTGCAGGTTGTCTTCCCATCTGCCCAGGCAAAGAGGGAGATCCTATTTCTCTAAACGCAGAGGGAGAGAGCAGCCTCACAGACAAAACGTAAATAGAGATCACAAAAGATGGAAGTGACTGCAGAGTCATCCATCGAATCGGACTTCAATGTTTCAATGACTTGCCATGTTTCAATGACTTGCCATGATCTCATAATGTTTACCTTAAAAGCCTGTGACTGAGTGGGGTGGATGTGAGATTGGTGGAAAGGGCAAGCCAATGCAATCACTAGCAATGGCTGTGACAGTATTATTTGTCAGATGGTAGCTTCTCAATGAGTTTCTCTGTCCAAGTTACTTTCTCTGAGTTGTTGTAATGGAGGAAAATACCTTTGGCCCTCTCACAGATTATGAAGCTAGTATCAGCATACACAAGCCTGCTTTTGGCAGACAAGAAAAAAATGGATAGTTATGTGCTTTCAGGAAAATTGTGCAGCACCTGAAGAAAAGAGCCAAAATGGCATTTCTTACTTTTCTGCCAACCCTGCTGCCAATTTAAAAATATTCTGTAGGAATTGGAGGCCTGTAAGTGGACTGGTCCACTGCTGATAATGACACAGAAACAATAGTGTCATAGAGTCATAGAGATGTACAGCACGGAAACAAACCCTTTGGTCCAACTTGTCCATGCCGTCCAGATATCCTAAACTAATCTAGTCCCATTTGCCAGCATTTGGCCAATGTCCCTCGAAGCCCTTTCTATTCATATACCCATCCTGATGCCTTTTAAATATTGTACTTGTATCAGCCTCCACTTCCTCCAACAGCTCATTCCATATGCGTATCACCCTTTGCATGAAAAAGTTGCCCCTTAGGTCCCTTTTAAATTTTTCCCCTCTCACACTAAACCTATGCCTCTAGTTCTGGACTCCCCCACCCCAGGGAAAAGAGCTTGTCTATTTACCCTATCCATGCCCCTCATGATTTTATAAACCTCTACAAGTTTACCCCTCAGCCTCCTTTGCTCCAGGGAAAACAGCCTCAGCCTATTCAGTCTCCCCCTATAGCTCAAACACTCCAACCCTGGCACTATGATGAATGGAAGGTACAGTATTCATTCATTCCAACATGGATTACCTGGAGGTTTGTATGAAGTTTGATCTGAAATATGTGGTGGAATGTGTATTATCCTCTAATTAATCTTCTCTTTCATACAAATCAGTGCCCTGAGCAATCAGCTACAGTGACCTTAGGATAGACATCAACTCCCGAGATGGTGGGAGAAGTTCAGACTATGCACCATCATATCATTCCTCCACAGCCTCCACCAGTACAGATAGCTTGAAGTTGGTTTGTAACCTTTGGTTTAGATCAGAGTGGTGCTGGAAAAGCACAGCAGGTCAGGCAGCATTCGGATGCTGCCTGACCTGCTGTGCTTTGCCAGCACCACTCTGATCTAAACTCTGGTTTCCAGCATCTGCTGTCCTCACTTTTGCCTCATTGTAACCTTTGGTGTTTGGCTAGGGGGTTCACAAGCTGTTACATATAGCATAGGTAGAGGCTGGTACAGCCAAGACCAGTCACACTAGGAGTGTGGAATGGGCTAGTGGTACTGGGCTTCAGGCTGATGATGGAATTCTGAAGTCATCAACAAAGCAGCAAATGCTGGAGTTTGTTTAAAGTTTGGGGATATTTGGTAGTGGTGTAACCTTCGCAGCCAGTTTTTTTATTTGCAATGGTCACAGTCCAATTCTGCAGTTAGCAAGTGATAGTCTTTCCTTTCAAAGTCCATTGCCATTTGTATACAGCGGATGAAACCATGTCTCTGGGAACTCCAGCATTGACTGTCTTAAAAAATGACATGAATGATCACCTTATGTGGAGAGGAGTTGAAGAGTGTGCGAAATCCCACACATGTTGGGAAGAAATTTGGTCAAGCTTTTCAAAACCATAAGAGGTCTAAGACAGGGGAGATAGAGAGGACTGTTATTATTTTTGAAAAGATCAAGAACCAGAGGACATTGGTTAAACATGCTTGGAAAAAAGATAATGACAACATGAGGTAAAACATTTTTTACACCACGAACAGTTAGATTCTGGATAATGATATTGGACAGTGCGGTGCAGATAGATTCAGTAATGTCTTTCTGTAGTAATTGGAATGAGGGCCAGGTGGATCTCATTCACTATAAGTGCCTTGACTGGCATTATTATCCTGGGCCAATCAGGGAACTTTGGCTGACAAGACAAACAGGAGGTGACACAGCACTGCCCTTTGATGTGAAGGGCAGTGTTTGTCACTGGCCACTCGGGTGTTTTCCTATCTTCCTGGTGGTGGAATTTGAATAAAGATTCGTGCACTTTGTGTCTCTCACCTGCACACACACACCATGGGTGCTGGGGATAAAATAAGCACTACCGCACTTAGGCGGTAGTGTGGGGGTTAAAATAAAAAAAAATAAAAAAAAGAAAAAAAAATAATATAAAATAATAAAAAAAAATAAACAAAAAAAAATATAACCAGGAGAATTGGTGCACTTTGTGTCTTCCACTGTGTCTCACATCTGCACAGAAAAAAAAAAGAAAAAAAAAAGGAGTGTACCATGGGTTCTGGGGATAAAATAAGCACAAAAAAAACAAAAAAAATAAAAAAAACAAACAGGAGGTGTAACCAGAAGGTGGGTAGGGGCGGGCTGCCTTAGAGTGGTCGGAAGGTGGGAGGGATGGGGGCTTGCTGGGTCTGTATTGTCTGCACTTTGTATGTAACAGTATTGTCTAATGTACAAATGTCATTGTCACTGTCTTGCCATAAGTGGAACTGGGATTTGAGGTTTGTCCTCATCTCCCTGTAAAATGGTTGAATGGTAGGGTTTGGGGCCTAGCTTTGCTGCTCCTCTCCCTTGTAACATTGCTGTCTCTTATGTACAGCTGTAAATGTTTTTTGTAAACTGTTTGTTTGTAATTTGTTTCATAAAATATAAATAAACAGGAGATTCAGAGTCTTCTCAGTTTAGGAACTGAAAAAAAAACAAACAGGAGGTGAAGGGCAGTGTTTAAAAAAAAGAAAAAAGAAAAAAAAATTAAAAAAAGAAAAAAAAGAAAAATATATATAAACAGGAGATGAAAGGTGTGCGAGGATAGCCCACTGGTCGGAGGTGCAACGGGGTGGGTGAGAACCCAATGGTATGTAGGGGCTGACTGAGAGCCAGAAGGTGGGTAGCTGTCCTCAGCGCTGTCACCCCGGGCAGGTACCGGGGCGGGTTGCCCCAGAGGTGGTCGAAAGGTGCTGAGGGTGGTTAGTGAAGCCGGAAGGTGGGTAGGCCGTCCTGACCGCTGTCAAGCCCTGGGCGGGTACTGGGGTGGGCTGTCCTAGAGAAAAAAAACAAACAAGAAATTCGCGCTGCCGCAGGACATAGCGAGCAGGCTAGCGGTAGACGTCCGGTACGTGGCCACCGCCATCCGACGCCTTAAAACGGCGGTGCTCGGACCCGATGTAGTGCACCAGTTGGAGGACACTCAGGTGTGCGGTGGGATCCCGTCCGCGCTCACCCCAGCCCGGACGGAATTTCACATTGGCCCCAAGGTCCCGTACTTCCCGCGGGAGCCTGTGCCCCACAACCTGAGCCGCCTCCGAAATTTTAATTTTGTTTTGTTTAGGGATATAAAAAGAAGAGCCCTGTATAGACTGCTGCTGCACACCATCCACCTCTTCTCCCTCATCCACCGTCCGGACACGCCTTGGCGTGCCCATTTGCCACCGGGCGGTTGGGATCCCCAGTGGAGGGCTCTCTACGCGGGAGTCCTCCCCCTTTCTCTCGGGGATCTGGGGTGGAGGGTGTTGCACGCAGCAGTCCCCTGCAACCGCAGATTGCGGTGGTTCACGGACTCCCAGCCCAACTGCTTGTTCTGTGGTGCTGTGGAGTCCGTGGGCCACGTGTATATTGGGTGTGGGCGTTTGCACTCCCTTTTTGATTTCCTTAAAAACCTTCTCCTTTGTTTTTGGCTGCACTTCAGTCCCACGCTCCTGATCTTTGGGCACCCGGTACGGAGGAAGGAGGGCAGGTCTGAAGACCTCCTCGTGGGTCTGCTCCTGGGCCTGGCCAAACTGGCCATCAACAGGTCCAGGCAGCGGGCCATGGAGGGGGTCGTTAGGGCCGACTGCCTGCCCCTCTTCCGCGGTTATGTTAGAGCCCGGGTGTCCTTGGAGAAGGAGCACGCGGTGTCCACCAACACACTGGAGTTGTTCAGGGAGAGGTGGGCGCCGCAGGGAGTGGAGTGCATCATTTCTCCCTCCAACTCTATTTTGATTTAGTCCCTACCCTCCCCTTCACTGTTTTTGATCACACAGCACTGTCCCTTGATGTGAAGGGCACTGCTTGTCACTGGCCACCCGAGTGTTTTCCTATCTTCCTGGTGGTGGAAATTGAATAAAGGTTCGTGCACTTTGTGTCTCTCACTGTGCCTCCCACCTGCGCACACACACCATGGGTTCTGGGAAAAAAAAAAGAAAAAAAAAACAAAAAAAAATTGGAGATTCACGTTAGAGCCCGGGTGACCTTGGAGAAGGAGCACGCGGTGTCGACCAACACCCTGGAGTTGTTCAGGGAGAGGTTGGCGCCGCAGGGAGTGGAGTGCATCATTTCTCCCTCCAACTCTATTTTGATTTAGTCCCTACCCTTCCCCTCACTGTTTTTGATCACACAGCACTGCCCTAAAAAAAAAGAAAAAAAAAGAAAAAAAAAGAAAAAAAAACAAACAGGAGGTGTAACCAGAAGGTGGGTAGGGGCGGGCTGCCTTAGAGTGGTCGGAAGATGGGAGGGATGGGGGCTTGCTGGATCTGTATTGTCTGCACTTTTGTATGTAACGGTATTGTCTAATGTACAAATGTCATTGTCACTGTCTTGTCATATGTGGAACTGGGATTTGAGGTTTGTCCTCCTCTCCCTGTAAAATGGTTGAACGGTAGGGTTCGGGGCCTAGCTTTGCTGCTCCTCTCCCTTGTAAAACTGCTGTCTTTTGTGTACAGCTGTCAATGTTTTTTGTAAACTGTTTTGTAATTTGTTTAATAAAATAAAAAAAAAATAAAAAAAACAAACAGGAGGTGTAACCAGAAGGTGGGTAGGGGCGGGCTGCCTTAGAGTGGTCGGAAGGTGGGAGGGATGGGGGCTTGCTGGGTCTGTATTGTCTGCACTTTGTATGTAACAGTATTGTCTAATGTACAAATGTCATTGTCACTGTCTTGCCATAAGTGGAACTGGGATTTGAGGTTTGTCCTCATCTCCCTGTAAAATGGTTGAATGGTAGGGTTTGGGGCCTAGCTTTGCTGCTCCTCTCCCTTGTAACATTGCTGTCTCTTATGTACAGCTGTAAATGTTTTTTGTAAACTGTTTGTTTGTAATTTGTTTCATAAAATATAAATAAACAGGAGATTCAGAGTCTTCTCAGTTTAGGAACTGAAAAAAAAACAAACAGGAGGTGAAGGGCAGTGTTTAAAAAAAAGAAAAAAGAAAAAAAAATTAAAAAAAGAAAAAAAAAGAAAAATATATATAAACAGGAGATGAAAGGTGTGCGAGGATAGCCCACTGGTCGGAGGTGCAACGGGGTGGGTGAGAACCCAATGGTATGTAGGGGCTGACTGAGAGCCAGAAGGTGGGTAGCTGTCCTCAGCGCTGTCACCCCGGGCAGGTACCGGGGCGGGTTGCCCCAGAGGTGGTCGAAAGGTGCTGAGGGTGGTTAGTGAAGCCGGAAGGTGGGTAGGCCGTCCTGACCGCTGTCAAGCCCTGGGCGGGTACTGGGGTGGGCTGTCCTAGAGAAAAAAAACAAACAAGAAATTCACGCTGCCGCAGGACATAGCAAGCAGGGCAGCGGTAGACGTCCGGTACGTGGCCACCGCCATCTGACGCCTTAAAACGGCGGTGCTCGGACCCAATGTAGTGCACCAGTTGGAGGACACTCAGGTGTGCGGTGGGATCCCGTCCGCGCTCACCCCTGCCCGGCCGGAATTTCACATTGGCCCCAAGGTCCCGTACTTCCCGCGGGAGCCTGTGCCCCACAACCTGAGCCGCCTCCGAAATTTTAATTTTGTTTCTTTCAAGGAAGTGAAAAGAAGAGCCCTGTATAGACTGCTGCTGCACACCGTCCACCTCTTCTCCCTCATCCACCGTCCGGACATGCCTTGGTGTGCCCATTTGCCACCGGGCGGTGGGGATCCCCAGTGGAGGGCTCTCTACGCGGGAGTCCTCCCCCTTTCTCTCGGGGATCTGGGGTGGAGGGTGCTGCACGCAGCAGTCCCCTGCAACCGCAGATTGCGGTGGTTCACGGATTCACAGCCCAACTGCTTGTTCTGTGGTGCTGTGGAGTCCGTGGACCATGTATATATTGGGTGTGGGCGTTTGCACTCCCTTTTTGATTTCCTTAAAAACCTTCTCCTCTGTTTTTGGCTGCACTTCAGTCCCACGCTCCTGATCTTTGGGCACCCGGTACGGAGGAAGGAGGGCAGGTCTGAAGACCTCCTCGTGGGTCTGCTCCTGGGCCTGGCCAAACTGGCCATCAACAGGTCCAGGCAGCGGGCCGTGGAGGGGGTCGTTAGGGCCGATTGCCTGCTCCTCTTCCGCGGTTACGTTAGAGCCCGGGTGTCCTTGGAGAAGGAGCACGCGGTGTCCACCAACACCCTGGAGTTGTTCAGGGAGAGGTGGGCGTCGCAGGGAGTGGAGTTCATCATTTCTCCCTCCAACTCTATTTTGATTTAGTCCCTACCCTCCCCTTCACTGTTTTGGAAAAAAAACCAAACAGGAAATTTGTGCTGCCGCAGGACATAGCGAGCAGGGCAGCGGTACATGTCCGGTACGTGGCCACCGCCATCCGACGCCATAAAACGGTGGTGCTCGGACCCGACATTGTCCTCCAACTGGTGCACTCTCAGGTGTGCGGTGGGATCCCGTCCGCGCTCACACCAGCCCGGACGGAATTTCACATTGGCCCCAAGGTCCCGTACTTCCCGCGGGAGCCTGTGCCCCACAACCTGAGCCGGGTGGAGGGTGCTGCATGCAGCAGTCCCCTGCAACCGCAGATTGCGGTGGTTCACCGCTGCCTGGGACTTGCCTTGGGCCCATCTCCACCACTAGTGCTGCCTGGGACTCAATTTTGGGGCTGCCTGGGACTTGCCTTGGGGACTCTCCCCAACAGGTCTGCCCCCCACCGCTGTGACCGAGGGCCTACCTGGGACTCGCCCGAGGCCTATCTCCACCGCTGCTGTTGCCTGAGGCCGGTCTCCACCGTCGCTGCCTGGGACTCGCCTTGGGCCCCACCCACAACCTCCACCACTGCTGCTACCAGGGGCCCACCTCCACCGCTGCTGCCTGGGGCACAACAATATCCAGCAGCAGAGTATGGCGAGCCCGAAGGTCGCGGGGCCCAGCCGCACCTACGCCGGGGTAGCCACTGCCTTAGGCTCAGCTGTCCCAACCCCGGCCGCAACCACGACCCCCTTCAGGCACTTAACCAAACGCATGGGGGTAAAGGCCTATCCCCACCCCAATATGACCATTGAGGCCTGCAGCCAGGCCATGGCCAGTGTGGTCGGCCCACTGGCCATCGTCGCTGCGGCCCGGATGTACGGGAAGGCCGTCTTTTTTCTTAAGACCGAGCAGGCGGTCCACCTGGCTGTGGAGAGGGGGCTCACTGTGGGCGGGACACATTTGCCCGTCGACCCTTTGGAGGTTACGGCCCAGAGGGTCGTGATCTCCAACGTCCCGCCCTTCATTGCTAGCGAGCTCCTTCTCCCCCACTTCAACACCTTGGGGGTGATCCGGTCAGGGGTCCAACCGCTCCTGCTTGGTCTTAAGGACCCCGCCCTCCGACACATATACTCCTTCCGATGCCAGGTGTTTATTTGCTTGGCCCGGGAGGAGGTCACCGAGTGCTCATTCACCCTCCTCCATGAGGGCTCGGCCTACCGCGCCTTTTGGACAGCGGATGGCGTGCGGTGCCACCTGTGCTGCGAGGTGGGGCACATAAGAAAAAACTGCCCCACCCAGAATGCTGCCCAGCCCACGCCAACGGCTGATGGTGATGCCACCGCACCCACTCCCCCTCCCCCGAAGTCAACACCACAAGCCCCGGCACCGGAGGCTAAGCCGGAGGCATCCAATGCTCCAGCCTCTGGCAGGGAGGGGGGGTGAGCGTCCGGCTGGCCAGAAGGCGCTGAAGAAGACGCGACGCGTCAGGCCCGCCCATGGGGAGACCACCCTATCCCCTTCCCCGACCCCTAGCCCATGACCTCCCCCGCCCCGGCACGACAATGCCCCTGCGGCCGTGCCAGGGTTGCCCCAGCGCGGGAACCCTGACTCCCCAAACCCACACCTGACCCTGGCCTCACTGACCCCAAATCCACCCCCCACCCCGATAGAGAAACCCCTGGGGCTTCAACACCTGCCCCTGGCGTTGTAGCACCTGGCCCAGGGGCTCCTGAGTCCGAGCTCTGCCACACCCTGGCACTAACCTGGGGGGAACCACCACTGCCCCTCCTCCTGCAGCGACCGTGTCTCTGGGCCCCTGCCCAGCCCGCCGTCACCTGATAAACCAGGGGCGGTGCAGGAAGTGACACGGCTGACCCTCCCCCCCTGGCCACACCCCCTGTCTTCCCCCAGCCAATCGTATTCCGGGAAAGGCTGGGGGGAGGGACCTCGGGGCTCCATGACCACCAAGGCTGGTGGGGAGGGTAAGTCCCATAAATTCCCCCCTGTCCATCTGGGGAAGAGGCACTGGCCCTTGGAGGAGAGAGACACTCCAGTAGCGCACTGGCGGGGCTGCCCCTCTCCAGGGGATGAGCCAACGGTGCCTCTTGACTGTCCCACACCATGGCCCAACCTAACAAAACCCCCAGGGGCTACAGCAGGGCTTCCTGCTGCCTCAACTCCTCCGGCCCCTGGGGAGGTCTTTAACAACCACATGGGCCACGGTGTGGGCGATGACAGAGGACCCTCTGCTGGGTCGTTGAGGGGAGGAAGGAGTTATCCTCGCTCCTCCCTCCCAGACTGTTTTTCTGGGAGCCTTGCCCCTGGGGGATGACCTTTTCCTGGGGGAGGACATTTTCCCTGAGGAGCCGGGCGTCCCGGTGTCGGGAGAGGAGTGGGGCCCTGAGCCTCTGCCGCCCGACGACCTGAACTTGGGGTGTTCTGGGAAGGGGTATGCCAAGGAAGGTACCGCCGGTGACCCTGGGGATGGGGTCGCCAGGGGTTTGAGGCCAGTTGGTGGTGCTGGACCAGCCCCCATCCTCTCGTTGGGGGAGGGGTCGGTGACCGAGGGCAACCTCCCAGAGGAGGGTTTGGGATCGGTGGCGGACACCGGGGACGATGCGGACTCTGTCTGCAGTGACATTTTTGAGTCCCAGGTGCCCCCCACCGATCTCCCCCTCATCCCCCTCGAGGAACTCTGGGAATTTGTCGTGGAAACTCTGAGTCACCGGGATAGAGCCCAACTGGCGCTCAACCGCTGGAGCTCCTTTGAAAGAGTTTACTGATCGCCCCATGCTGCTCACCAGGCGCCTGGGCTCGATGTCAATGAGCCAAAGCGAGTCAGGAACTTCCTGGGGTCGCTCCTGGTGAGGGCGAGGGACTTCTGTGCCCCTCCCTTGTCCTCCCTGTAAATATGTATATAGGTTTTTAACTGTACTGGTGGTGGTTGCACAACGCTTCCGACATGGGGACAACTACAGCCAGCCTCAACATCAACTGCATCAGGGAGTCACAGCGCAGATTCCAGACCCCCTCGGTTCTCCGGGACGGGAGGTATGCGGTGTGTTTCCTGCAAGAAACCCACACTACCCCGGGAGACGAAGCCACCTGGCTCCTGGAGTGGCGAGGGGGGGTGGGGGGTCTACATGAGTCACCTCACCCGCAGATCTGGCGGGGTGGCTATCCTGTTGGCCCTGCATTTTCAGCCGGAGATCTTGGGGGTCAGGGAGCCAGTGCCAGGCCGTTTGCTTCACCTGACGGTTCGGCTGGGGGGCGCGGTGCTTCACTTGGTGAACGTCTACGCTCCCCTGGCCGGGCCGAGGCAAGCGAGCTTCTTCGAAGAAGTGTCCGCTCATCTCGCTTCCATCGACGAGAACCAGTGCGTCATCCTCGGGGGAGATTTTAACTGCGTCCTCGAGGGCAGGGACCACGGCGGTGCCCGCACTGGCTGCGCGTCGGGGAGGATGTTGGGGGACTTGGTCAAGTCCTTCGACCTGTTGGACGTCTGGCGGAATCTCCATCCCGACTCCATCGCCTTCACCTTCGTGAGGCCTGGGGTCGGAGCGTCCAGAATCGACCGCCTGTACGTTTCGCGGGCGTACGCCTCCTGTTTTCCGAAGGCCTCCACGCGGCAGGTGTCGTGCACGGACCATCACCTGGTGTGGGCGGAACTCCTTCCGTTCGGCGCCAGGCTCGGCTCCGCGTACTGGCACTTTAACAACCTGCTGCTGGAGGATAAGCGGTTCCGGGTCTCGTTTCGTCGTTTCTGGGCCGGCTGGAGAAGGAAGCGGGGAAGCTTCCCCTCACTGAGGCTATGGTGGGACGTGGGCAAGGCTCACGTCTGCGTCTTCTGTTAGGAGTACGCGAGGGGGCCGACGAAGAGGCGGAAATCCAGGATCGAGGAGTTGGAGAGGGAGATGCTCGACCTGGAGTCACGCCTCAGTCAGCCCGATGCGGACCCAGCCCTGCACGGGGTGTACGAAGAGAAGAAGGCCACGCTCCGGGACCTGCAGCTCATCGGGGCTCGGGACGTGTATGTGAGGTCGCGGATCCAGCTCCTCCAGGACCTGGACCGCGGCTCCCCCTTCTTCTACTCGCTGGAAAAAAGGCGTGGCACCCGTCAGCGGCTCCTTGTGCTGCTGGCCGACGACAGGTCCCTCGTCTCAGATCCGGAGGGCATCAGGGCCCACGTCCGAAACTATTACACGGCTCTGTTCTCTCCGGATCCGTCCAGCGAGAATGCTCGCAGAGTTCTGTGGGAGGACCTGCCACAGCTCGGTCCGGAGGACGCCGGAAGGCTCAACCCTCCCGTCACTTTAGAGGAGCTGACCGGCGCCCTCGACCGGCTCTCGAGAGGCAAAACCCTGGGGCTGGACGGGCTGACTGTGGAGTTCTTCAGGGCATTCTGGGACGTCCTGGGGAGCGACTACGCACACGTCCTGGGGGAGTGTCTAAATGCCGGAGAGCTGCCCCGTTCTTGGCGCAAGGCGGTCATCGTTCTGCTGCCAAAGAAGGGGGACCTTCGTTCCCTAAAGAACTGGCGTCCGGTCTCCCTCCTCAGCACGGACTACAAAATCTTCGCCAGGGTGTTGTCTTCACGCCTGGCCACCGTGCTGGCCTACACGATTCACCCGGACCAGTCCTACACGGTCCCGGGCCGGAGGATACACGACGACGTCCACCTGGTCCGGTACCTGATCCATTTCTGTCGACGGGCTGGTCTGCCGAGCGCCTTCCTGTCTCTCGACCAGGAGAAGGCGTTCGACAGGGTCGATCACGAGTACCTGCTCGGGACTCTGCGGGCATTCGGGTTCGGGACGCAGTTCGTCGCCGGGGCTGGTTCTGCGCGGCGCGGGCACGGAGGTGGTCCTCTTGGCCTACACTAACGACGTGCTCCTCACTTTCACCGACCCGGCTGACCTGGGGAGGATGTGCGAGTGCCAGGCCGTGTACTCTGCAGCGTCCTCCGCCAGGATCAACTGGGCCAAATGTTCCGGACTACTGGTCGGTCTGTGGCGGGTGGACTCTCTGCCGGAGGAGTTACGGGGGTTCAGCTGGAGTACCACCCATCTCCTCTACCTGGGAGTCTACCTCAGCCCGGCTGAGGAATCCTGGCAGGAGCTGGAGGCCAAAGTCTCGGCTCGCCTAGGCCGCTGGACAGGACTGCTCCGAGTGCCATCTTACAGGAGTCGAGTGCTGGTCATAAGCCAGCTGGTGGCTGCCATGCTGTGGTACCGGCTGGTCACTTTGGTCCCTCCTCCTGGCTTTGTCGCTGACATCTTCTTCTGGGACAAAAAGATGCACTGGGTCGCTGCGCAGGTTCTGAGACTCCCTATCGAGGAGGGCGGTCAGTCGCTGGTGTGCATCCGCACCCAGGTCACTACGTTCCGCCTTCAGACCTTGCAGCGATACCTTTACGTCGAGCCTCCTCCTAGGTGGTACGCCCTGGCGACGTATCTTTTCCGCCAGGTGCGTAGCCTCAACTACAACACGCGCTCCTGTTCGTCGACCGTGACGGTTTGGAGGTCGCCCTCAAGACGCTGCCTGTCTTTTACCAGGACCTGATCCATGTTTGGAACATGGTAGAATCGCGTCGCGCCTACCCTCCGACTGGAGTAGCAGCTGTCGTCAGGGAGCCATTGCTCAAGCATCCGCACCTCCGTACTTGCAGGTTTGAGTGGCTTTCGGAGGGGAGGGCCGTGGCGGTGAGAGTGACCAGGGTCGGGGATGTGCCGGGGGCCTGGGCTGGACGCTGCCGCAGGACATAGCGAGCAGGGCAGCGGTAGACGTCTAGTACATGGCCACCGCCATCCGACGCCTTAAAACGGCGGTGCTCGGACCCGACGTAGTGCACCAGTTGGAGGACGCTCAGGTGTGCGGTGGGATCCTGTCCGCGCTCACCCCAGCCCGGACGGAATTTCAAATTGGCCCCAAGGCCCAGTACTTCCCGCGGGAGCCTGTGCCCCACAACCTGAGCCGCCTCCGGAATTTTAATTTTGTTCCCTTCCAGGGGGTAAAAAGGAGGGCCTTATATAGACAGTTGCTGCACACCATCCACCACTTCCCCTCATCCACCGTCCGGTCACGCCTTGGCGTGCCCATTTGCCACCGGGCGGTGGGGATCCCCAGTGGAGGGCTCTCTACGCGGGAGTCCTCCCCCTTTCTCTCGGGGATTGAAATTGAATAAAGATTCGTGCACCTTGTGTCTTTCACTGTGTCTCACACCTGCCCACACACAACATGGGTGCTGGGGGGGAAAAAAAAATAAGCACTATCGCACATAGGTGGTAGTGTGGGGGTTAAACTAAAATAAAATAGACTGCTGTTACACACCCTTCCCCTCTTCTCCCCTGCGATCGCAGATTGCGGTGGTTCACGGACTCCCAGCCCAACTGCTTGTTCTGTGGCGCTGTGGAGTCCGTGGACCACGTATATATTGGGTATGGGCGTTTGCACTCCCTTTTTGATTTTCTGAAAAACCTCCTCCTCTGTTTTTGGTTGCCCTTCAGTCCCACGCTCCTGATCTTCGGGCACCCGATACGGAGGAGGGAGGGCAGGTCTGAAGACCTCATCGTGGGTCTGCTCCTGGGCCTGGCCGAACTGGCCATCAACAGATCGAGGCAGCGGGCCGTGGAGGGGGTCGTTAGGGCAGACTGCCTGCCCCTCTTCCGCGGTTAGGTTAGGGCCCGGGTGTCCTTGGAGATGGAGCACGCGGTGTCCACCAACACCCTGGAGTTGTTCAGGGAGAGGTGGGCGCCGCAGGGAGTGGAGTGCATCATTTCTCCCTCCAACTCTATTTTGATTTAACCCCTGCCCTCCCCTTCACTGTTTGATCACAGCATTTCCCTTTGACGTGAAGGGCACTGCTTGTCACTGGCCACTCGGGTGTTTTCCTATCTTCCTGGTGGTGGAAATTGAATAAAGATTCGTGCACTTTGTGTCTCTCACTGTGTCTCACACCTGCACACACACACCATGGGTGCTGGGGAAAAAATAAGCACTACCGCAGTTAGTCGGTAGTGTGGGGGTTAAAAAGAAAAAAAAAAATTTACAAAAAAAAACAAACAGGAGATTCGGTGTCCACCAACACCCTGGAGCTGTTCAGGGAGAGGTGGGTGCCGCAGGGAGTGGGGTGCATTATTTCCCCTTCCAACTCTATTTTGACTTAGTCCCTGCTCTCCCCTTCACTGTTTGATCACACAGCAAAAAAAAAAACAGAGATTTGGCCACTCGGGTGTTTTCCTACCTTCCTGGTGGTAGAAATTGAATAAAGATTCGTGCATCTTGTGTCTCTCACTGTGTCTCACACCTACACACACACACACCATGGGTGCTGGGGAAAAAATAAGCACTACCGCAGTTAGGCGGTAGTGTTGGGGGTTAATTAAAAAAGAAAGAAAAAGAAAAGAACAAAAAGTCCGACCACCCAGGTGTTTCTTTTCTTCCTGGTGAAAAAAGAAAAAAGAAAAAAACAAACACACAGGAGATTCTTTGATTTAACCCCTGCCCTGCCCTTCACTGTTTGATCACACAGCATTTCCCTTTGACGTGAAGGGCACTGCTTGTCACTGGTCACCCAGGTGTTTTCCTATCTTCCTGGTGGTGGAAACCGAATAAAGATTCGTGCACCTTGTGTCTTTCACTGTGTCTCACACCTGCACACACAAGGGTGCTGGGGGAAAAAATAAGCACTATCACAGTTAGGCGGTAGTGTGGGGGTAAGAAAAAAAGAGAAAAAAAAACAAGAAAGAAAACCAGAAGATTTTTTGATTTAACCCCTGCCCTCTCCTTCACTGTTTGATCACGCGGCATTGCCCTTTGATGTGAAGGGCACTGCTTGTCATTGGCCACTCGGGTGTTTCCTTTCTTCCTGGTGGTGGAAATTTGAATAAAGATTCGTGCACCTTGTGTCTCTCACTGCGTCTCACACCAAAAAAAAACAAACAAGCAGTAGATTCAGCGAGTCTCCTCATTCTCGGGATTGGCTCTGAGCTGGCTGGTCAGTTCCCATGTACTATCCACATGTAAATTAAGGGTGACTTGGTGATGGGATACCAGTCTCTGTACAGTTATTTCATTTTCAAAGGAGAAATGAGTCATTTTCTTTTGAAGTAATTCTTGCAAGTCAGTGAGAAAAAGATAGAGAAGTATCAAAAGGTGAGTTTACAGTTATTATTATTATTATTATTATTATTATGCTGGCTGAGAAAACCTATACCATTTGATATCCTGTAGAGGCTCAAATGCATTAGCAAGTGTTATTAAAAGACAATAAGGGTTTCTGCTTTGACCATTCTGATGAAAGGGTTATTCCCGAAACGTCGATTCCCCTGCAGCTCAGATGCTGCCTGACCTGCTGTGCTTTTCCAGCACCACACTCTCCACTACAAATCCCCACCATCCTCGGGATTAAACGTTTACTCAAGATCCATAATCCTTCCACTAACTGCTTTCAATCTATGCCTCTGAGTTATTAACCTCTTTGCAAATGTAAATAAAACCTTCTTATCTGTTGAAAAGTCCACTCACTAAGGATTTGGTGTTCTAAGGAGTTCACACTGATCATCTAGTTCTTCACCAGTCTTTTTAAATAGTGTTCGATTTTTACATAGCTGTATTTATGCATTAAACTAAATTTGCTTAAGACAAGACTATCAGGTGGCTTTCCTCAGCATCACAAAACCAAGTAGACCCTGTCGTTTCCTACCCTGAAAGAGGATGGTGCAGCAAATCCACCTTCTAAAGAACAATAGCATAGATTTTGTATCATATAGAAGTATAGAATGCTCAGACAATACTATCTACTTTATTTAGGCCCTTTACACCTCATTTAGTCTTAAGGAGGTCCACATCCCCAACCTCCACTCCCGGCACCTTCCCCTGCAACCGCAAGAAATGCAAAACTTGCATTTCCCTCACTTCCCTCCAAGGCCCCAAAGGGATCCTTCCATATCTGTCACAAATTCACTTGCACCTCCACACACATCCTTTACTGCATCCGTTGAACCCGATGTGGCCTCCTCTACATTGGGGAGATAGGCTGCCTACTTGTGGAACGTTTCTGGGACACCCGCACCAACCAACCCAACCGCCCCGTGGCTGAACACTTTAACTCCCCCTCCCACTCCGCCAAGGACATGCAGGTCCTTGGACTCCTCCATCGACAGACCATGGCAACATGATGCCTGGAGGAAGAGCGCCTCATCTTCCGCCTAGGGACACTCCAACTACAAGGGATGAATGCAGATTTCTCCAGCTTTCTCATTTCCCCTCCCCCCACCTTATCTCAGTCCCAACCCTCGGACTCAGCACCGTCTTCTTGATCTGCAATCTTCTTCCCGACCTCTCTGCCCCCATCCCCTCTCCGGCCTGTCACCCTCACCTTAACCTCCTTCCACCTATAGCATTCCCAATGCCCCTCCCCCAAGTCCCTCCTCCCTACCTTTTATCTTAGCCTGCTTGGCACACCCTCCTCAGTCCTGAAGAAGGGCTTATGCCCAAAACGTCGATTCTCCTGCTCCTTGGATGCTGCCTGACCTGCTGCGCTTTTCCAGCAACACATTTTTCAGCTCATTTAGTCTTAGGCCAACAGCTCTATCTTCAAAATAACTCATTTGTAGGAACAAAGCTGTCTCTGTTCCGTCAATGTAATTGTACAAAAACGAATACATATTGAGGAGCAGTTATCATGCTCGCATCGATTCAACAATTTGCACAGAGTGACAATCTACTTAAAGTCATAAATTTACTTTCAGGTCAATTGGAAAAAAACAATGGGTGAACTCTACAGGGGTCTGAGCAATGTAGGCTATGTTGAAATTTGTGGCAGACTCGAGTGAAAATTCCAGCAAGACCTATTCCAATATCAAAAACATTTTGCTCCATCTTTTATGTTTTAGACCAACAGAATGGTGAGCTTCTCATTAGGTAGTGTTAGGTTGCCAGTTAAGGGGGCTTATTGCTTGTCACTCAACTTGTTCGCAGCCCAATTTGCCTTACTAATATTTAGATTTCTATTTATCATGGTCGATCAAACTTGCCCATACACTGTTCAAAACATAGCCTTGCAGGACTCCTAATCACTGATCACTCGAATGTATTGGCATCCTGTTTGTTGTGCAATTCCCTGCCACAGAGATCACTGACCAATTCACTCACACTTTTAGAGACAGAGGCCAGAGGATGGTGAAGTCCAATGTTATTTGTGGGACCCATTGCTCTCATGCTTCCAGATGCTGCAACAAGCCTTCAACACAGACTTCAATCCTGTGTGGCCCTGTCTCCTTGTGAGAAAGTGGTGCCTGGAGAGCTTGCCTGATTTCCCATTGGCTGTTGCTGTGCCTTTGGTCCTGAGGGCCAATATCTGGGCAATGGAGTGTAGGGGTGTGTGCCTTTCTGGCAGACCTGGAGGGTGCTGTAAAAGTCTCTCCATGGCAGCTGCCAATCTGTCCATGGAGGCAGCCAAGTGGTTGCATAACTTGCTTCAACTGCTGCATATTCTGGGCTTTGAGGATCATTGCATCTCATTGGGCTGTCTGCTGCTCCTGTTCCTCCCTGTGCAGATGGACAAAGTCCCTGGTTGCTGACACTACAACAGGATTCACTGCTACATGGGACTGAGCAGTTGCTTGGTCTCTGGCAGTTCTCTGAGAGCCAATGGCTTGGGGTACTTCTCCCTCGATCAGCTATGGAGCTATATCACAGTGAGGAAATCACAGGATTATGGTCCTCACTTTCCAACCCTAACATTTTTGCTGAGATTATAAATATGAGCAGGTCTGTGTGCTGGAGGCAGTCTTGCCAATGCTTACTGACACCCACCCAACACTGAAGTCACAGATGTCAAGGAGGTTACTCCCAGAGGAGGCAGTCACCATGGAGATGGTGGTGATGCAAGTGATCCTGCAAAACAAAAGAGAGAAGGCATCATGGTTAGTGTTAAAAAAGTATTATGATGATAGGAGCGACATGTGAGATATTGCTTTGAGGGTTGCTATGCAATGAAGAATGATACAAAATTAGCAGCACATTGATGTTTCAGCATCCCCTGCAGCAGTAAACCTCGTCTCCTCCTGTGAGGGATAGGATCCTTTTCTTATAAAGCTGAACATTGGGCACATCTCCATGTGGTGCGATTTTTTCTGACACTTTCTGGAAATGTCCTTGACTGAGCAGAGCAGTTTTGGAATGCCAGTGTTCACTAAGGGCACAGTGGTCTATTAAAGATCATGCGGATCTAGTTTTTCAGCGGATTCCTCCTGGATGGTAACTGTTTTGGGAATGACACATAGAAAGCTGGCTGGAAATGGATATGAGGAGTAAGATCGGTTGGTAATGAGTGTGTTTGATAAGACAATGAGAAATCATACTCGGGCTCATGCCAGAGATCACTTCAAAAACATCTTGCGCAACTTGCAGTTAGCCAAAAGATTCAGCTCAATGTTTGGATTGAAAATAAAATCAAAATGCTGAAAATTCTCAACAAGCCTAGTAACACCTGGAAAGTGAAACAAAATTAATGGACTGATTCTTACCTGAAACCTGATAAAGTGTTATTTTTTGCAATGATCATGGAGGCAGTCTCTCCTCAGACCCTAAAAGGTTTGCACATGCCATTTTCCCAAACATACCTCTTAACTGTTTGTCATGTCCCATTGTGTTCTCCCATTGACCACAGCTGGAAGTTCTGGACACTGTTGGGACTCCCTGGGATTCCTGGTACCCATGTCATAATTGAAGCTCTGTGGTGCACCTAATCAGTGCTGTCAGTCTAGAACAGCTCTGCACAGTTCATTGGATAGAGGGTAATTGCCATTCCACTTTGCAGACAGGGATCTGGAGGCCCTGCTCAATGAGGGTGTGCTCATACTCAGATTCTGGTGACTGATGGAAGTCCAGAAGAACAAATGGCGAGCTGGGGTCGCCAGGTTACCATTCTAAGTTTCATGTCAGAAATTGCCTCCATCTTGTTTCTGTGCATCAGGTGGGAGAATGGGCCACTGCATATCAATGATTTGGCATTATAATGAGGAGTTTCATATATGCTAATACATGCAAATGGGCTTTTAACCACTCACTAGCAGAATCACATCTCACCAATCAACATGTGGCTAGAAAACTGAACATTTTGCTCTCGAAAGTTTCATGCAATTCTTCAAACTGTCTTGGCATTGCTAACATTGGTCAGGGCTGGAATGATTCTGCTCAAAGTTTCAGATCAATCACCTTTCATTAGAAATGGACTGTTTGGACTGATAATAAAACTAAAGGCAACATAAAAAAAAAATCTTGGCTGCCAGTAATAAATGTCAAATACTTACAGGGAAAGTAAAAATGTATCCTTAGCAATGTAAAGCTCAATGTTTCATTACTGGTTAGCAAATTCTCAGAAAGGCTATTCTAATTCTTGCACAATGTAAATATTAAGCACTGGACTGTAAAAGTACATTGCTCATTTTGTGCAGCATTTGTATCAAAATTCTTAACTTTGTCTGAAGTTTGGCTTTAAATTCATCCTCAGAATTTTGTACGACTATGAAGAAGCACAGCATGAAAGCACTTGAAATTTTTGGAAATGCTTGCAGTGCTTTATATTTTTTAATTAAGTACATAGTAATTTAAACCATTGAACCATAACACCCTAGCTTTTAGTGTTTTATCCCTGAGAGAATTTTAAAATATGCATAATTCTGCCCAAGAGGTAATTGAGAGATATTTTGGGGCTGTGAATTAAAGGTTATAAAGGACAGTTACAGGGATTCTTGTAGGAAAAATGGCAGTGTTACTGACAGTGTTAAAACCTCCTGAGGTACTGTCTCATTCCCTGAACATGATTTTATTTTAGATTCTTTCTGAAGGCAGGAAATGTTCTGCTTGAGCTCTGTCAGCTTTTGTATCAAATAGAGCTGTTGAAAGGCAAATCTTCTCAGCTTGAGTCACCGACCCTGGCCAAAATAGTATGGTGCTGAAGGAGTGATATGAGAAATTAATTGATTTTCCCACATCAGCAGGCAACAAAAATGTTTATTTTATAGAATGCAGACAAAGTGATGATGCTGATTGCTGACAGAGTAATGACTCTATCTGTCTTTCATATATTTGTTCGTTTCTTGACCCCTTCTGGAGTAATGAGCAAGGATTTCACAGTACTGCACAAGACAGTAATCTGGATTCAATTGCAAGTTTCTTTCGCTGTGAACATATGCCCAAGGAAACAGAACTTTTGACTTCTGTGCAGCAGAAAAACTGCTGATGGCATCTATCCACCAAACGTGAACTAAGAACATTCACAAATTATAACAGGATATTATCAGCTTTTGTTTGAAAGATGATGGTCAAATGTCTGTAAAAGCTGAGCAGCTTTATAGGGAACAGCTGCCACACAATGTACAGCAAGATTCAGTGTGAAAAGTGGAAGATAATGTGCTCACACACTAATGGGCACTGAACTAGACACAAGCTCGTTTTTCAAATCGTGTCATTTCCAAGGTTTGAATAAGAAGCACTACGTAAAATGAGCCTAGATCTCTCTCAGACATTATTATTTGCCTCCTCGGTTTTATTTGTGTTGACTTGTACAGTCTTAGAAGATGACAGTCTCTGGGCCTTTGGATCAGTCAGCGTGATAATACACAGCACATTACACCATCAGTGACAGCTTTTGTTCTCCTAGCTGACATATAAAGGGAAGGCTTCCCTCCCTGTCATATCATGAGTCCTAATCTGACAGGATAAAGAATCTTGCATTGAGGACAATGCAAACTCTCTGTGTTAGTAATTTCTTATGGCACACTTCAGTTTCAGTGTGTCTTGTAGTAAAAATGGAAGTGAAAGAATGAGTCTGTCAAAACCAGGTTGTGTAGTGTTATTTTAAAATCAACAAACAAGATAAAAGGAGCAGCTTGTCAACTCCTTTCATTCCATTCTGACATTTCTGGCTGCAATGAGTTTTCAGGTTTTGGTTATATAAGTTAGGTGGTTGCTTAAATTAAAAAAAAATTATTGCATGTAAAAAATATGCCTGATATTTAAAATGCAGGAAAGAATTGGTTTTAAATAATGGCATCTTTCAGCAGACTTACTTGGTAAATACACAAAATCAAAAGAATTTATTGAATAATACAATGTGATAGCAAAACATTTTGCTGAAGAATTTCAATATTTAACAAATGATTTTGTTATCTCAACTGATTTATTTTCTAGAAACCCCAAAGGTCTGTCCAGAATGTTGTATGTTTACCTTCCTTCATGAAGGTTCACCTGAATGGACTGAGTGTATACACTGTTGTGATTCTGCCTGGCAATTAGTCTGCTGTTGGTCTGCCAGGTGCACCCACAGCAATCAGTTGGAGTACTGTAATGTCTGTTTAATAACTTATAATGTGCTTGACTGTTTAAAATAAACTAAACAGAGTTAGGCAATCCCTGATGAGAGATTGATTATTATATCATTAGCATCAATATGTTGAACAGCTAGCAAACAAAGTTAATCGACAGATAGAGGACATGGTAAACAGACTTAAATCATGCCAAGGTGCATGAGACAACTCTCAATGTCGTAGGATATTGCATCTACAGCTTGGTCGTGAGCAAACAAATCTATGTTAAGAGACAAGTTTAATTTGCTTGAGAGAGACCAGTGATCAGGATGTGTGCCACTTCAATAGCAAGAAAGGTAAGGTCAAAGCTATGTTGTCAGAATGTCCAAAATATCCCTAATTTGGATACGACAGTTCTCTTATCAGAAATTAATACATTTCAACAACATTCAGAAGTATTATTTCTGGATTTCAATATTTTTGACCGAGAAAATATAAGCCATTAAGTTTTGCTTAGAATCTAGGAATGAAAGGCGACATAGTTTATATATCAAGTAACAGCTAATGAGCCAAGATACAAACTAGATGAGAAGATCAATTCAGACTCAATTTAAACTTTCATACCATCGGCTAGAATTTATATCATTTTGACAGAAACCTATGGAATCTGTAGATCACTTAGTGAACAGATGCAGAGAAAAGGGATTATCATGTGATTTCTCAGATGGGAAGTTAGCAAACAGAATTGTTGAGCAGGTGATCATATCCATTCCCATGAAAACTCTACCGAAGGATTTGTTAAGCAAACAGGCAATGTAAGCACGCAGAGAGATATTGAGGATCGATGTAAGATTGAAGTGATCCTTGCAGGTCAATTAGTCTTACAGGTCCTGAGTACAGACTCTGTGGCTGACACAATCATTAGAGCACTAAAATGGTGCCTTCTCCCTACACTAATGAAATGCGCAGCTTTCATTTATTTCTGCAAGGCACTTGGAAGAAAAGTTCATTGGTAGAGACAGGACACTAAGAGAAAGATTAGTGTAGCTAGAAAGATCCACACACCAACTCAAAAGAACTGTACACCAGGAGTATCTTCTAGCTCCAATCACGTGGTATTCCACCAGATATGTATAAAATGATTGACAAATTCTGGTTTGTCAATGTACTCAAAAAGACAAAAAAGTGTGGTGAGCACATGTATTACATTACCAGAACATTGTGAAAAATATCAAATTCATCACACTCTCTGGGATGTTAGCAAAAATTTGAATTACCTATCCACAGAAAATTGTGACTGTTCATTATTAACTCAGATTGATATGGGACAAGTGCATTCTAAAAAGACCATGCATCCACAACATGGGAAACATTGATAGAATCTATCAATATCAAATTTTCAGCATAAAATGGTACACTAATTCCACTTGTAAGATTAATTGTGCCAGATCTAAAATATGTATAATCTATATATCATGGATGGGCCAGCAATTGTAGGTATATCAGCAGAATATGACCTCACTAGTCAGAATCCATAGAACTTGTCTCTGAAGCTTGACACACCAGAAATCACAGAAGGCTATTCTAAAAACCTTGTATGACTGAATATGAAGGAAGTATGACTATTCACTCTTTTGAATTGATGGAGCTAAAATCAGTTGTTTGTTGTGGAGAGGAAAAACCTTAAGATCCAGTTCTGGATAAATCCAGAAATAATCATAAAATCTCCAAGATGAAAGTGTTAGGGAGTACCTTCATTTAACCTGAAGCTGAATAAGAGTTGAAATCAAAGCAGGATCAACTACAAGCTCTGTATCATCAATTCAATTAAAACATTGGCAACTTATAAGAACATCTGGACTAAACTGTACATAAAACAGATCAGGCTCAACAGGATCAGCTACAGAAACATTGGCTTGAGCTAAAAAGCATTGATGGAGAATAGATAAACCTGCAAGAACAGTTGAAGATGCATAAGGCATTCAAGGAGCAGTAAATTACCTCTGAGGCACTAATTTCAGAAAGAAATTTTGGAAAAAAATGCAAACAATGATGCTAGACATTCTTAAGGAACAAAACATGGCTGTAACATGTCATGGGAGGCAAATTCTTGAATAGAATTGCAGCTCATGATATTGAGAAAACCAAGCAATTGTTGAAGCAGCAAATAGAAGAGATTCTGGCTTGAATGAAAACAAACCAAAAAACAAAATCCTGAGAGAAGCTGAGCAGTTTTTGGTGCCATTTATTAAGGAGCAAATAGGCTTGATGGAAGAGCGGCACAGTGGCTCAGTGGTTAGCACTGCTGCCTCACAGCACCAGGCTTCCAGCTTTGATTCCAGCCTTAGGCAACTGTCTGTGCGGAGTTTGCACATTCTCCCCGTGTGTACGTGGGTTTCCTCCGGGTCCTCCGGTTTCCTCCCACAGTCACAAAAATGTGCAGGTCAGGTGAATTGGCTGTGCTAAATTGCCCAAAGTGTTAGGTGCTTTAGTCAGAAGGAAATGGGTCTGGGTGGGTTACTCTTCGGAGAGTTGGTGTGGCCTGGTTGGGCCGAAGGGCCTGTTTCCACACTGTAGGGAACTAATCTAATCTAATTTAGGGTGGCACAGTGGCACAGTGGTTAGCACCGCTGCCTCACAGCGCCAGAGACCCGGGTTTAATTTCCGCCTCAGGCGACTGTCTGTGTGGAGTTGGCACATTCTCCCCGTGTCTATGTGGGTTTCCTCCCACAGTCCAAAAATGTGCAGGTTAGATGCCTTTGGCCATGCTAAATTGCCTGTAGTGTTAAGTGAAGGGGTAAATGTAGGGGAATGTGTCTGGGTGGGTTGCTCTTCGGAGGGTCGGTGTGGACTTGTTGGGCCGAAGGGCCTGTTTCCACACTGTAAGTAATCTAATCTAAAACAACAGGCTAAAGCTTTGAATCCAGACTATAATATCAAGAGCTTCAAAATCAGCTAGACATTCTTAAGGAACAAAACATGGCTGTAGCATGTCATGGGAGGCAAATTCTTGAATAGAATTGCAGCTCATGAAAAGAAACTTTACAACAGAAACATAAATGATTGACCATTTTGATGATCATGGTGATCAAGAGCACCACCAAACAACATCACCATCAAATGATCTGGATATATCAAAAAATTTACTTTCGAGACTTGTGGGCTCACTTGTTATTATGAAGAGTTGAACTCTTTTGGAAAGCAGGGGGATGTTGTAACTTCACATTGCCTTAAAGAGAGCTCGCCGTCTATGTGTAAACAATGCTATGATTCTACCTGGCGTTAGATCCTGGCAGCTGTTAATCCACAAGCTGCGCACACAGTACTCAATAGGCTTGATCTAATTTCTACTTCACAATGCATAGTTTGGGTTACTATATTAAATAAAATAATGTATGGATCCCTGTTGAGGAAGTGACTATTAGACTATTATTATTAACATGACGGGGTAAGCAATGTGCCTGCAAATTGGTATTACATTAGTCCTCATTTCCAGACTGACTGTGTGGAGTTTGCACGTTCTCCCCGTCTCTGCGTGGGTTTCCTCTGGGTGCTCCGGTTTCCTCCCACAGTCCAAAAGATGTGCAGGTCAGGTGAATTGGCCATGCTAAATTGCCCATAGGTAAGGGGTAAATGTAGGGGTATGGGTGGGTTACGCTTCAGCGGGTCGGTGTGGACTTGTTGGGCCGAAGGGCCTGTTTCCACACTGTAATGTAATGTAATCTAATCTAATCTAATATGCAATGGAAGATATTGCCAATGGTGTGGTTGCAATGCACAACTTCTTGATCTATCCTCATAACATAGTAATGCTACTTTATTAAGAGCATATTTTTTCTATTAGAAGACCATTGGTTAATGTAACCTACTAAGCCAAGAATTCACCTACTTCTATGTTAACACCTTCAAATGTTCCTGTACAATTTCCCCCTGCTGATAATCTATTTGGCAACTCTATTGTACCCATACCAGTAAAAAAGACTTTTTTTTGTGCTGCATTAATAAGACAACAGCGAAGAATTGAAAAACATAACAAATGAAACATTAAAATGGGCTAGAACATTTAAAGCACAACAAGCAACTGGATTATGATCCTCAATACTGCTGTCTTGTCATCTCATGTTTGTGCATAATAGTTAAGGGTAGTATATGCCCATTGTATTCATGAAGACAATGATAACTGCATGTGGTGAGGGATGGCACAGACTCCTAAGAATCTTTCTTCACTGATCCTTTTAAATGGTATGGCAGTCCCTGGCAATATGGAGACAATAGAAATGCATTCTACTAAATCCATAATCCTTGTGCTCTCTGCCTTCCACTTTCTGCTCTTTCCAACTGTATAGCAGACAGGAGCATAATTCGTGCTCTATTTTCAGAGACCTGGTTCAACGCTGTGACCCATTTGAAACCTGCCAAGCAGAAAGTGTTCCATCAGAGGCAGCCTTGCTGGTTTCCTGTTTACATAAACTCTCGGTGTAATCTCAACAGCTCAGCAAAAAACAACTAGCTGATCCAAACTCACTGCAATTAGTTTTTTATTTACTTTTCGCGTTTTAGCTGTTCATCCTCATGACAAACCCAGGTCAATCCCATCAGTTAAACAGATGACACGCTACTCAAGAAACAGAATTAATGCCAACCTGACCACAAGATTTTTAATAGGGTCAGGAGGAGGAATTTTATTGTTGCATTTTATTAAATGCTTGGGCTCCAAGGGAAAAAAAAAGAAAAACTCTTTGTTCTTCTGCCACCTAACAACCAATTTATAAGGAAGAAAACTGGTCTGTCTTTTTCCGTTCTTATTATTCACCACAGCCTTAGTACCGTGTGATTTCATTGTGACCAAATGCTTAAATTAGGAAAATACATAATATGAAGTATTTTCCTTACATGTATGACATTATTATATAATACTAACCAGTTATTTTACAGGCCCATTGCCAAAAGTATTGGGGTTTGAAGAATTAGATCTGACACCATCTCATCACCTCTTCGTGGCTAGAGGATTCTTAAATGTACTGGAGTGGTAGAAATTCCAAACTACTCCAGGTCTTTATCCACAAATACTTCAGACCCACTATCGTAATGAGTGTGTGTCAGGCATTTTTAAAATTATCTTTATGTTTGGATAAACGAAACTGAAGCTTTTACTATAGGAGACAGGACTTCCCAGAAGGTCCTATTAAGATTCAACAGGTCAGAAGGCAGCCAGTCAATGTCAGTGGGTGGTATTTCCCTTCGATCAGACTAATCATAGGGTCATCAAGAAAAATGATAGTTACTTATGCAGCGAGGAAAACATAAGGGCATCTCCATTTTGATGGAACTTTGGAGGGCTAAGTATTACATTTTTCTGTGTACCAAGTTATATGAAAGGACAGAATCTCTTCCAGTCATGGTGTTGTGATCACAAGGGAATCATCTGTTGTTGACAGCCCTTCTTTATGTCACAAAGCCTCTGACTCCAATAAACTTAAAAGCTGCTGCCATGTGTATGGTAGCTTCCCCATCTAATTTGAAGGTGGTGTGGGGTGATGCTCTTTCACCACTGACAAAATGACAGCTGCATCAGAGAATTACACTTAATTGACCATTAATTAACAAAATGGGCTGTCTACCTCCATTCAGTGGCCAGTTCAGCAACAATCAAATTGCTGCTCTGAAGCTTCCCCAACAGGAAACTTTGGTGTCTCCATCCGTATTCCTGTCATGTTGAACTCGTAAAATGGAAAATTCTATCCATCGTTTTAGAAAAGATGCACTTGCTCTATGTTTCAGAACCCTTTTATATTTTCTTGTGGTATCAGTAGAACTCAGAGATTGAGTAATGAGAATTCAGTTTAGTGAAAATGGTCAAATTAACAGCTGTCACATATACTGTTACTAGTAATGCATTTTGTTGCTTCACATGGCAGCTAGTCATGTGGTTTACATCCTGGTCTTTGGCTCAATAGCATATCAAGCTCTTAAACCAATACATCTCTTTGAGCATTTAACACAACAAACACTATTCATCATCTCAAATATTGGCAAATTCTTAGCCATGAGCCCACCACTTCTCAATATGTGAGGCCAGTAGTCATTCTAAAAAAATTATCAAATATATATATATATATTAAAAATGATCACACTTATTTGCTTTAAAGACAGAAAGTTTCAGATTCCAGCAAAGCATCTGTAGTAAACTACAAGTCACCTTTCTCATCCCAAAAATAACATTGACTTATATATTGTGAAACTTGCAACAGAAACGACTAAACAGTTACTGTGCCATCCTGCAAATAAACGTTTCTATGCTTGTTTCATTATAACAGCATGTTTTTAAAATTGAAAGTGTAGGCTTCTATTTCAGAGATCATGTAGCTATGAAGCAATATAACCATTAACCCTCTGGTGACTGATGGCATTTTGCATTAGAATGAAAATAAGACAATGTTATGATGCTTCGTTGGAGGAACACCTCTGAGAATATATGCTTTCTTTCCATTCTTAGAATTCAACCTTAAAATTATGGAACTATAATTACATATATGTTAAATTATGAAATAAAGATTTTAATGTAAAAAGCAGTCAGTGCTCAAAGGGTTATTGACTTTAATGTTAAATGATTTTCTCCAAAAAACCTGTGGTTCTCCCTGAATTGGAACTTATGTTAACATGTCCCAAAGCATAAGGTACAATTTACAATACCTTGGTTTGCAGCTTTTGTTGAGGCAGACAAAGATCAGTGACAGGTATTTTCATTTACTGATTCATAGAGGTCAAAAACAGTATATCTTGTTCTGCTTCAAAACAAAATCAACAGATTGATCACTTATGCTGTTCCAAAGCAATGTTTTCTTACAGATAGCGACTGCTTCTATATTAAAAGGCAACAAAAGAGTCATGGAAAGCCATTCTTCTATCTAAAGTACAGTAAACTTGTAATACTACTATTAATATTTAATTTTGGTTGATAACCATTGATTATGTTTGAAATGTTTATTATTTACAAAGATGCAATGAATTTTAGAAGTTGCATATTGAGCTGAGATTGCTGCCAATCTCACTCAAGGGTGACCAGGAAGGTCAGTAACTAGGGACTTACAACACTCTGTAGAGCTGTGATAAAACCAGAAAGTGGTGTTGCATATTTAGGTAAGGATATTATATTTAATTCTACCTTTTAAGAATGTGCATTTCCACTTTGTGATAGGCTTATGCATCAATTTTGTACCTGAAACTAGAATCTCTACAGCATTGAATGGTGTATGATCTGCCAGTGTGATTTGTGCTCTGCCCCCAGCAGGATATAGGTACCTGATATGGCAATGCTCATGTTAGTTCTCATAACATAATTGGGCAATATAGTACTATAAGATTCAGCATATATTTAATACCGCTTCAGCAATTGCTTTCCCTTGTTGAATCCAAATAACCCAACGGCCTGTTGGTCAGTGACCAAGCCAAGAGAAAAGATGTTACTGAAGGGTGTGAAGATTTCTGTGCCAGGAGAAATAGATGTCCCTATTGCCACCATTCATTCCTTGTCTGCTGTTTTGTGTTAAATCCTTTCTTGGAAGGCATTGCACTACTCTGTGACTGCGCCATCCAATTATCTGAAATGATCTTTAAAAACTTTCGTGTGTATGTTACTTATTAAGCTTTTTTTTTTCTTTACAGAAGGACTGTAAACCCTTCAGTTGTGGAGTGAGCGAAGACACTTGGTGTCAGTTAATTAGGTTGAGCTCTCAGCGGAAATAGGATTTGCTCTTGGTTGATGTGCACCCTCCACACCAACTCCAGTAGCTAGAAATTCATTGTCTGAGATTTAGGTTACATTTTTCAATGTGTGGGGAGCTAGTTAGCTCAGTTGGCTAAAAACTTGGTACGCGGATCAGATTAATACCAATACCATTGTTCTAGCTAAGATAGATTCAGACCTGCCAAAATACCCTACTCATATTGCAAAATGATGAGCTGAACTTTCCAGGCTTGCCCAGATCTTGAAGAATAGGTAAGGAAATCTAACTGAACAACAGGGAAAATATTAGTTTTGTGATGTAGGATTCAAGTGTTCCAATTAGATCTTTAGAAATGTTCAGGTCAGGCTGCCTGACCCTGGTCAAGAACCTTTCCAGCTTCTGACAAGAATAAGCTAGAACACCCTAGTTCACTGGAATTACACTCATGTGCACACTCTTGTTAGCCAAAAGTAGGAAACACATGTGCACAGTACTGACCAGATATAATTGAGGTGTGTACTTGACAGGGTAGACCACAAGGTTAGACTGCTATTACAAATGGGCATGGGGTTAAAGTTCTTCTCATTCCCTGAGTCCTGGTTTGGGAGTGGAATCCAGAGACTTGAGAGAAAAGCAAAACAACATGTTAGTGTCACCTTTCCCCAAGTTGTATTGAGCAGATTCGAAGCTTTCTCCCTTGATGGATGTAGATATCCTTCAGCTATGGCACATTCTCCTTTCTTGCCAGTCAGCTTGGCTGAGTGCTGCTCAGAAAGGGTGAGGAGCCTTATGTCAGGGATTCCCTAACCTAGTATGCTAATTGAGGCACATTCTTCCTCTGCAAAAGGAAAGAAGCATTAAGTTATTAACATTGGTACACGAGCACTTTGAGATGTAAACCTCCAAAACTGTGATTGTGTGTATGCATTACTTATGGGCATAATTGGTTGTGAAGGACAATGTTATTAATAAATGGTGATCAGTGTTGTCAAAAAGATAGTGTTGATTGAAAATGAAAAAAAACCTTCACATGATGTTTGTGCCTGATATTCCTGTGAGTTGTTCATTCCGAAGATATCTTTTGTGGTTGTGATATGGTCCCAAGAAAGGCAAAAAGCTATCTGATGTGTAGGTTTTTCAAGTTGTGATGAAAGGTCAGTGATGATGTGTCAGCTGTCATATGTTTTAGCTCACTTTAGTGATAGGGGCATGTAGCGTTGAAGAGACAGCATTACATACTTTGCTGAAGTGCAGCAGATCACTCATCCTAAAAGAGAATTGAATCCAGTCTGTTTTGACACTGCCACAAGCACTGATGTCCACAGCCACCTCAGCTCAGGCTATTGTGGTCACTAGGGATTGACTTTTGTTGCTGTCTCTTGAAAACAGTGCATTCCTCCTTTCCTGGTGGCAAACTCCTGGTGAGGCGTTTCTAAAGCATACAGCTCTCTTTTGGTGGGTCACTGATAACACCAGGGGCGATGAAGAGAGGTTGAATGATGCTCTTGGAATGGAGAGAATGAATTGGTCTCCGGGGGTGCCTTTTAAATATGGCACCCAGATGTTGAAATCGAGAGAATACCAGCAGGTGCCAGAATTTCCTTTTACCAGTCTATCCATAAAATTTGGCATTTTCTTGCACAAGAAAATGTAATGAGCTGAGAAGAACATAATTGTGCAGGAAAACTCCAGAGCCCCCCACCGCCACATGGTGGCCTCTCCCACTTTTACATTTGTTTTCATAATACGTCTACAAACGTGTTCTGCCCCATGGCACTTTGTGATAGTTTGGTAAGTAATTGTCAAGGACCTGCGTTTTGGAAGAGAGCAATCTAATATTTTGCATATTTCTCAGCTAATCAAACCTTAGAGCAGTACAATTGAAGTCTTTGAAAGCTTTTCTCTATTGACATCTTTTCACATCTGTCTTATCATGTTACTTGCTGCATAATATAAGCAACATTGAAAACACCAAATGAACATTGGCGGAGCTATCCAACATATCTTGCAAAGAACAACAAATTACTGGAATGAATTAAAGGTGTTAATTTAGCTTCAGGCCTCTACTGACGCTCATGAACACTGATGATGTCATCAGAATTGCTCAATTGAATTACCTGTTGTCCAATTACCTGTCAACCATTTATTAACCTGTAAACTATAAATATTGATTAGAAATCATTTATTAATGTCTTCCAATTCTTTTTGTGCCCAACGTATTATTCTATGTATTTGTATGTTGTACATCAAGATTTAACAAATTATAGTGATTATCATTGTATGTTCAATATTTAAAATGTAGCATTGTCCTTTTGCAATGATTCAAAGTCACAAAATCATTTATATTGCTAAGAGTTTAGTAACTCATCCTTTGGATGTTTCATTTCTTCAGACATATGCATCTTTTTTAATGATAAATGACTCACGATAAACGAACAGCATTCATCTTCATACATAGCCTGAATCAGTTGAAAGGTGAATTGAGCAAGCACACTGCTTACCCAATGTTGCAAGCATGTGGCTAGTACTAATGTAACTTTATATAACAAGCTGCTTGTGTGTAATCATTGCTGACAAGTAACTCAACAACTAGGAGAGGGAAGATCAATGGCTCTTTTATGGAGCTGAACAGAAGTTATCACTTTACCAAGGGAGTAATCCTGTGGTAGGTTACAGAGAGGCACCTGAAGTGTTGTTCAGATCGCCAATCCCACTGTGTTCATTAACCTGGCCCTGCCTGTTCTTCCTATTCAACTTACATGTTCTAAGTGTATGTTCTGAATAAACTACAACAAATTTATGTTTGTTAGATAATTTGTAATAATTAATGGTTTTGAAATGTTTAACAAATTGCTTATTGTATTTTTGATTTCATGGTCAAAACTCAGATGGAATTATTTGTCTGTCATTTGGCCATTTTAATTGGAAATTAGGACTATTGGATTTAAAAAAGAAACAAGTCCTTAATGGCTGCTCAACACCGTTTGAACAGACTTCAGAATTTGACATCTGAATCCGTAGGAGAAACATGATGGCTACGTCATTTCAATACAGCGTCCTGCCACATGCCCACTTGTCAGTCCTCAGTATGCTGTAATGCTTCAGTGAATCAGCGCGTAAACTGGAGGACCAGTATCTCATCTTCATGATGTGGAGGTTACAGGGTGTTGGATTTCGGTGGACAAAGTTAAAAATCACATAATACCAGGTTATATTCCAAAAGGTTTATTTGGAAGTACAAGCTTTCAGAGCACTGCTCCTTCATCAGGTAGCTAGTGGAGTAGGATTATAGGACACAGAATCTATAGCAAAAAGATCGTAGTGTCATACACTGATACAGTGCATTGATCAAACCTAGATTGCTGTTAAGTCTTTCATCTTTTAGAATGGGCTGCAGGTTTCAATTCATTAATGACTAGCTACCTGACAAAGGAGCAGTGCTCAGAAAGCTTGTATTTCCAAATAAACCTATTGGACTATAGCCTGGTGTTGTTTGATTTTTAACTTTATCTCATCTTCAGACTAGTCACTTTATAAACTTCTAGACTTAATATTGAGTTCAACACCTTCAGATTGTGAAATCATTCCCTTTCCTTCTCTTTCTTTTAGCTCTACTTGTTGCATTCTTTGTCTCCTCTCTCCCCTCCCCTCACTTCCGTAGGACTGTTTTACTTTTCAGTCTGGTAGTTAGACACACCAATGTTCTGCCATTCTCACATTCCAATCACTTAATCTGCACAATCAACATCCTTTTGCCCTAGCAATACACCACCCACCACCCCCCTCCCCCCTCCGCAATCATTGCATAAATGCTATCCCCTCTGCACTTCACTTCAGCTCTGATGAACAGGCATCTAGACTCAAAATGTTAGCTTGCTGTCTTTCCATGGATGCTGCCGGACCTGCTATAGTTTCCAGCATTTTTTTGTTTTCAGTCAGAGATCTTGGAGTGCAGGTTCATAGCTCCTTGACAGTGGAGTCGCAGGTAGATAGGATAGTGAAGAAGGCGTTTGGTATGCTTTCTTTTATTGGTCAGAGTATTGAGTATAGGAGTTGGGAGGTCATGTTACAGCTGTGCAGGACATTGGTTAGGCCACTGTTGGAATATTGCGTGCAATTCTGGTCTCCTTTCTATCGGAAAGATCATGAGGGGCATGGATAGGATAAGTAGACAAAGTCTTTTCCCTGGAGTTGGGGAGTCCAGAACTAGAGGGCATAGGTTTATGGTGAGAGGGGAAAGATATAAAAGAGACCTACAGGGCAACTTTTTCACGCAGAGGGTGGTACGTGTATGGAATGAGCTGCCAGAGGAAGTGGTGGAGGCTGGTACAATTGCAACATTTAAAAGGCATTTGGATGGGTATATGAATAGGAAGGGTTTGGAGGGACATGGGCCGGGTGCTGGCAGGTGGGACTAGATTGGGTTGGGATATCTGGTCGGCATGGACGGGTTGGACCGAAGTGTCTGATTCCATGCTGTACCTCTCTATGACTCTAAAGGATCATAACCTACCCACCTCAGTGCTGAATTAAGCACCAGTTAATAAATTAGTGGTTGGCTGGTGGATGTGCCAGCCTATTAATGGTCATCTGGTGGAACACTTGATGAATTAGTGGCCTAGGGTGATAACGTTGTTCAGTACCAGTGTCCAGCTGTGAAGTTCTTGCATTAGGTTTAAAGGTCCACCAATAATGCAGCTGACAATACGATGTCAGGATCTGGCACATGGCAGGGCATCAGCTACAAGTAAAGGAACACTGAAGAAAGAGCTGAGGAAGAGTTGAAGATCTGGGCCACAACAACCGGTATCGGTTTGGTAACCTCTGTAGTAGCTGCAAACTCTGCCACCCCATTTAACAGAGATGGTGCCAACAACAGTTCTTTGCTGGCAAAACAGTTATCAGATCAGAGTGATAAACTTCCATAGCATTGTTAGCCTGGAACAATGGAAGATGCAAAAAGCCAGGCAGTCCTGTGATTTAATGAGTCTTCCCTGCATGCCCTTTTCCAGTCTGTGCGTGAATAATGGGAGGTTTTTATGCCACAGGATAGGATGTGATAGGAAGACCTCCCTGCAAACCAGTCAATCGTGAATGGAGGTGCCACAGGAACTCAGTAACAGTGGAGTAATTCCGGAAATTACAAGTATAGTGCTGCTCCTAGCCCAGGCCATTGCACTTGCTCCCGATCCAAGCACAGCAGCCTGACCCCTTATCCAAGTACAGTGGAACCCCTAAAGACTTGTGTCCCAGTTTTTGGTCCATAATGCACTATCCTCTCCTGAGCACAACAGCTCAGATACACTCTCTTCAATGGATACATGCAGTTGGGCAAAAAAGAACAAAGAACAAACCAGATCAGCTGTCAGACGTTGTGGCAGTCCAGGCCTCTGACTGAAGAGTGTGGGAGGCCTGGTCGAAGCCAAGCCCAGACTGATGCTGAGTCTCTGAAGTCAATGAGATAACAGATGTGAGGCATACTGCAGGAGCTGTACGAAGATGTAGCAGAGCTTTCAGAGGGTGTGTGACTTGGACAGTGGAGGAACCAATCCAGGTCAAAAACTCTGCAATCTCCCCCTCCTCCACACATGTGTCTTCATCAGATGAATCGGCTTGCACTGCGCTTCCATGCAATGCACTCTAGACCCTAACAACACATTGTATGAACAAGTTATTGTTACTTACATTGCATGCACTATTTTTGCAAATTATTTTCAATCTGATTCAAATTTTAAATTTAATAGTAATGAACCTTTTTTTACACCATTTCTTTTATTCTTTGTCACTATTTTCATACACTTCCTCTTCAGTTATGTTGTTTCAAATTTCTTCCAGATCCAATATTGCATGATCTCAGCTCTCTGAAGGAAGCAGAAGAGAATGGTAGATGCTAAACAAATCCTGTAACATGGAAGGTAACATTTGTACACAGAGTAGATCATAGGTATTCACATCTCCAGCAAGAGGACCATATATGTCACTTTGACAGATAGTCAATGAACATTTCTGTTCCCAAAGGAACTGGGGACATCAGATCCAATTAATTAAAAAGGACTTATGAACAGCTGAATAATCTTTCTGTTGGATGATTCTTCCAAAGTACTGAAATCGCAGTAGCAGTCGCTGTATGAAAGAAGGTACATGACATACTGATCAATAGCTATCGGTGCCAACTGTTAAGGGGTCACCAAATACATTTGTTGCCAATATCGCATTTATCTAACAGTGATTGGAGTAAACCATCTTCACAGGACCTGACTCAGTAAAGATCCAGTTGCAAAGTTGCTACAAAGGCAGCTGCCACTAGCATTAAATGACAACACCAGTCAGTTGCAGCTTCAAATCTGCTTCAGCACCTTCAGACATGCTACATGATGACCTTTTGGGATGGTGTTATAGAGTGACAATGAGGACCACCCCTTTTGCAACTATCTCATTTGTCAGGCAGCACTTTAGTAGCCATGAAGTCAGGCTTTGGCAGCAGCGCTATTCTGTCATTTGCCTGCATTTTGAATTTCCTGCCCCCACCCCCGCCCCCCCTTTTTGTTTGCCTGTCACTTCTTTGCCCTTTCAAATTTAGCAAATGCTTCCAATATGTTGAGTTGCTTTTTGAGCGTTTCAAAAGATTTTAAGCTTTTCTTTTGTCCTTTATTTCTGCAAATTTCCTTAAGTTATCTACAGTTTTGAATATTTACCTACAATGAGATTTTCTGCTCCATCCTACCATTATTTACTTCAGAGGGTGTAAAAAATTGTGAAAATATTTGAAAATAATTGGAGCAAGGTCAGCCAGGTGGACCTCATAGAGAATGAGTTCTCTGATTGGGAATGTTAACCTGGTCCAATCAGGGATTCCTGGCTGACAGATGTAAACAGGAATGTCAGAGGTTCTGTTTACTCAAGGAACTGGCTCTGAGGAAGGTGGATCAGTGTCAAGGACTCCCCACACGTAAATAAAGGAAGACAGGATATCACCTCTAAGGACTTATTTCAATGGCAATGAGAGAAAAAAATACATTCCTGAAGAAATTCACTCACAACAGTCATCTGTGAGTTGGGTAAGCCTTTCTGGCATCATGCCGGTATTTGGGAAGCTTGACTCATTGGATCCTGCCATTGAAGATTGGACCCAGTGTGTGGAAAGAATGCATTATTTTTTCCAGGCAAATGACTTTGGGGTAGATGAAAAGCAATGGTTAATTCTGACAGCTTGTGGACCCTCAGCTTTTTCAGTTATGAAGAGTTTAACTTTCCATGAAGCACCACATCCTAAAACCTTTCAAGAGTTGATGGATTTAATTAAGAAACATTATGAACCCAACCATGCTCTAATTCTGTGATGCCATAAGATTTACTCAGCAATTCGAGAACCAGCAATTCTATATTGAGATTTTTGACGAGCTTAAGATGACTGGCAGAGGCATATGACTTTGGATGTACCCTTAATGAGATGCTTAGAGACCATCTGATATGTGGCATTAATGAAGCACCTACTTGCTGAAGCCCAGTTGGACTTCGAACAGACATTACAACTGGCTTTATCATGGGAAACCGTAATAAGTTAAGCATATGAATTACAGGGTATTCCAATGGAAGTGGACACTCACCAGTCCAACTTAACGCCATTTGAGTAAAGGCAATTGCATAGCCTTACTTAGGACATATCCTGACTAGAGGGACTCTAGATCAGCCCACAGCAAAACAATACCAATCCTCAGCCACGTAGTTTAAATTTTCTTCAGGATCTGGGCCGTTATAGCTGCTGCCCGTATGTGGATATGAGACAGCATTGGTTACCGCCAGATGCTGGCTGAACTCCATTGGGGTCATCCAGAGGTTTCCAAAATGAAGATGTTTGCAAGAAGTTATATCTGGTGGCTAGGATTGGATAGAGACATAGCTGCATTGGTGGTGCAGTGCCCAGAGTGCCAACAAGGATATAAATTACCGCTAGAAACTCCACCACATTCATTGCAATGGCTTGGTTCACCCTGGACTCAGTTACACATCAACTATGCAGGTCCTTTCATGGGCTTAATGTTCTGAGTCATTGTGGATCCCTACTCGAATTGACTGGACCTGTATAGAATTCATTCATCAAACATGGGGATAATGATAGAAAAACTGTGCACATCTTTTGCAATATATGGACTTTTGGAAGCATTGGCTAGAGATAACAGGCAGGGAATTTGAGTATTTCCTAAAGTCAAGTGTTATTTGTCATATAAGGACAATCCATACCATCCATCATCCAATGGTCTGGCAGAACTTTTAAGACAGGCTTAAATAAATAGCCTACAGCTTCACTAGATATCAAACTATCCCAGTTCCCATTTGATTATATGACCACCCCTCAAGCAACAACAGGGATAGCTCCAGCAGAATTGCTTGTTGGGGAGAAGACTCTGAGCCAGATTAAATCTGAACTTCCTAGACTTGGTTGGAGGAGGTGGTGAAATGGTATCAGGAACGCCAAGGCTGGACATAACACTTCGCTAAATGAGAGAGACTGTTTACTTCAATGGACAAACTTTGGAGTAGGAACCATGGGAAAAGATACATGGACAAGAGGTATGGTCGACACGAGGTCAGGTCCAGTGATGTATAAAGTTCAGGTACGTATGACAGTCTTAACAAGCACATTGACCATATGAAAGCTACACACTCACAAACAGGATGGGAGCAAAATGTGCCTGTTTCCTCAACTGTCTTTATGACTGTTTCAGAACCCATGAGTTCTCCCTCTCCATCGAGCTTTGAAGGACCTTTGAATCTGCGATGGACAAGGCAGGTATCGTCACCTCGACACCTTTGCCACCTGAGGAGGAGAATTAATTTCTTCCAAGATGGTCCAAACTTAAAAGGCACGCTACTGTGCGTTCCACACTGCCTGTATCAGAGGCAGAGTTGGAAGAGCCTGATCCAATGCTAAAATGCCCCAGGAGGAGCCACAAACAAATCACGGCTTATATCCTCAGACCCATGGGGGAGGAATGTAGTGATTGCAACAAGGTCAGCCAGGTGGACCTTGTAGAATATGAGTTCCCTGATTAGGACTATTAACCTGGTCCAATCAGGGAGCCCTGGCTGAAAGATATAAACAGGAGTGTCAGAGGTTCTGTTCACTCAAGGAGCTGGCTCTGAGGAAGCTGGATCAGCGTCAAGGACTCTCCAAATGTAAATAAAGGGTGACAGGACACCGCCTCTGAGAACTTATTTCATGTTGATCTCATACAACTATAAAATATAACACAATTGATCGTGATAACTCCACCCAGTCAGCCTCTTGATGAGGTTACTGACCTTTATGTTGTAACAAATCTAATTTAATAAAGCAGTAGAAGTATGTAGAAAGAAAAGAAGAAACCATACTAAAGTGGCTTTACAAGTGTTTGATTTGTAAAAGTGCTGTTGATAGTAGGACTCCCTATTTAATATGAAGTGTTACCAATACTACAAACTACATAGCATTTCATTTCCCTTTGTTATTGATGAGCATCTGGCAGAAACTTCTGTGAACAACAGACTGTTTACTAACAGCCCATTCATTCTTCAGGGGTGTAAACAACAATGAAGAATGTAATACAGAGTTTAGCAATTGTCCCTTATGTCAGGTATGCCACTTGAGTGCTGTGAATTGATCTCCTATTATTCCATTGTGTTTTCCGAAATCTAATGATGTGAAAGGATTTACAGCAAAAATTTGTGACCATTACTCTATTGAACAACAGTGAAATACATATATTATACACTTAATCAAAGAAACAAGGATAATGTTGTTTGTTGGCTAGCCTAGCACTGGGGAAATGATCAAACCTGGGACTATACAACACGTCCCATAATGATGATGTCAAAGGACACATGATTGAGAGACGAGGACGGAGAATGCCTTCAGCAGAGTTATACATAGTTAGATAGAGCTGTATGTAGTTCCTTAATAAATAATAGACTCCTTGTTGTTTGATGATACCAATGACCTAGAGTCACAGAGTCATACAGCTGTACAGCATGGAAACAGACCATGCCAACTAGGTCTCCTAAATTAATCTTGTCCTAATTGCCAACATTTGGTCCACATCCTTCTAAACCCTTCTTATTCATATACCAGTCCAGATGTAATTAGGAAGGGGCTAGAAGGATATGGGCCAAATACTGGCAAATGGGACTAGATTAATTTAGGATATCTAATCAGCATGGATTAATTGGACCAAAGGGTCTGTTTCTATGCTGTACAACTGTATGTCTCTATGACTCTAAATCATTAGTATGGTCAAACAACAATTAGTTTATTATTTATTAAGGAACTATATACAGCTCTATCAAGCTATGTCTTACACTGCTGAAGGCATTCTCCCTCCTAGTCGCTCTCTCATGAATTCGTTTCCATCATCATTATGCTCTCTATTCCCAGGTATTAATCCTTACAACTCTGACATCATATTGGACCCCAAGTCTTTAATCATATTTCTATGTTTATATTTATATCTCCTCCAAGTTTTGAACATCACAGATTCAATCTGGCAGAAGATTTCACAACTCTCCCTGATTGTGTCCTTGTCAGATTGGGAAGATCAGTAGTCTCTTTCTGCATTCTTGTTTCTTGAATTGGATTACTTTATGAGAGATTTGGATTATCTGATTCATTACGCATTTCTGGCTCAATGTCCGTCTTTCTCAAATATATGATTGACTGTCATCTTTAATACCTCTCTTTGTAATTATATTATCTTTTAGAATATGTGCTAAATATGACCTTTGTGATTATAAGACCATAAGACCAGAAGAAATAAGAGTGGAAGTAAGGCCATTCAGCCCATCGAGTCCACTCTGCCATTCAATCATGGCTGATGGGCATTTCAATGCCACTTACCCTCACTCTCCCCGTATCCCTTCATTCCTTGCGAGATTAAGAATTTATCAATCTCTGCCTTGAAGACATTTAACATCCCGGCCTCCACTGCGCTCTGTGGCAATGAAATCCACAGGCCCACCACTCTCTGGCTGAAGAAATGTCTCCTCATTTCCATTCTAAATTGACCCCCTCTAATTCTAAGGCTGTGCCCACGAATCCTAGTATCCCGACCTGACGGAAACAATTTCCCAGCATCCTACCTTTCTAAGCCATGCATTATCTTGTAAGTTTCCATTAGATCTCCCCTCAACTTCTAAACTGTTATGAATACAATCCCAGGATCCTCAGCCATTCATCGTATTTTAGGCCTACTACTCCAGGGATCATCCATGTGAATCTCCGCTGGACATGCTCCAGTACCAGTATGTCCTTCCTGAGGTGTGGGGCCCAAAACTGGACACAGTACTCCAAACGGGGCCTAACCAGAACTTTTTAAAGTCTCAGTAGCACATCAATGCTTTTACATTCCAACCCTCAATTATTATTTCCCTGAACTATTATTCTTTCTATGCCTGCATTTCTAGCCCACACCTCCCCTCCTTCCATTAAATTGTGTAGGTTCAAGATATGGTATGACTGCTCTAAGTCTCAAATGTGTTGATAATCCTGGTCTACTACTTAGAAGTACTGTTTTGAGTTGGATGGAAATCTGTGTTTGGATCTTTCTGTACATTAACAGTGTTGATGGTGCTATCTCATATTGTAATCTGTAGATCTGTAATTTAGAATGGAAGTCAAAAAAATCTTCTTTTTCTTCAGCAGTACTTGGAGATTTAAGATCCCTTTTTTGGCTTTACCATTAGATTGGGAATCTCCAGTGAAATTGTGAGGTGCACAAATTCAGTTATCCATGAAGTGTGTGAAGACAAATTGTGCATTGACTATTGTCAGATGCAAATGTTGTGAAGATTTATTTTAAAATCTGAAAAGTTGCTTTAATGGTCATAATGTATAGATGCTCAACCTTGACTCACCTGAATCTATTGTAAATGACAGGCAGGAAGGAGTTTCCATTGACTATAAATAGATCACAGCCCAGTTATTCCCGCATCTTGGATGGGAATTGATTTGAGAAAGAAGTCTCATTCTGGCCTATGCACTGCACACACCTCTCTCCTATAGATCTCCATTTTTCCTGGCCACCAAACAAAAAAACTAAGATATTGCTTCGCATTTTGTGATAACAACGTGACCCAAATATATTTTCTTCAAGATTTCTGACCTGAGCAAAATCAGACTCACTAGCCTCACTAGCCTCACTAGTCATCAAGTACCAATGAATCTTTCACAATAGTCAAGTGCTTTATTTCCTCAAAGAAGGCTTTCATCGCTGTACATTGGGATGCTGCTTGACCAAACGTTCATACAATATTGGCAGAAAAAATGCATTCCTCATCCTGAAAAGGCATCCTTCATTTGTACATGACAAATCTCTTAGTAATTTCTTTATTGAGCTTTCTGGCCATTGTGTTATAGCTAACTAAGAATATGACTGAATATCATTTATGCAGTTTATGTCCTGTTCTTTTTCATTTATTAGTGAGGTCTGGGCATCACTGACTGGCCAGCATTTATTGCACGTACCTAGTTGCCTTTGACAAGGTAGCAGTGAGCTGCATTCTTGGACTGCTGCTGTTCACCTGCTGTGGGTTGACCCACAATGCTATTAGGGAGGGAATTCCAGGATTTTGACCCAGCAACAGTGATATATTTCCAAGTCAGGATGGTGAACAGCTTGGAGGGGAATTTGAAGGTGATGGCATCCCCATATGTCTGCTGCCCTTGTCCTTCTAGGTAGAATTGGCCATGGGTTTGGAAGACACTGTCTGAGAATCTTTGGTGAATTCCTGCAGTGACTCCTATAGATAGAACACGCTGCTGCTACTGAGCGTTGGTGGTGGAGAAAGTGGAGGCTTGTGGATATGGTGCCAAACAAGCAGGGTTGAACAAGATTGCTAGCTATGGTTCTGGCCAATTATCTGCTATCATTTGCAGCTTAGTCTGGATTAATACCATGTTTTTATGTGTTACACCTTATCCCCAACTTGAATCTCTAGATTCTAGTGAACTCCTATTCATCAAGAAACTGCCACTATAGGTTGGTGGTGAAGGAAGGGAATTTTCAAGGTGATGGATGAGTTGCCAATTATATCAATGCAGTTGAAAGTGTACCCCGCCATGCAAGTGGAGAGTGATCCATCATATTTATGAGTTGCGCCTTGTAAATGGTGGACAGGTTTTCAGAGAAAAGGTGAGGTATTCACTGCAAAATTCCTAGCATCTGCTCTGCTCTTATAGCCACAGTATTTTTCTGGATGGTTCAATTCAGTTTCTGGTCAATGGTAATCAGAGGACATTGATATTGTGAGGTTTAGCGATAGTAATGCCACTGAAAATCAAGTGGAGATAGTTAGGTTCTCCCTTGGTGGAGATGGTTATGGCTTGGCACTGAGCTGGTGTAAATGTTGCTTACTATTTATTAGCCAAAGTCTGTTGATCAGATCTTGCTGCATTTGGGCACAGACCTTTCAGTATCTGAGGAGTTAAAAATGCTGCTGAACATTGTGCAAACATTTGAGATCATTCCCTTTTATTAACTCATGGTAGAGGGAAGATCATTGGTGAAGCTGCTGAAGACACTATCTTGATGGACTCCTGCAGTGATGCCCTGGGACTGAGGTGAATGAAATCATCAACAGTTTTTCAAATGTTAAATATGGCTCCATCAAGTGGAGAGTGTTCCCCTGATTTCCATTGACTCCAGTTTTGCTGATGCTCCTTGATTCATACTCATTCAAAGCTGCCTTCTCATCAAGTGCAGATGTTCATCTCACCTCTGGAGTTCAAACCTTTGAACTATTTTTGACCAAGACTGTAAAATGGGCAGAAGCTGAGAGGGCTAAGAATTGCCACTTGATAACACTATTGATGTCACATTCAGTCAGGTTGTTGTTGATTGACAGCAGACTGGTGGGGCAGTACTGGACTTGATTTACTCTGCTGTGTGCAAGTTTCTACATTTACCAGGTAAATGTTAATGTTGTAACTGGAATGGAGCAGCTTGGTGAGGGAAGGGCTAGTTTCGGATCACAAGGTTTAAGTATTATTGGCAGAATGTCTACAGCATTTGCCATATTCAGTAACTCCTAACATGTTATCTTGACATGCGGAGTGATTTGAAGAGGTTGAACGCTGGTATCCCTGATTCTGGTACTTCAGGAGGAGATCAAGGTTGATTGTCCATCAGCACACTAATGACGGTAATAATGCTTCAGCCTTGTGTTTTGCAGTGATGTGGTGAGCTCACCCATCATTGAGCATGTGAAAGCTTATGGGGGCTTCACCTCCTCTTGGTTGTTTAATTATTCATCAGCATTTAGGACTGTAGAGCACAGATATGATCTGTTGGTTGTGGGACCCCTTGGCCTGATGCTTCTGCTGCTAGCATGCAAATAGAACTATGTTGGAGCTTCATCAAGTTGACTTTTTTATTTTGATGGGTACAACATGCTACTCCTAGTATGCCCTCCTGCACTCTGTGTTGAATCAGGGCTAATCTCCTTGCTTAATGCAAATGGTAGATTGGAGGATATAATCAAGCATGAGGTTACAGATTATGGTTGGATTTAATTCTGCTGCTCTTAGTAATACATAGTATCTGATAGTTTCCAGGTTTTAAGTTGCCAGATTTGTTCAAAGTCTGTCCTATTTAGCACAGTGTTAGTTCATACAACATGATGGACGATATCTTCATTTGAAAATAGGATCTCTTTCCCACAATGACAATGTGGTGGTTACTCCTACCACTAATGTCATGGACAAACTAGCTGCCTGAGGAAGGAGTGGGGGCTCTGAAAGCTTGCAGATTCAAATAAACCTGTTGGCCTATAGCCCGTTGATGTGCGATTTTTGATTTTGTCCACCCCAGTCTAACACCACAATCTCCATATCATGGACAAATGCAACCATGGTGAGTAGATTGGCAAGGATGAGCTCAAGTATGTTTTTTCTTCATGTTGGTTCCTTCACCATGCGCTTTAGACACAGTCTAGCCATTATGTTCTTTAGCACTTGGCTAGTTCAGTTAATAGTGGTGAGTCATTCAGTGACAGACATTGAAGTCCTCTAATCAAGATCACATTCTTTGCCCTTGCCACCCTGAGTGTCTCATTTAAGTGGTGTTCAGCATGAATGAGTACCGATTAATCAGCTTGGAGAGGGTCATTAGTAATCAGCAAGAAACAATCCTTGCTTATGTTTAGCCTTGTAGAATGAGATCTCGTGTTAGAATTAACAAATTCCAGGAAAACCTCTTGCTGATTGTACACAACTATTTGCCACCACTGATCTGTCCATTCTGCCAATGGAATAGGACATGCCTAGAGATAGTTATGGTGAAGTCTGGGACATTGTCTGTGGGGTTTGATTCAGTGAGTATGACTATGTCAGGCTGTTACTTGACTAGCCTGAGGGTCACCTCTTTTAGTTTGGCACATGGGCCCCCAGATGTAGTCAGAGGACTTTGCAGGATCAATAGGGCTATGTGTGCCATTGCCATTTCCAATGCTGAGGTAAATGCTGGCTGGTCCCTCTTTCGGCTTTGTGGCAATTGCAGACTGAATTGTCTGATTTGATACATTGGAAGCTTGCTATATCAATGGACATTTAAGAATCAAACACATTATAGTGGATCTGGTGCCACATGTAGGGCTGACCAAGGAAGAATGGCAGATTTACTTTACTAAAGTGCATTACTGAAGGGTTTTTTGAAACGGTTCACAATGATTTGTTATATGGTTGTAAAAAGACATTGTTTTAATTCCAAGTCTCAGTTCTTTGAATTCAAATTTCACCATCTATCATGGTGGGATTTGAATTCATGTCCGCAATCCACTAGTAAGGAGTGTGATCATATACTTTCCACTTGTCTGCATGAGTGCAATTCCTACAGCACTCAACAAGTTTGACACCATTTATGATATTTCAGCCCTTTTGACTGGCATCACATCTACCATCTTCAACATTCATTCCTTTAACAACCGACTCACATTAATAGCGGTGTGTACTATTTGCTAGATGCTTTGCAGTGATTTACCAAGGCTCCTCTGACATCATCCTCTAAAGACGTGACCACCTAGAAGGACAAATAGAACTATGTTCTGGCATAGAAAAACAGATAAATGGTGATATCATCAACTGTAAGTTCCCATTCAATTCACACACCACTGTGACATGGGACCATATAAAGGGTTCAGAGAAAGTAAGGACTGCAGATGCTGGAGATCAGAGTCAAAAGTGTGGCGCCGGAAAAACACAGCAGGTCAGGTAGCATCCGAGGAGCACGAGAGCTGACATTTTAAGCACATGCCCTTCATCAGGAATGTGAGGCTGTGGGCGGATGGTATTGCAATGGGGCTGAGAGATGAATGGGAAGAGGGGAGCCTGGGTGGAAGGTAGCTAGGAATGCGATAGGTGGATGATAGTGATAGGTCAGAGCAGAGGGTGGAGCAGATAGGTGGGAAGGAAGATGGACAGGTAGGACAGTTTAAGAAGGCAGTGCTGAGTTGCAGTGTTGGATCTGGGATAAGGTGGGGTTAGGGGAGATGAGGAAATTGGTAAATTTGATTCCATGTGGTTGGAGGTTGGAAGAGGCCCAGGACTTGCATATCAATGGCAGATTGGGAGGGGGAGTTGAAGTGGTAGGCCGCAGGGTGGTGGGATTGTTTAGTATGTGTGTTCTGGAGATGTTCTCTGAAACTTTCCGCGAGTTTGCGTCCTGGCAAGGGAAAGTGCCAGGAGTGGCAAATGTGATGGTGGGGGCCATAGACCTAATGAGGGAATCACAGAATGCTGAAAAGAGTGGGGAGGGAAATATATCCCTGGTGATAGGGTCTGACTCGAGGTGACTGAAATGGTGGTAGATGGTGCGTTGTGGCCAGAGGTTGGTGAAGTGGAAGATGAGGTCCAGGAGGGGTTCTATCCTTATTGCAGTTGGGGGTGCGGGGTTCAAGGGCGGTGGTGCAGGAAGTGGAGGAGATGCACTCCGGATACAACCCATCATCCTCTGCCATTTCTGCCACCTATAGTCAGACCCCACCACTACAGATATATTTCCCTCCCCACCACTATTTGTGTTCCACAGAGGCCATTCCCTCCGCGACTTTCTCATTAGGTCCACGGGTCCCACCAACCCACGTTCCACTCCTGACATCTCCCCTTGCCACTACAAGAGGTGTAAAACCGGCACCCACCCCTCCCCCCTCACCACCACCAAGGCCCCAAAGGATCCTTCCACATCTGGCAGAGATTTACCTGCACATCCAAACACCATACTTATTGTATCCATTGCTCTTGATGTCTTCAATACACTGGGGAGACAAGAAGCCAACTTACAGAACATTTCAGAGAACATCTCTGGGACGTATGCACCAAACAACCTCACCACCCTGTGGCCAACCACTTCAACATCTCCTCCCACTCGACCAAGGACATACAGGTCTTGGGCCTCCTCTACCATGAAAACCTAGCCACCTGATGACTGGAGGAACAATACCTCATCTTCCGTCTTGGGACCCTGAAACCACATGGAATTAATGTCAATTTCACCAGCTTCCTCATCTCCCCTCCATCCACCTTATCCCAGATCGAACTCTCCAGCTTGTCTCCACCCTCTTGAACTGTCCTACCTGTCCACCTTCCTTCCCACCTATCCACTCCACACTTCTCTCGTCCCCCACTTTCATCTACCTATTGCATTTCTAGCTACCTTCCCCCTAGCCCCAACCCCCCTCCCATTTATCTCTCAGCTCCCTTCTCCCCACTCCCCCCACCTCCGACTTACTTGAATTTTTGAATGAGGGGACAGAGGTTTGTGATGAGGATAATGTAGTTGTTAGAGTACAGCAATGTGTCTTTGCTATAAGTTGCCCCACTTAACAGCTCTCTTTTATCAAAGTTATTATTTGGGCCTGTTTTTGCTGTTTGGCATTGACATTTTTGTGTGAACATTGTTTGCTTATGTCGAGAAGTGATTTGCTGGAGGTGTTCAAAATTGTGAGCAGTCTGAGCAACATGGATAAGGAGAAATGGATCCCATAGGTAGAAGGAATGAGAACCAGAAAACATCAATTTAAGATGATTAGCATAAGAGGCAACAATGACACGAGGATAGACTTCTTGTTTGAATCTCTAATGCCAATGGCTGTGAGTGTGCGAGAGCCATAGTCAAGCGAGATCTTCAAAAGAAAATTGGATAATTATTTGAATACGCCTAGGATAAAAAGGGGGAGAGTAGGGCAAATGAGTCAGACTTAAAGACAAGAGAAGGCTATAGAAGATAGAGAACATGGGGGAAAAAATAGTGACATCTTGAAAAATGTCCATATTGCAGAGGAGGATGTTCTGAATGCATAAAGATGGTTAAATTCCTGGGACCTGATCAGGTATACCCTAGAACTCTGTAGGAAGCTAGGGAAGAGATTGCTGGGCCCCTTGCTGAGATATTTGTATCATTCATAGTCATAGGTGAGGTGCCAGAGGACTGGAGTTTGGCTAACATGGTGCCACTGTTTAAGAAAGGTGGTAAGAAACAGCCAGGGAACTATAGACCGGTGAGCCTGACATTCGTGGTGGGAAAATTGTTGGAGGGAATCCTGAGGGACAGGATGTACATGTATTTGGAAAGGTAAGGACAGATTAAAGTTAAAAATCACACAATACCAGGTTATAGTCCAACAGGTTTAATTGGAAGCACTAGCTTTCTGAGCACTGCTCCTTCATCAGGTGATTGTGGAGTATGAGATTGTAAGACACAGAATTTATAGCAAAAGTTTACAATGTGATGTAACTGAAATTATACATTGAAAAATATCTTGATTGTTTGTTAAGTCTTTCATTTATTAGAATGACCATATTAGTTTCACTTCTTTCATACGTAAATTGCAGAACTTTTATTTAAAAATTACATTCTCAAGTGAACTTTAACAGTTGGTGTCAGCCCTGACAACGTATTGGGTATTAGCACCCCTCTGTGCTGCTGTCTGTGCCATAATGCTTAGACTGATTCTAATCTAAAAAATGAATTAACAGAATCTTACATGGATTCATGCAGTTTTTGAGCAAAGTATAATGTAACTGTGCAAATACAAATTCAGCCCACAAATGTTTATGTGTGTGTGTGTGTGTGTGGGGGGGAGCGGGGGGTGGGTGCCTGTGAGACAGACTGTATCTGTGTGTGTGAGTGTGTGTATAGTGCAATAGGGTTACCTATTGTATGACATGGACCCAAGGACCTGGTTGAGGCCATCCCTATGGGTACCGAACGCAGCTATCAGTCTCTGTTTGGCCACTTTTCGCTGCTGCCTATCCCGAAGTCCGCCTTGGAGGATGGTTACTCAAAGGTCCAAGGTTGAATGTCGCGGACCACTGAAGTGTTCTCCAACTAGGAGGGAACACTCCAGTCTGTTGATTGTTGTGTGGTGCTCATTCATCCGTTGCTGAAGCCTCTGCTCAATTTCCCTAATGTATCATGCCTCAGAGCATCCTTGCCTGCAACATATGAGATAGACAATGTTCGCTGAGTCATTGGCTGAGGACTGATTAGGGATAGTCAATATGGCTTTATATATGGGAAATCATGTCTCACGAACTTGATTGTTGTTTGAAGAAGTAACGAAGAGGATTGAGGGCAGAGCAGTGGACCTGATCTATATGGATTTCAGTAAGGCATTTGACAGGGTTTCTCATGGTAGACTGGTTAACATGGTTAGATCACACGGAATAGAGGGAAAACCAGCTATTTGGATACAAAACTGGCTTGAACGAAGAAGACAGAGGGTTGCCTTTCAAATTGGAGGCCTGTGACCAGCAGTGTGCCACAAGGATGGGTACTGGGTCCACAATTTTTTGTCATTTTATATAAATGATTTGGATGTGAACATAGGAGATATAGTTAGTAAATTTGCAGATGACACCAAAATTGGAGGTGTAGTGGACAGTGAAGAAGGTTACCTCAGAGTACAAGAGGGTCTTGATCAGATGGGCTAATGGATTGAGGAGTGGCAGGTGGAGTTTAATTTAGATAAATGTGAGATGCTGCATTTTGGAAACGTAAATCAGGGCAGGACTGACATATTTCATGGTAAGGTCCTGGGGAGTGTTACTTAACAAAGAGACCCTGGAGTGCAGGTTCAGTTTTTTGAAAGTGGAGTCGCAGATAGATAGAATAGTGAAGAAGGCATTTGGTATGCTTTCCTTTATTGGTCAAAGCATTGAATATAGGAATTGGGAGGTCATGTATCAGCTGTACAAGACATTAGTTAGGCCACCTTTGGAATATTATGAAAAATTTGTGAAATTTGAAAGGGTTCAGAAAAGAGTTACAAGGATGTTGCCAGGGTTGGAGGATTAGAGCTATAGGGTGAGGCTGAATAGGGTGGGGCTCATTTCCCTGGAGCATCAGAGGCTAAGGGGTGATCTTATGGAGGTTTATAAAATCATGAGAGGCATGGATAGACTAAACGCCCAAGGTCTTCCTTGGGGTGGGCGAATCCAAAACTGGAAAACATAGGTTTAATGTAAAAGGGAATGATTTAAAAGTGACCTAAGAGGTAATTTCTTTCAGGCAGAGGGTGGTGTGTGTATAAAATGACTTATGAGGAGAAATGGTGGAGGCTGGTACAATTACAACATTTAAAAGGCATCTGGACGGATATATGAGTAGGAAGGGTTTAGATGGATATGGGCCAAGTGCTGGCAAATGGGACTAGATTAATTTTGGATATCTGGTCGGCGTGGACAAGTTGGACTGAAGGGTTTGTTTCCATACCGTATACATGAATGACTCTAAGATTCTATGACACTACAATCAACCTCTTCCGAGCTGCAATCAATCCATGGTTTTATGTTAAACACAGTGTATTGTATCACTTGTCCATACATTTTAAAGACATTTTAGACAGAAAATAAGTTCTCAGAGAGAAGCATAAAACAATGTCACATTGACTTAATACAATGTCTTCTTGGAGTTATTCTGAGTTGAGTTGCCAGATTAGTATTTTTTAAGTTTAGTATTGTTGTTTATTATAATTAATATTAATGTACAGTGTCTGCTGAAGACTTAGTTGAGATTCATAACAACAAAAGCACACTATCTTATAGTTAGAGTACTTCCACAATAGCAAAATGTCCCAAGGTACCTCAAAGAAACATTATCAGGTGAAATCTGTCTCTGGATGAAATAAAGAAATTTTAGGCCAGTTGCTCTACTATTTGAACAAAGAGGTAAGTGTTCAGAGGTGGTTTAGTGAACAGAAAAGTGGAAGCATTGTGAGCAGCTTTAAAGGAGAGAATTAAAAATTTAAGAATCTAGGCAGCTGAAAGTATAGCTGCCAAAGGAAATTTGGGTTGTAAGAGAGGTTAGAATTTCAGATAAGATGATTGCAGCCAAAAGACTAAAGACGTTATGATCCCAGTAGTCTGGGATAAATTCTAACACTGTTTCCACAGTTGAAGTTTCCAGTGCTTCTGCCCAGAATGAGTGATTCATACATGGAAAATAATAAATAATGATTTATTTACCAATGATAGCTGAAGAAAAGGAATCTTTTAATACAATCATATTTAATCAATGTAATTTTTTCCAAAACATATATTTTATTCATAATATTTGTAAAAGGGCATTTGATATTACTTAAAAGCTCCATATCAATCAGCTATTTTCCATACTGTACAGTGAGGTGTACATGTCTGAGGAGTTTTACACAATTCCTAGACCCCTGGCATAAATTGTTAGAAGGGCTTTAGACATTGGCTTTACTCCATTGAGCCATTGCAATGTTTACTCCAAACTTTAGTGTGCCATCAACATATCATCCTGGATCTTGGAATGTGCCAATCTGCAACACTCAATTACAACTTTGATAGTTTTCCTTGAGGTTTTCTGCATCAGCTTAAGGAGGAGCAGTTTCTGCACGCTTTGTGGAGTTGGGACATTTCCCTCTCGGTGTCTATCAACTCAACTTCTGAACACCTTTGATGATGGAGAACCTCTTCACCTTGTTGGGCTCCTCTCAATGCATTAAAAACTCAGAGTCTTTCCACTGTTCGCCAATCTCCATAATACTTTTTGAATTCCTCAAGTTTTCTCAGGACAACAATTTCACATTCAGCCTTCATGTCCTGCTGCTAACCCTCTGGTTTCTGCTGTGGTGACAGTCAGTCTGTAGGAGGCAGTGGTCAGAAAAGGACACATGCTTGAGCTGATCAATCTAATTTGTGAAGCCTCAGAGGACAAGCAACAAACATATCTTGGGACTGTCTGTCCTCAACAAATGTGTATGTGTAGCCCTCTGTCCTTCAGAATTGCTGAAGACTTTATGCTACATAGTGTCTTTTACCCTTTCCTGTTAGAAGTCAGGATGTGGCTAGTTTGCTGTTAGCTGAAGTAGATTATCCAGCCCTGCCCACAATGTCAGTAAAGAGTCAAAAAGTCTGGTGCTGCAAAAGCACAGGTCAGGCAGCATCCAAGGAGCAGGCAAGTCAACATTTTGACCATGGGCTCTTCATCAGGAATGAGAGGGAAGCCCAAGGGGGCTGAAAGATAAATGGGAGAGGGATGTGGCTGGGGAAAGGTAGTTAGGAATGCGATAGGTAGATGGAGGTGGGAGATTATGGTGATAGGTCAGAAAGGTGAGTGGAGCAGATAGGTGGGAAGGAAGATGGACAAATAGTACTGTTCAAGAGGCCGGTGCTGAGTTGGAAGGTTGGCTCTGGGATAAGGTTGGGGAAGGGACATGAAAGAACTGGTGAAAGCTATATTGATCCTGTGTGGTTGGAGGGTTCCAAGGTGGAAGATGAGGCGTTCTTCCTCCAGGCGTTAGGTGTTTCACTTAATGACAAATGATTGTTTCTCTGATCAGATTGATAGTCCATGTGACAACCATTGTGATGATTGGATGTGGATGATGCGATGCAGTGTTCCATGTTCCTACAAAATCTTCAGATCAGTGAAGTGCACCAAATTCAAAAGACATGGAGTGGTTGGTTTAGCATATTGCCAAATACATTGAAAGAGATGCTCTATAGACCCATTGAAAGTGTCTGGAGCATACCAGTCCAGTTGTCTTTGATATTCCCACCCTTATGTTCACAAACACTTTCATTGTTGTTGGGGTGTGAATACCATCCTGGTCTCTAGGACAGTGTTGTCCTTGCAGCATGGTGCTCGAGGTTGCACAATCAGGGGTGTTTGGGATGTTGCTGTTCCAAGTGTTCTGGAGCTAAGGTCCTTTGGAGACTTCACTACACTCAGCTCCCTGGAGCTGGGATATACACTTGGAACTTTGGTTTTAAGATGTGCTAGACTTTTCACTTATTACTTTGATTCAGTCGGGGAATCTTCTCCTTCAGCTTCTTTGCCAATGCTTTTGTTGTTGTCATTTTTCTTGCCCTTCATGATCTGATGAGGAGTAGTTGTTGTCTTCCACTTTAGACATGAGCCACCTTTAGCCATTGATTTCAGTTAAGATTTGATCCTTATTTTGGGTTTCTTTCACTGAGAATTTTCTTTTAAGCACTTGTCAATCTTCTTGTTATCTCTCCACTAGCTCCTCTTCCATTGTTTCTCTTTGAGGAGAAGGCTCAGTGGACACTGTTGGTGCACTGACAGTGGGCTGCAGCATCCTTTCTCTGTTTTGTCTCACCCAATGCCCTACATTTTTTCTCACTGAGAGATTGTGGATGGAGCCTTGCTGGTCTTCTTTGTAGCCTTCATGTTCACTTTCCTTCCCTGTGTCCATCCTTGATTCCAGTTTTTGGGTGGGGGATTAACTGAGGGATGTTTATGGAGGCAATCTGCCCCACCATGTAGATTTCAACATATAGTTTGGTAATAATCATTTGTCTGATGGCTTACCAGACTGTACATGACTGAGCTGCAGTTGGCCATGACACCACACCAGGTTTGTTGCAGGTGGGAACAAAGTCTGTTTGTTAAGAAACCCTGTCTTCCCAGAGCTGGAAGGAGGGAAAAGGAAACAAGCTGCATTGATTTTTGCTTTAAAATTCACATTGACTTGACATTTGTTGGGTCAAATCCCAAATGGATCCTTGACCATCATACTATGGTCAGCCACCTCAACATATCTGGTGAAGGAAGTACACACACCCTGATGGGAAGATGGGGCTGTACAAATAGATGGTCACGAAGCAGTTGCAACACCAGTACAAAACATTGCTGTACCATGGACATCAACAGTAGTTGTTGATTTCCTCTCTCTTTGAACCCCTCCAGAAATTTCCGTGAAATTTTCAAATGTTACGTCAAAATATCTACTGCTGAGGAAATCTGCTATCAGTAGATACCTGCAGCAGCAAATCTTCAGGATTCAAAGAGGGCTGGCCCATGGGTGCACATCCTTGACTGCTTTCCACTGCTACCCTAATAGACTTATACACCCCTTACCTCGATGTTCAGGTGTTAAGTGCAACCATCATTTAATACCCTCAGAGGACAGATGCCAAGCCTGAACCAACACATAAACAACAACCATGGAAGAATTCCAGCACTGACAGTGTAAATGACCAATTCCAGCATTCAGAAGCCCTCAAAAATAAAAATAAAACATAAAGAGTCACAACTCATGTGTTCAGGCAGAACCATCCTGATCTCCACTTGGCAGGCTGAACAATGTGCTCATTACATAATTAAAACGGCAGTGGCTCCAGTCATCCTTTCTCTCTCCATGGTCAGAGTCTGTCATCATCCAGTAAAGGCAACCAATTGAAAATAGTTCTTCTGTGGAATTTATTTCAGAATAGTTCTAAAGTTTATGCTTCAGCTTGTTTGAAATGATTTGGAACATGAAGTGCATAATGGAGTTACAGCTACATAGTTCACTAAAAGTAATGATACAGTTTAAGAAGGCAATAAAAAAAGCAAACAAAGACCTGAGTTTCATTTCTAGAGAGATACACTTGAAAAACAGGGAAGTGATATTAAATTTGTATGCAAGATTGGCTGTCACATTTCAAGTAGTGTGAACAATCTGATCTTGGTATCATAAAATAGATATAGAGATAGTGGAGATTGTGTAGTAAGGATTGCATAGAATGATACCAGAGCTGAGAGACATACTTCTAAAATTATATGGAGCCAGGCTGCTCTTTCTGTAGAAATGGAAAGATCGCAGGGTGGTCTTCAAGATGATGAAATGGTCTGATAGGTTAGATGTGGAGCAGATGTATCCATTTGTGGGCAGTTTGAGACCTAAGGACTGATAAAAGAAATTCACAAATGAAATGTTACCTAGATAGTCTTTTGAATGTGGAATTCACTACAACAGAAAATGGTTAAGAGGAATAGAATAGATTAGTTTGAAAGAGAAACAACAGAAGCACATGAGGGAGAAATGAATAGAAAGATTGAAAATATAAAATACTGAATATAGCCAGATGAATGGGGCAGGTTGATCATCAACAGAACCAGGAACTACAGCTGTTGTAAAGAGTTTAACTAAATTAGTAGAGGGATAGAAACCAGCATTTATATTCAAAAAGCATTAGGAGAGGCTGGTAACACTACAGCAAGAAGCAGTGAGGTGGGGTTAAACTAAGGGAGATTTGGAATAAAATTGATATTTAGGTTTACAATTCATCTACATAACAGACAAAGAGTGACAAATAGAATTGGTGAGCTGCAGAAAAGCCATTTGGAAAGATGGCATTGTGGTAATAACAGAAACATGGTTCATAGAGGACAGGACTGGAGATTGAGTATTTCTGAATATAAGGTATTGAGGAAAGAGGGTACAGGAAAGTATAGAGTTCCTCAACGAGAGTGTACAAGATAAATAGGAGGGGTCTGAGGTCAGTTTGCAGATGATAGAAAGGCAGCAAAGACAAGAGAAAGAAAGATGGGACAGTAGTGATTAAGAAGAATATTACAGTACTGGAGAGAGAGATGCTTGGAGGAGTGAAAAGCAGAATCAATTTGATTGGCGATAAGGAACAATAATGGTGATGTTACGTTCCTGAGTTTACTCTATAGAGAAGGATATAGAGTAAGAGATCTCATGGTACAATGGTAGCATTGCTTCCACTGGGCCTGGAGCCCCCTCTTCAAATATCTCTCCAGTTCTTTATGGCCAAGGAAGTACATTCCAAATGTAGCCAAACGGATTTTGTGTCATAAAATTTTCCAACAAGTGCTAAAGAAAACAGCTGCTTGTACTTAAAATGGATAAATCACTAGCACTGATGGTAAAAGTCCAGCAATAAAAAGGGAAGTATAGAAATTGCAGAGGCACTAGCCTTTATCTTCCCATCCTCCTTAGATTTGGGAATGATGCTGGTAGTCGGGAGAATTGCAAATATTTCACTCTTGGTTCAAAAAACAGTGTGAGGATGACCCTAAACACTACAGAGCTATTTTAACCTTGGTGATGGGAAAGCTTTTACAACAATTACTTATCAAATAGGAACATGAACAAATGCTACTTGGAAAATGATGCCAGCACAAATTTGTTAAAGGTGTGTTTAATTAATATTATTGAGTTTTCTGAGGAGCTAACAGAAAGTCAAAATAAAAGGTACACAACACAAAAGGGACTCAATGGAAAAGTGGCACAATTGAAAAGTTAAAGGTAAAGATAGGAAGGTACATTAGCGAGTTAAACTTGAAAATCGGGGTTCCAGAAGGATCATGAATGAAGGAGGTAGTGAATTCAGAGGCAGGGAGGGGAGAATCAAAGTGATGTAGGGACAAGAGTGACATGGAAGTGTGAGAGCTGAATATTGAGAATGAGGAACACAATGAGTTCATGAGGTGTGCTGGTGATATTGAAGGAGCAGGAATGATGCAAATTTAATGGGGAAATGGATGGGTGTAAGGTCAGATTGGTCAGGGAAAACTGCGAATAGAGCCACAGTTACAGGGGAGACTGAAGGATTGTCAGAGGAAAAGAAAAGCCCATTGACAGTGATTGTCGGGACGGTGGGGGGAAGTGTTGCTGCAGAGGGTGTGGGTGCAGTGAGAAGAACCTAGATTGGGCATCGAGGATGCAGAAATCAAAATCAAAATTAATGCACACAATCTTTTCTCCAGTCAGATCAGTGTAGAGTTCCTCACTGAGAATGCTGAATATAAATAAGAGAGACCTGCGGTCTGTTTACAGGTGTACCAGCAAGCTCAAACACTTGATCATGTATGAAACATAATAGGTACCAAAAAAGCTGATAATGTGAGCACTCATTTAAGGACTGTACACTAAACTGATGCACTCACTGCAGTATATTGATTAGCAGTCTTAAGTCATAAATAACACTGATGGCCCAAACAGATCATGGAATTTTTTCAAATCTGAGCTCAAGGACAACTCATTCTCAACATCAATGTTAGTACTCAGAGGTTAGGGGAGTTGGTCTTTGCAAAGATGTGCTGGATCTTTCACTGACCTGGGCATCTGAATCACATGAACATGAGAATGAAGCCATGAAACATGATGTCAAATCCAAGATTGCAAGCTGTGTCACATAGATTGATAAAGGCCCCAGAAATCAGTGTAAGTTACGTGGCACATGCAGCAAACATACTATGTGCTCAAGGCTACAAATTCCTTCACACAGCTGAATGAGGAAGTAGGTGAACATTTGTTGGTCATGCAAGATGTACCTTATTTTGTTGAGGGATTTGCAAGTTAGAACTTTACTTAAGATCGTAGCACTAGACAAGTGCCCAAAGATTTGGGTAATTTGGAAAAGTGGTGAAAAGAAAACTAAACATCATTTTCCTCCTTTTTGTTCACAGATTCATAATTCAATGCAAAATGTTTGGCCAGTTAAACCCAGCACCTGTACTGGGTTTGAGACATCAAATGAGAAAGAGAAGAACATGAGGGAATGTCCAATAACAAAAGCAGCAGAGATCCAAGGATTGGGGATCTCCACCTATGGAGGAATAGGAAGAGGGAGACCAAAGTCCACTCATGGCATTGCCACCATCTAAGGTGAGGAATGTCAAAGCCACATATCTTCACATTAGTAGAGATAACATCATCTACATCTGCCATCTTTTGCAGGCAAATTGGCAGCTGCATGGTTTCTGAGGAAACACCGTGCCTGTGTTGCTGAAGAACACAGCAGCATTGAACTTTCACATCACTGGGTCAGAATCATACAGCATGAAAACAAACACTTCGGCCCAATTCGTCCATGCCGATCAGGTTTTCCAAACTGAACTAGTCCCACTTGCCTGCATGTGGCCCAAAACTCTCTAAATCTTTCCTATTCATGTCTCTATCCAAATGTCTTTTCAACATTGTAACAGTATCTTAATCTATCACTTCCTCTGGCAGTTCATTCCACATATGAACCAAATGCTGTATGAAAAAGTTGCCCCTCAGGTTCCTTTTAAATCTTTCTCCTCTCACCTTAAATACATGGCCCCTAGTTTTGAATTCCTCCACCCTAGGGAAGAGACCTTTGTTATTCAACTTATCTATGCTCCTCATCAGTTATAAACTTAATAAAGTCACCACTCAACCTCCAGTGAAAAACGTCCCAGCCTATATCCAGCCTCTCCTTATAATTCAAACCCTTTAACCCCAGCAACACTCTGGCAAATCTTTTCTGAACCTTCTCCAATTTAACAACATCCTTCCTGTAGCAGGGTGACCAGAACTGTACATAGTACTCAAAAATTTACTTCACTAATGTCCATTACAACCTCAACATGATGGCCCAACTCCCATTGGGTGGTATGAGCAATGGAAGCAAGCATGCTAAATGCCTCTTAATGATCCTGTCTACCTATAATGGAACTTTCAAAGAACTATGTGGCTGAAACCATCTCCTATTCAGCTATCCTTCAGTGACTTTGACTTTCCAGTTGCTGTTTTCAGGAAAGAACATCAATTTGTGCAGATTACCACAGACCCATAGAATTACCAGAACTTTGGCTTTGAATCCATAACTGGGTTCCCTCAGGTCCAAGAGCAATCAACTGCATATGTGGTATTCAGAGCTCCATGGCATTACTTAGTCAGACTCCTGAACAGGAAGGAATTTCATTCCCCCATGTCCAGCTCATTTGTGATCACAGGCATTAACCTCTGCAAATATGTTCCAACTAAACATGGAGAAAGCCTAATGCTCTACTCCACACAACTCCCAGGTTCCTCAAATGTTCACTCAACTGCATCATCTCAAGGATTGGTTTGTCACTGATAAGGGTTGCTGCCAGAAAGTATAGCTAAGATTCCAGTGCATAACCAGCACACTGATGATGGTTGACTCCAATTCGTCCACCTGAACCACTCAAGAAAAGCACTCCAGCATTCACCACACAGGATCACTAGTATAGTAATTGTTTGCTGACTGTTGTACAAACTAACTCTACAACCAAGAAGCTAAGATGGACCAGACATACTTCTTTTCAGGTAAGGAAGGAGTCACATGGAGTTTCTGAGGGAGGCAAAAGCTTAATGCTGTTGCTGAAGAAGTCAGGACGGTCATGAGATGTGGCAGGGAAGCCCAACAGAACATAATGGCAACTAGATCTGAGACTGAATTACCTTGGAATAACTTGTTGATATTAAGAGCTAAGAGCCAGCTATTGCTTAGAAATGTTCTACACTGAAGAGCAAGTTTAATTTCGAACACTTGGACTTTGTTTGAATTCAATTAAAGGGTTTTTTTCAACTTGACTGCAATGAACATCACAATCATGGTGATTCTATCGAAACTAGTCCCCGGTGGAAGCTGCCTAAAATTGACTGGGATTGCTACAACAACACCATTGAAAGAGCGGTAGGCAGAATCCCGGCAATGCCAAAAAATTATAATTGGTTCACTGATTCCTTTAATGCCAACCACAAAAAAGATTAATTCCTCCAGGAAGAATAAAACGCCTTCTCTACATAGGACTCTTTAGATTTGGTCTTCTCATGCAACCTGTCAGACAACCCACAGATTGCAAAAACCATGCTAGAGCTGCTGGAACCAGCCAGCTACAAAGTGGATAGACTGTGTTGAAGATTTGAATTTAATATATTCTAGTCAGTGTGCCTGGACTTTACTTTGATGTCTTGAAGTTTCTAATCTGATGGATTATTTGACCTCAAAAGTCTAACACAAGTCTATAGCTTTGAAATGATTGTGAGTACAAAAGGCTAGTTGACAAAAACATCAAGCAAGAGATTCATTTTCAACTGCAATGGGCAATTACTTCAATCACTCGACAAGTCATCAACACAGAAGTAGTAAAGAATAAGGGAAGGCAGCTGGTGCAATGTATTTTTCACTGCAATATCTTCATGAACAAAGTCCTAAAATACAACTGACGAAACTGTACACCAATATTATGGAATCTAAATGCAAGCCAAAAGTATAGCGGGACAATATTGCAGTAAAAAACATGAACAAGTCAGCTGCCAACAGAGGAAGGCATATCTATGAACTCCTTGAATATAATTTCCCCCAGAGAATCTTTATTGATTCCTAAAAATAAGGAGACATCTGATTTAATCCTGTCTGCTACAACTAGGTGCCTTCATAATATACCTCAAGATCAGGTCTGAATCAAAGAATCATAAAACCATACAATACATAAAAGGTCCTTCAGCCCATCAGGTTTGTACCAACAGAACTACTCGAAGACTACATTCGTCCCACTTTCCAGCATATTTGGCCCATAGCCTTAAATGTAATGACATTTCAAGTGCTCATTCAATTAATTTTAAAAGCTGTGAGGTTTCTTGCCTCAGCTAACCTTTCAGGCAGTACGTTCCAGATTTCCACCACCCTCTGGGTAAAAACATTTCTTCAAATCCCCGTTAAACCTTTCACCTTACAATTATGTCCCTCCTTGGTGACCATTCAACTAAGGGGGACAGCTATCGCCATGTCCATGCCCCTCATAATCTCAACCATTTCCCCTCTCAGCCTTCTGTGCTTTGAAGAAAATATTTTGAGTTTATCTAACCGCTCTTCATAGTTAAAATGCTGAAATGCTCCATCCTGAACAACATCCCTGATGAATGTTGTACACTCCCTTCAATACAAATCCAGAGCCTGCTGGATGACAAAGGCTGTTGAAATTATGAGAAAGAAGAAAAAAAAATCATGCTAATAACAACTGCCAGGTATAAAATATCATTGAGTATCAAGTTGAAAATAGAATTATTAATCACCTGAACGAATAGGGTTTAATTAAGAAAAGTCTGCATTGATTTCTTCAGGGGAAGCCATATTAGGGGTGACACAGTGGCTCAGTGGTTAACACTGCTGCCTCACAGCACCAGGGTCCCAGGTTCTATTCCAGCCTTGGGCGACTGTCTGTGTGGAGTTTGCATATTCTCCCCGTGTCCGCTTGGTTTCCTCTGGGTGCTCTGGTTTCCTCCCACAATCCAACAATGTTTAGGTCCGGTGAATTGGCCATGCTAAATTGCCTATTAGGTGCCATAGTCAGAGAAAAATGGGTCTGGGTGGGTTACTTTTTGGAGGGTCGTGTGGACTTGTTGGGCCAAAGGGCCTGTTTCCGTACTGTAGGGAATCTAATCTAGTGAACCCCAAACATAAACATCACTTTCCTGTTTGCTGCCTCTCCTATCCTACAGACTTTGCATTTCACCAAGTCGCCACCCAACTTTTCAATTAAGACCATAAGACATAGGAGCGGAAGTAAGGCCATTCGGCCCATCGAGTCCGCTCCGCCATTTAACCATGGCTGATGGGCATGTTAACTCCACTTACCAGCATTCTCCCCGTAGCCCTTAATTCCTTGTGACATCAAGAATTTATCAATTTCTGCCTTGAAGACATTTAGCATCCCAGCCTCCACTGCATTCTGTGGCAATGAATTCCACAGGCCCACTACTCTCTGGCTGAAGAAATGTCTCTGCATTTCTGTTCTGAATTTACCCCCTCTAATTCTAAGGCTGTGTCCACGGGTCCTAGTCTCCTCGCCTAATGGAAACAATTTCCTCGCGTCCACCCTCTCCAAGCCATGTACGTTTGCACGTGTCCACTTTACCTCGCTCCAGACCAGGCTTATCAGGTAAACATGATAGATTTGTTGGAACTATGGAGTCACAGCATTTTTACAGCACAGAAAGAAGCCTTTCATCCATAGTGTCCATACTGTTAATCAAAAATCCCTTTTAACCCCATTTCCCAATCCCACAAGTCAGTTCCTCCAGATTCCCATCTGCAGTTTTGACCTCTCATAACACCCACTTACCTTTTAATGGACAGACATCCCAATGACCATGGCCCATCCCTTGAGTGACTGAATATGAAAACCCCAAGCAATAAGTGTCCAGAGCCCTGACTGATTCTTGTACAGCTCACTGGCTACGTTCCAAAGCTTCTCAACCTGATTGTACTGGGCACATAAGATGGACCATGATCCCCTCCTGGACTAAAGACATGCAGACCCCCTGACCATAGCTGCCCTGACTGGATGCCTGGCCCTGTCCATGCACCTGAGCTCGTATTGAAAGCTGCCTTGTTTTACTGCTGAGAGTGTGGTGCTGGAAAAGCACAGCAGGTCAGGCAGCATCCGAGGAGCAGGAGAATAGATGTTTCAGGCAAAAGCCCTTCATCAGGAATGAGGTTCGTGGACGAGGCGGCTGAGAGATAAATGGGAGGGGGGCAGAACTGGGGCGAAAGTAGCTGAGAATGTGATAGGTAGATGAAGGTAGTGGAGAAGATGATAGATTGGAGATGAGGATCGAGCGGATAGATGGGAAAGACCTTGGACAGGTCAAGGGGGTGTTGCTGAGTTGGAAGTTTGGGACGAGGATAAGGTCAGAGATGGGGAAATGTGGAAACTGGTGAAATCCACATTAATCCCGTGTTGTTTCAGGGTCCCAAGGCAGAAGATGAGGCATTCTTCCTCCAGGAGTTGAGTGGTAAGGGTTTGGCGATGAAGGAGACCCAGGACATGCATGTCTTTGGTGGAGTCAGAGGGGGAATTGAAGTGTTCAGCCACTGGGTGGTGGGGTTGGTTGGTATGGGTGTCCCAGAGATGTTCTCTGAAATGATCCACAAGTTAGCATTCTGTCTACCTGATGTAGAGGAGACCATATTGGGTGCATCAGATATAGTAGATGATACGTGTGAAAGTACAGGTAAATTTCTGTTGGATGTGGAAGGATCCTTTAGGGCGGAGGTGAGGGGAATAGTGTGGGCCCAGGTTTTGCACTTCCTGCGGTGGCAGAGGAAGGTGCTGGAAGTGTAGTGAGGGCTGGTGAGTGGTGTAGATCTGACAAGGGAGTCGAGGAGGGAATGGTCTCTCCGGAACGCTGATAGGGGTGGGAAGGAAAATATATCCCGAATGGTGCGGTCTGTTTGCAGGTGACAGAAGTGGAGGAGGATGATGTGATGTATGCGGAGGTTGGTGGGGTAGAGGGTGAGGACCGGTGGGGGATTCTGTCCTTGTTGTGTTGGGACAGGTGGAGTTCAATGGCAGAGGTGCAGGAAATGGAGGAGATGCGCTGGAGGGTATCTTCAACCACGTAGGAAGGGGATGGGGACAGGGGGCAGTCCTCACTTTCTTCTACTTGATTTACTGTGCCATGCCAGGACACCCAGCCTAAAGGATGTGTCGCTTGACTTGACTGAGGACTACTACTACACTCAGGCTTTGAGACATGGCCATTTGCTTGCAGCACATGCAAAGCTTTTGCAGCAAAAGCTGCTGGCGTTTGTGCACATGGAAGATTGACGTAGAAGGGTGCCATGCAACACGACATTCACCTACTTGATTGATCACTGTTGACAAGCAGTCTGGCCTTGTGTGTTTAGTATTCAGCAAGACGATATAGCAGGACTGTGTGCCTTTAAGCTATGGCTTAGGGGACAATGCACAAAGAGTGAACATAGATTCTTAGAGCATTCAGATAGGTGCTCGGTGAACAAGTGAGCAGCACTGAGGTGCACTCTGCTCTTTCTGTGAGCTGAGAGCCTATCCCTGCACACAGTGTCCATGCAATGTCATTCCAAAGATCGCTGCTGGTGCACCCTACAGTGTAGCATGACAGCGTGGAAACATAGCAGTGCTGTAAGTGGACCCAGAGATGTGCCATGAAGATAGGTGGAGGCTTGTACTGGTCGAATGCCGATGCCTGTGGATGAGGGGTGAATGTAGCTACTGGAGTGTGCCCTGAGATATTGATGTCGAATGTCCAAGATGAACTTCTGGGGGAAGAAGAAGAGGTGAACTGGATTCACAGGTACCCACTCTGACTTTCCTGTCAGGAATGCTTGGCATCCAGTTTCAATCTGGCATGTGGTAGAATGGGAGAATACACATTAATTAGAGCGATTTAGTAATAATGAGGGTGTTACTGAGTCATAAACCCCGTTAATAGGTTTCTCACCACTCACCAGACAGAACTTCACCTCAAAGTCCAGAGCTTAGTTGGGAAAAGCGATTTGTTCATCCTGACATTGAGAAATAACACACTCAACTTCTCAGGTAACTCTTCTGGATTTGTCACAATAGCCTACATTTTTCAGACCCTGAGAAGATTGCACCCATACAGTTAACTCAATTATTTATGTTCTGCTGCACTACAATTCACCGACTGAATTGAGAACTACATTAATGGCTACTGAACAAATTGAGCCACTCATAGGTCAAGACCTTGGTTTGCCCTTTAGTTTGCCATAGTGATCTGTATTGGACAGTGAAGATCTGCAGCTTCGGTACTGAGGCTAAGGGAGTGGGAAAGCTCAAAATAAATTGACATTCCAGATTGAGGCTGGGAGAGTAAAGATTTGGCACAGTGACACTGACAGCAGGAGGCCGGTTGTTGCATTGAACCCCGGAAGAAAAATGGGAGGCCTCGTTCCAAGACTCAGAAGTTAGCACTGAAGCACTGAAACTAACAGGAAGCCTGACACAGAGGTCCGGTGAAAGCAAGAGGCCCTGTGACAAGGCCTGAATAAGTGGCAAACCGTGCCAAGTTTGAAACAGCAAGAGGCTTGGCATGAAGACTCAGAAGTTAGCAGGGAGTCTGGCACTTAGCCCTGAAAGTGAGTGGGAGGTCTGGCACCAAAACTGAAAGTGAGCAGGAGTTTGGGGCCATGCATAGAGACAGTGTGACAGAGGCGGTAGTGTATTAAGCAGCAGGAAGGCTGCTGAGAGGATTAAAGGTCCCAAGGACAGAGAGATCCAGGTGACCACAGACGGGAGACAAGCTCAGAAAAGAGGGAACAATGAGACAGATTTTCTGAGAAGTGGCAATCATTGTCAGATTACCAAACCATTCTTATTATGATAAAAAAAAAGCTCTGCAACACTGGGAGGAGATTTCGACCATAGATCCTGCAGAAATTTGAAGTAGATCTTAAATGCAACTGTATCCTCATAATGCAGGAGTGTCGAGGAAGGCAAACCCTGCCCTTTTTTAAGGGCAGCAGCTGCAGTTTTCTGTGATGTAAATGTCCAGCAGCATATACAGCTACATTGACAGCTACTGTGAAATGCTAAGTATGTGGGAGATATGAAGAGGCAGTGGTGTCATGGTACTCTTACTGGAATCAAGGCAATTGTTGTGGGTATGTAGGTTCGAGTACCACCATAGATGATGGTGAAATTTAAATTCAATAAAAATCTGAAACAAGACACTAAGCTAATACCATCCATATAACCACAGTTGATTGGCCTAAAAATCCATCTGGTTCACTAATGTCCTTTAGGGAAGGAAGCTTGCTGTCCAAACCCAGTTTGGCCTACATGTGACTCCAGACCCACAGCAATGTGGTTGGTGAAGGGACTCATGGCTGGCTGACTGTTTTGTGTTGATGTTGGTCTCATCTCTGGGTTGGATGAGCCTGGATCCGGGCCCATGGCTAAGCCCTTCAGAACAATTATACTGTTGAACTTTTAACATTATTTCTTTGTTTTGCTACCTTTATACTCTTATGTCTGGCTTATTTCTGTGTTTTAAGATGGCACTGGAGAGCAGCAACATTATACAACATTTCTCACTGTATTTATAACAAATTCATGTAGCAAATACATGTGGCAATCAATCAATCAATCAATCAATCAAGAAATCCCATGAATGAATGAAACAAAAGAAGAAAGCTGTATCTGGACAGGATGCCAGGTCAGTATGTGCCATATGGTTGGGGTGCCTGGGCCCAAGGTGGAAAGACCGCCAGTTAAGTTCAAGAAAAATTCAGAGAGTGCAAGTATTCTCCAAACATGGTCTTTGAACTCATAAAGGCTTGTGGCCCAGTCAACCAGGAGGGATTATGGAGCATCTTCCTTAAATTTGGTTGTCCACAGAAATTAGTCACCGTGTGGGCAGCACGGTGACACAGTGGTTAGCACTGCTGCCTCACAGCGCCAGAGACCCGGGTTCAATTCCTGCCTCCTGCGACTCTCTGTGTGGAGTTTGCACATTCTCCCCGTGTCTGCGTGGGTTTCCTCCAGGTGCTCCGGTTTCCTCCCACAATCTAAAAATGTGCAGGTTAGGTGAATTGGCCATGCTAAATTGCCCGTAGTGTTAGGTGAAGAGGTAAATTTAGGAGAATGGATCTGGGTGGGTTACGCTTCGGCGGGTCGGTGTGGACTTGTTGGGCCGAAGGGCCTGTTTCCACACTGTAAGTAATCTAATCTAATCCTCTACTACTTCTCAATGATATACAAGCTGTGATCCTCAGTAATCATCTGCCACAGATCCAGTATGAATCAAACTTGGGCCAAGCAAGACTGTGTCATTGCACAAATGCTCTTTTCCACTTTCCTCATTGCAACACTCTAAATCATTTCCAAGAAATTCCTTTTCAGAATAGAGCTACGCTACATGATATACAGGAAATAATTACTCCTGTATCATATTCAGTCCAGAAGCAACATTGCTCCAACCTTTGTAATTGAGTTTCAGTATGTAGACAATGTTTGCACGTGCACAGACATAGGGACTGAGATGCAAGCTATCACCAATGCAGTCAAGTAGTTGAAAGAATCAATCTTTTGAGAGTGCCAGCACAGCCCTCAGCCATCTGAGGTAAAAAGTATTTTATGACAGAAGTCTCAAACATTTCATTGCTATCTGCTGGGTCACAGTGTAACTTACTCTCCTGTGTGCACCAAGGACATGACAATTTCTGGAAGATCACTTAATTCCGAAAGAAACATCAGTGATGCTCCTGCAAAATCTGCTAAATACAATTGCAGAGTAGGCAGTCTCATATTGGCAGCCTCTCTCAGGCCAACATCCCCAACATTGAGCCATTCATGGTGTGTTTGGTAATGGGGGGAGTCAAAAAGCACTCTTACTCCAAGCGTCATCACAGCAAACAGTTGCCAGGAGGGTAGAGTAAAAAATGCAAGACCATCCTCAAAATCTCACTGAAAAATAGAATATCCTTAGTGATTCGAGGGAATTTCTCACCCAAGATTGCAAAACTGGAGAAAAAGCATCCGAAAAGGTGTCAATCACTCTGTGCATATCTGACAGGCCTTGGTGGAAGGCAAGCAGTAATAGCAGAAGGAATGAATAAAAATCCAATGTATCTACCTACCTGATCTAATACCATTGCTACATCAGTGGCAGAGTTTACACATCCAACATTGAGCTATTTAGTCACCTACCACAATTCCAGATTGGAAGGAACCCATTCTCAATCCCAATGAACTACCTGAGAAAGGGAAACTTTCAAGCCATCGAATTCAGGTAAACCTCTGTTGATGACATAAAACACCTATCTAAAGATAAATCAAGGAAAACTTTCCCAAAGAAAACAGACAATGTTTGACAGGGCATTAACATTTTTGTAGGTGATATGATTTCGGAGACTGGAGGGTATGATATCCAACTAGCTCTCTGTACCTTTCTTACAACTTCCCTTGCTTTAATGTTCAGGTAGCGCGAAGCAAAGTGAACCTTGTTATTTGAGTTAAAAACAACATCCTGGGAAAACACATGCTTTCATTTTAAAACATCCCTTTCCTTCATAAATATTGGAAGGAATGGGAAGACTGCAAGGTCCTCTCTATGAGCTCAGTGAGTATGGAACTTATCTGAACAATATGTGAATGCAAAGTGGCCTCAGTGAAAACGGGATGCTAGATCAGTTTTTGTTTGCAGCCAACTAAACATCATGCAACCCTTCAAAGAATATATGAAATCTGACTTCCAAAAGATACATTACTTGGTGCAATTGCAGCTGATTCTGTGTGCAACCCAACTCCCATATTCCAGTGGAGAATAGATAAAAGATGGTGCATGGTGAAAGAAGTGCCTTATCAAACAGGCATTTGAACTGGTGAGATAAGACTTCAGAGGCTTGTGTCATAAAATGCTGTGTTTACAGATTCATTTCCATCCTATTGGATTTGCCAGCAGCTACCAGGTAAAATCATTCATTATCAGGTACTCAAGTGCCTGATTGAAGAACCCGACATAGGTAAGGATAGGGGGCTGAAAGCCTGATCCGTGTTTTTGACTCCATCCCCTCTCCTCCATCTGTGACCCCCTCCTCGTAATCCTTAACTTGGCCTCACTTGTCTAAGGCTAATATCCAAAGGCCTGTATGAAAATGGCAAGTAGCACTACAGGCAGTGGCCACTGATGCTCGCATGGTGTACTGCCAGCCTCAGATAGCCTGGCTGTTCTCCACAGGCCATTCTAATCACTGAGATTCTAAATCTGAGAGAAGATCCGAAAAATGACCAGTTAGCTGCAGGGCCCAAGAGAGGGGCTACACTTGGCGCTAAATTGTATCCCATGCCTTCAGGGTAGCCAAGACTTGGACAGCACCACCCCCTCTGTGACCACCCCCTCTGTGACCATCCATATACTTGAAGGAAATAAAATCTTTGAGGAGCTGCTATTCCAATGAAGTTTTGTTTTAATTTTAAAACTATGCTTTAGTCATAAAAAAAATCTTAATATACACATACTGTAGTTACTGTAACAGTTCGATTCTGGACAGTAGCACATGAAGAAACAAACATTGGAGTTTGGCTGTATCCAACAAACAAACCAAAGGCATCTTTTACTTATACAAGACTATATTTACACACAGCTGAGACTCAGGGAGAGTCCGATTAACTGAATTGACTCCCATTTAACTTCAGCAGAAGGACCTCAGACAGCGGTCTTTCCCTACCTTGCCTTGTCGGCAGCTATCACAAGCTTTAGTGCATCCCTCAGCATGGAGTCCTGGACTTTGAAATATGCCAGACTGCAACATTCAGTTGGGGTCAACTCCTTGCATTGGAAGATCCAACAGATTTTGAGCAGACCAAAGAGCGTCTTTCACCGAATTGATGGTCCTCCAGGCAATTCCTATCAAAATACTTGGTCACTTTAAGTCACAAACTTTCCCTGACCTGCTATTGAGGAAAGAACCAATAAATGGTTGCAGGAGCAGCTGAAAAAGTAAGTGGCTGTTGTGTGCAAGTCAGTAGGCATCATTCTCCACCACAAACCAGGCCTTCAGTGATTCCTTGCTGGGAACCACAGCAAAGTCTCAGTGACTATAATTAGGAGCCTGACCATGAAGGTTTACTGGCCTCCAGCTTTGGGAATTGTCAGGTCTGGGTGCTTAGGGATTACAATGAACCTGGTCCAGGGTTTGCTGTTTGTTAAATCTGGAGGATGTCACTTACTGCTGAAAGTGTGGGTGGAAGGAGAAGGATGATTAAGGAGAGAGAGAAAAAAGGAGGCTGGAAGAAATAGTTGGGAACAAGGAGGAGAGAAGTCTGCAAATGGAGTTGGAAAGGAGAAAACTGCAAAGCTAATGGAATGGAAGACGCCACAAGGAGTTGGTAAAGAAGAAGCTGCAAGTGATGGAAAGGGTGAGGCTTCAAGGGGGTTGTAAAGAATAGGCAGCAAGGGAAGTACTGAGGAGGGTGCAAGCGTGGAACTCAGGGAGTCATAAGTTAGAGGGGAGGAGCAAGATACAAGGTGACTGAAAGGAGGCTGCTGGGATAGAATATGGCTACAAAGTGGAGGGAAAGGATGCTGCAAAGGGGAGAATTCAGTTTTAAAACTGTCAACAACTGAAACATTACGATGATAATTCATTACTTGTAAATGGATGTGGAATATTCAACTTATGCATTGATACTAAATGGGGTAAATGGAATGCATGCTATTATTAATGTGCAATATGCAAATTGTTAAATTCAAATCTGCAACGCAGTATAAAGGATAAGAACTGCTTGGTTAAAACTTCCAGCTTTCTGCACGCACAATGTGAATGTGGTGTTCAGTAAATTGGTACCTTCCAAATGTGTTGTGGCTTTAACTGTAATGAAGTCTAGATAAATTTCTCAGACAAACTTCAAAGAACATTATTGAGTCATTTCTGTACAAACCAAGGAAGCTACATGGCTGTTGGAGTGGCAGTCTCTTTGCAAATATTCCACTCAGCCCCACTTCAACCCCAGTTATAGAATCAGAGCCCAAATGCTGTGCTGCCCAATCACACATCTGAAAACTTATGCTTACTGTAAATCCTGCTTGTGGATTTTGTTCCCACTCATTCAGACCTGACATTTCTTTATCTGATACACCTCAACATGTTGGTTGAGCTACTGTTCAGGAGCTTTCTCAATTTGTTTCACCGTCCTTGTGATTCTCCCTGTTAGTCACTCCCATTGCTTTAAATTTGATTTTCACGATTTTCCTCTTGCACAGATCATGTTTTTTTGCTAAATCTAGCTGAAATTGCACCTAGCACTATGAATATTTACACAAGTATTCCTGTACTAGAGAAGTAGCCTTTGAAATTCAATTGAGTTTAAAAGACAACAAAATCATCACTTGATGTGTCTTTATCTAAATCATGAAACAAAATACTAAAATATTTGTCAGATTAAATCTGAATGAAGGGCTTTTGCCCGTGTTGTACATCTCTATGATAAAGTAGATTAGATTACTTACAGTGTGGAAACAGGCCCTTCGGCCCAACAAGTCCACACCGACCCGCTGAAGCGCAACCCACCCATTCCCCTACATTTACCCCTATACCTAACACTACAGGCAATTTAGCATGGCCACTTCACCTGACCTGCACATCTTTGGACTGTGGGAGGAAACCGGAGCACCCAGAGGAAACCCACGCAGACACAGGGAGAACAGTCAGTCGCCTGAGTCGGGAATTGAACCCGGGTCTCTGGCAGTGTGAGGCAGCAGTGCTAACCACTGTGCCACCGTGCCGCCCGTATTTCATCTTAAGAAAAATCACAAATAATTATATACATCCAGAATATAATATTCTAATACAGTTACTTCCCTAGATGTGTTTTGAAACTTCATTAGCAAGTGCAAAGGGGACAGCATACAACAGAAGTCAATACATGTGTTCCCCAACCAGACATCTTGGATGAATTTGGAAATCCACTGCCAGCTAAAGACCATGTGTGTGGCATTCAGTTTGGACAACCCAGATCAATACAGAAAATGCAAATATGCCTCCACAAAGCCATTACAGATGCCAAGAGGCAGAACGGGGCAGGTTTGAGGCCCAAACCAACCACACAGACCCCCGCGGCTTGTGGCAAGGCCTACACAACATAACAGAATACAAAATGAAGAAGAACAAAATTGTGGACAAAGACACATTTTTCCCTGATGTGCTCAATGCTTTCTATGCTCGATTCAAACAGAATGCCAGTGGCATGACATCACCTGCCCCTACAACCCTGGACATACCTGTTCCCTCCATCACTGCTGAAGATGTCAGATCAGTCTTCCTGGGAGTCAACCCAAGGAAAGTGATGGGCCCTGGTGGTGTCCCCAACCAAACACTTAGATCCTGTGCGGACCAGCTGGCAGAGGTATTCACTGACATTTTCATCTCTCCTTGCTAAAGCTGAAGTCCCCATCTGCTTCAAGAAGACAACCATCAACCCAGTACCAAAGAAAACTCATGTAACATGTCTTGACAACTACCACCCGGTGGCTCTGACCTCAATAATAATGAAGTGCTTTGAGGAGCTGGTCATGGCCCACATCATCTCTAGCCTCCCAGCTGGTTATGATCCCCAGCAATTTGCCTACTGGCATAACAGATCCATGGTGGACACCATTTCCTTTGCCCTACACTCATTCCTGGAACACCCAGACAACTAGGACACCTGCATCAGGCTCCTAATTATTGACTCCAGCTCTGTCTTCAGCACCATAATTGCTACCAGACTGATCTCAAAACTGCAATGGGCGGCACGGTGGCACAGTGGTTAGCACTGCTGCCTCACAGCGCCTGAGACCCGGATTCAATTCCCACTTCAGGCGACTGACTGTGTGGAGTTTGCACGTTCTCCCTGTGTCTGCGTGGGTTTCCTCTGGGTACTCCGGTTTCCTCCCACAGTCCAAAGATGTGCAGGTCAGGTGAATTGGCCATGCTAAATTGCCCGTAGGGGCATGGGTGGGTTGCGCTTCAGCGGGTCGGTGTGGACTTGTTGGGCCGAAGGGCCTGTTTCCACGCTGTAATCTAATCAATGCAAGACCTTTGTCTCAGCCCCACCCTCTGCAACTGGAACCTCAGCTTTTTGACCCACAGACTGCATTCAGTTGAGATAGACAACAGTTAATCCTTGCTGAACATGTGTTGCTGGAAAAGCGCAGCAGGTCAGGCAGCATCCAAGGAACAGGAGAATCGACGTTTCGGGCATAAGCCCTTCTTCAGCATCTGCAGTCCTCACTTTTTCCTCGAACAGTTAATCCTTCACAATAATGCTCAACACCGGCCCCCCAACAAGGATGTGTTCTCGGCCCCTTACTTTGCTCCCTGTACATCCATGACTGTGTTGTCAAATGCCATACAAATGCCATCTATACTACCATGGTAGGCTGGATATCAAATAATAATGAGTCACAATACAGAAAGGCGATCGAGTGCTTGGTGACATGGTGCAATGACAAAAATCTCTCTCTCAATGTCAGCAGAACAAAACAAGTGATCATTCCTTTCTTGGAGAAAGGAGGGGGACATGCCCCTATCTACATCAATGGAGCTGAGATGGAAAGGGTCAAAAGCATCAAGTTCCTAGGAGTGATGATAACCAATAATCTGTCCTGGACCTCCTTCATAGATTGGATGATCAAGAAGGCACAATAAAGCCTCCTCTTCCTCAGGTTGCTTAAGAAATTCAGCATGTCCATAAGGACCCATACCAACCTTTACAGATGCACCATAGAAAGCATTCTATCCGGGTACTTTACAGTCTGGTATGTCAAATGCTCTGCCTAGGACTGTAAGAACCTACAAAAAGTTGTATGCACAGCTCAGACCATCATGGAAGCCAACCTCCCATCCATTTATATTTCTCATTGGCCCGGAAAGGCTGTCACCATCATCAAAGACCCCTCCCACCCTGGTTATCCTCTCTTCCAAACTCTTCCTTCAGGCAGAAGGTACAGAATCTGCTACAAATGCACTAAAGGTTCTTCCCTGCTGTTATGAGACCGTTGACTGGATGTCTCTGATTTCAAATAACGTTGATCTTTCTAATGTTGATTTTGCTTTGAGGACCTCCCGTGTAGCCGTAATCTTGTATGCCTTACTTGGTCTAAGCACCCCATGATCTGTGTGTCCTTGTCTGCCTGTTTGGTTCATATCAAATCAAATTTAAGCATGTTTCAGATGAATTCCTGGATCAGTGTTGCACAATCCATTTCTAGGTCTACAAACCTCTTCTATAAATTTGAGTCTGTATTGACACCTTTTCAAGTTGAAAAGATTGACAGAATTATATCTATGGGTGATGTCTGCTGCTATCTGATATTTGCAGGGCTGGTTAGGTTGGGTAGCTGGATCACATTAACACCAACAACACAGAGTTCAATCTATTGCAGCTGAGGTAGAAACGGGGCCCACCACCTCACTGGTCCCATGGTAACAAAATCCATAGGATTTTGCAGATATCACAGTCAGCTTCCTGGAAGAGGTGAAGAAATCCTGTATTGGCTGTGGTGACCTGAACAATTACTAGTAATGTCTGCTCTCTTGACCTTGTTGAAAGGAGGTCTTGTTCCAGGAGGCTGCAACTGTCAACATTGACCTACTGTGCAAACCTGTTGTTCAATTAAGGAAGTGATCCTTCTCTACTGACATGATTAGTATCGCTCCCTTTGAGTTTAAGTTCATCTCCTCTGTCTTGTGACATCGTACATGACTAAGGAGAAGGTAACAGCTGTTGTTATTGTGGCTTCTGGTGCTGGTGGCGTTTATAGTTCTGCCCCTCTTGTTCACTGTGAGGGTCCATGGTTTAGCTACAAAGCTGTTTCACTGCTGTACTGAATCCTAACAAATTATCATAGAACATAGAACAGTACAGCACAGGAATCAGATCCTTTAGCCCACCATTTCTGTGCCAACATGCTGCCATTCTAAACTAATCCCATCTGCCTACACATGACTCATATATTCTCTATTCTCTGCTGTTCATGTGTCTGTCTGAATGCTTCTTAAACATCGCCATTGTATCTACCTCTACCACCTCCCCTGGAAGCGTGTTCCAGGTACCAACAATCTTGTTGCATGTACATGCTTTAAACTTTTGGCCCATCACTTTAAACCTATGCCCCTTAGCATTTGATATTTCCATCCTGAGAAAATGACTCCAACTGTTTGCCCCTCAGCCTTCAACACTCTAGAGAAAACAGTCCAAGGTTTTCTAACCTCTCCTTACAGCAAATGCATTCCAATCCAGACAACATCCTGGTAAACCCCTTCTGTACCCACTCCAAAGCCTCCACATCCTTGCTATAATGTGGTGATCAGAACTGCACACAATACTCCAAATGTGGTGAAATTAAATTACAGTAAAATATTTAAAACCCAACATAGGTGAAATGCCTTCCAACAAGCTATAAATTACCCATGAAGCATGTAAATTCAGCCTCTCAGATAAAATGTTGAGAGTACATGTCAAGCTCGTAGATAGGCCAAACAGCTATGCAGTCTGATAGTTTGAAGGCTTTGAAATCCATCAGTTTAATTGATCAATGGCTTCCCACTGAGCCATTACCTTAGTGACCCTGATGAGTTCCACACAGCTCAGGAAGCCCGCATGCTGACCGTTAAAGCCAGAATACATGGTTAAAGCCACAGATTATTGATCACATAATTATTAAAATAATTGACCCCACAGCTCCACAGGATTTTCCCACTCCCTGCTGGATGCAACCCGGTGGAAGCTGGAATTTGAGATCATCTTGGATTTTGACTCACTAACAATGTGCAAGGACTTAGCCCTGACTCAGACTTGCTGCTGCTCCCAGTGGCAGTTAAACAAGTTAACTGTTCATGAGACTTTCCTCATATTTGTATATATCGATGAATTTGCTGAATAAGAACATTAAAATAATGTTTCATTACTTATGTGAAATAATGTGCATAACCACTGATATATTATTTTCTAATGAATCAGTTCAGTATACACCTCTGCAGCAAGTTGAATGAACCCAAACCTCCAGACTCAGAGGTAGGGACATTACCACTGTGCTTCAAGAGTCAACACAGGCACCTTTTTCAAATTTAACCTATTTTCTAATCAACCAGTTCAGATATGTTAGTATATCTCTGGAGCAGGTGGGCCTTGAATCCAGGCCTTCTGGCTCAGAGGTAGGGACACTACCATTGCATCACATGTGCCCTTCACAACCACTTATGAAGTGGTATTCGTAATATGATCCAGATCCTGTGATCAGCAGATACTCAGTATTGAAGTTAAGATTGGAGTTGTCCATCAGGACCATTTGGTTGTCCAGAAGGTGCTGAGTCCATTGCTTTTTTAATCATTTATATAAATTATTTGGATATGAACATAGGCGGTATAGTTAGTAAGTTTGAAAATGACACCAAAATTGGAGGTGTAGTGGACAGTGAAGAAGGTTACCTCAGAGTACAATGGGATCTTGATCAGATCGGCTAATGGGCTGAGGTGTGGCAGATGGAGTTTAATTTAGGTAAATGCAAGGTGCTCTATTTTGGAAAGGCAAATCTTAGCAGGACCAATACACTTAATGGTAAGGTCCTTGGGAGTGTTGCTGAACAAAGAGAACTTGGAGTACAGGTTCATAGCTCCTTGAATGTAGAGTCGCAGGTTGATAGCATAGTGAAGGTGGCAATTGGTATGCTTTCCTTTATTAGTCAGAGTATTGAGTACAGGAGTTGGGAGGTCATGTTGCAGCTGTACAGGACATTGGATAGGCGACTTTTGGAAAATTGCGTGCAATTCTGGTCTCATTCCTATTGGAAGGATGTTGCAAAACTTGAAAGGGTTCAGAAAAGATTTACAAGGATGTTGCCAATGTTGGAGGATTTGAGCTATAGGGAGAGGTTGATTATCCCTGGAGTATCAGAGGTGGTGAGGTGACCTTATAGAGGTTTATAAAATCATGAGGGGCATGGATAGGATAAATAGACAAAGTCTTTTCCCTGGGGTGGGGGAATCTAGAATTAGAGGGCATAATTTTAAGGTGAGAGGGGAAAGATATAAAAGAGACCTAAGGGGCAATTTTTTCATGCAGAGGGTGGTATGTGTAGAGAATGAACGGCCAGAGGAAGTGGTGGAGGCTAGAACATATTTAAAAGGCATCTGGATGGGTATATGAATAGGAAGGATTTGGAGGGATATGGGCCAGGGTGCTTACACAGGAGTTGTTACACAGGAAAAGATAGAGGAATCAAAATCTGTTCTAATTCTTGGGTAACTATTAAACTGGAAGGCATGACCAATTTCCACTAGCCTAGCTTCCCCGAGGTCTGCTGACTCCACTCTTTTGTAGGAAATTACCCTTTATTATTCTATAGACAAGGTATGTTGTGTGTGTGCGTGTGAGAGAGAGAGATACAGTTGACTACAGACTTGTGTTTGGACACAGCAGAGGAAAAGCTTCTAGCATGTAAAGAGAAAGCCTCTCTCTCTTTCTCTTTCTCTCTCTCTCTCTCTCTCTCTATGAAGAATTAAGGGAAAATCTCCTGGTAGCTATTCTACTCATTCTTCTTCTGTCAATGGCTCTCCCACAAGCTGGGAAAAACCACTAAATTAAATAGAAGGAAGTTAAAATAAATTGATGTAAGTCCAGAAAATAGAAGGAGAAGTAGGTCATCTAGTCCATCAAGTCTGATTTGTCATTCAATAAGATCATGGCTGCTTTGACATTTGCGATCTAAGCATTTGCCAGCGCTATGCTTCCCTGGCAATTATTCCCTACCTCGCCCATAATGTTTTTGTCTTGTCTCCTTGTGGGTCTGTTTGTATGTGTAGAGCATTTTTTAAAAAGGTTTAAATAATAGACCACAAGTTAGCATTTCTTGTTTCTTTCTTGCTATTGTTAAAAATTTTGATTTGTACATATTCTTGTAACCCGAATTAGATAGTTAGGTAAAATTGGGCGATTCAGTGGTTAAATCAAATATTCACATTTGTGAAGCCTTTTGAAAATAATGGAGCTTGGTATCAGTGAGTTGTGACAAAGTTTGGGCACTGACTTTGGATTTTGGAACAAAGGAAATATATGATTGGGTGTGGAGTTAGAGTAAGTAGTCAAGGATAAAAGAACAGACACCAAGCTTTTCATGAAGAAAAAGATGGCACTAGAATCTGCTAATATCTTCCTGCATAGGTTGAGTTGCCCTGTACAAACTTAAAAGAGATCACAAAGGTTAGGTTGATGAAATTGGCAAGTAAATTAGAATTGGAATTGCCTGCTTGAGTTAAGATAGCATAAATAAGCGAAAGACTACCACAGCATTTGAGTTTAATATAGGTATATAAGAGACCAAGTAAAAATTTGAATAAGAGTCTGAAACCTTTCATATTGAATTACAATTAGGAAGCTTGCGGCAATAAAGGAAGCAGTACTTTTAAAAATTGAACTTCAGACAGAAGAGAATGTTAAAGGGAGAGAGTTTGCGAAACTAGAATTAAATTGCAAAGTGAAAAGGGGGGAGAGATAGAAATGATACAATTTAAAAAAAGGTCATCAGATGCCAATGGAAGATCTGATAGGGAATACTGCAATCATAATCTAAAGTCCAGTAAAGAAATGTTTACCTTTGTGCAGACTCTACCAAGATTTTAGGAGAATGGTGTGGAAGTATTCTTTATCACATGTGAGAAAATAGTAAGAAAAATAAATTGACGGAAGGAAACCTAGATATTGTCCATGCAAAATAAATAGAAACGTAGAGTACTTAAAACTTGTGCTTCACTGTCAGAGGGATTTCTATGGATTATGGTGTTAAGAAGCAGACTATTTTTGGCCTATTGAGTTAGTTCCAGTAACATATAGGCAAAAGTTTTGAAATTTAAAACAATAGCGTGAACAAACCCCCCACAATGTATTTAAAAGGGTTAATTTTCACAGGTGGATATGAGCATTATGGGTTGGAACTATGTAAAAAGCTCTGAGAGAAATAATTCCCTTGGAAGAATTAAAAAAAGCTCACTGCATGTTCTTATAAGAATTCATGTTGAGGATCAGAGGGTTGCAAATGTTAAGAAGGTAATGGTAATGGCTGACAACTGTATACTGATCCAGCAAACTAAAATTTATCTTATCACCCCCAGAAGCTTGAAAATGACAGAAAATGGGAAATGAAAAGAAGGCAAATAGCCAGGATTAAAAACAGGACACCTGGGAATGCCCTACAATCTGCCCTCAGATCAGAAAGGAAAGTGCTGAGAGTGGATATGAAAATCAAAGTCCTCAGTGCTTCCATTGTAAAAGGTGCGATACCTTCATTCAGAATGTTAGAAGCTGCAAGGCGAGCCCATAGCACTTATTGGGAATCTTAGGAGTGAGTCTGAAAATAAACAGAAATATGTTCATAAGAAAATAAGCTAATATCAGAGGAAGCAGAAAGAGAGACTTTGAGATGAATATTGGCTCTTCAATACTTTGAAGTCTATATCTGATAGAGTTGTAATGAAACCTTAATCTACATAGACCATAATGTGCTAACGTTCTTTGAAAAGTTTAAATGCAAGATTGTTGAGATAGATTTTATTGGTTCAACCATTCAATGTAAAGATCGTTCACATTACTGGTAAAGATAATGTGATGGCAGATACATTTTTCAAACTATAAAAATGTTAAAATATTTTAAAAAGTAAGAGAAGGATGATTAAAAAAAATAGTAGAAAACTTGTATTAGGAATGAGTAAGAATCAATGAATGTAAGACTCAGGTTTTATTGGCAATGTGTCATATACCTCATGACAAAATACATATTTGGAATGGAGGAGGCATATAAAAACACTTTATTGTGGACTAAAAAGGGGGAAAAGATATTCCTTTAATCAAACAAAACCAAACAACAATATCTTTTCAATTTTCAAAACAAGTTACCAGAACTATTTGTGGGTTTTATCTCCAGTGGTATTTCATTCATGCAGTGGGGAGAGGCTGCTGGACACATTGGTATCATTTATCATGTTCAGGGCATTTTTGACCAGAGACAATGTTTTGATTAATTAATAGGGACCAGCTGTGTGGGTTCAAGGAGTGTTCAATATGGTAACAACTTTGTGACTGGCTCCAGAGAAGGTAATGACAGGCTTGAGTTTGCACTCTAGACAAGAAGCCTCGAACCTGTGAAGAGAAATCCGCTAATTCACTCTTCTCTGTAGAGGATCAACAGAAAATTACCTCACTCTCCATTTTCCCCTAAATGGCTTTCTCTGCAATTTCATTGTTGAAAGTAAAATGGGGGAAAACCACCTTCAGAGGCATTGTAAGGTGAACTCTCAACCAATGAATGTAAGACTGAGGATCATAGTATCTACAACCTCACGTTATTTGCAAAGAATCTGAAAGGTTATGAAAGAAAGTTATTATTAATGTCTGGTGCCAGAGCTGCATATCTCTGAATTTATCCCCCCCCCATCCAAAATACTTGTGTCCTGCCTTGTCACTTTCTATGTCTGTTTGTATGTGCATGGAGATTTTAAAAAGGGATTTTGTTTAATTTATAAAGTTATAAGTTATCATAAGTTTACATTTCTTGCTATTCAATACAACCAGTTTGATTACAATAAGTAGTTATTTTGTTGCTAATGAAAACCTGGTGCACTCAATTTTTCTACCTGAATTAGACAGATAAAATTGATGATTCAGTAGTTTAATCATATTATCACATTTCTGAGGACTGCAGGAGTGCTGGGTACTGATTTTCAATGTACTACTCCAGTCAGATGTGACGTAGACTATATAATGCTCAAATATAATCATTTTACTTATACAGTTAAGTAAAAGTAACTAATATAAGAAATGTAAGTATTCAATGTATTGAATGGGAGCTACATAGCTAAAGATATTCTATCATCATAACTATTCTACATTAACTTTACATACAATGTTTCAACCCACTTTAAAGCCAATTAGTTATTCAATCAAATGTGACTCAAACAAAACTACACTCACAATCTAAACATTTCTTTAGGTGGGCCAAATGGCCACTCCCATATTGTACAGATTCTATGATTCAATGAGTATCTCATTTCAAAAGGATGTTAGTGGTAAACTCAACCTGCTTGAGTTCAAAGTGGCTGAGCGTTTCCTTGTTATTGAGTATATTATGTTGCCTTTTAGAATTTATATTCTGGATTAGTGGTGCTGGAAGAGCACAGCAGTTCAGGCAGCATCCGAGGAGCAGTAAAATCGACGTTTCGGGCAAAAGCCCTTCATCAGGAATACAGGCAGAGAGCCTGAATGGTGGAGAGATAAATGAGACGAGGGTGGGGGTGGGGAGAAAGTAGCATAGAGTACAATAAGTGAGTGGGGGAGGGGATGAAGGTGATAGGTTGGGGGGGGGGGAGGGTGGAGTGGATAGGTGGAAAAGAAGATAGGCAGGTAGGACAAGTCATAGGGACAGTGCTGAGCTGGAAGTTTGGAACTGGGGTGAGGTGGGGGAAGGGGAAATGAGGAAACTGTTGAAGTCCACATTGATGCCCTGGGGTTGAAGTGTTCTGGGGAGGAAGATGAGGCGTTCTTCCTCTAGGCGTCTGGTGGTGAGGGAGCAGCGGTGAAGGAGGCCCTAGGACCTCCATGTCCTCGGCAGAGTGGGAGGGGGAGTTGAAATATTGGGCTACAGGGCGGTGAGGTTGATTGGTGCGGGTGTCCCGGAGATGTTCCCTAAAGCACTCTACTAGGAGGCATCCAGTCTCCCCAATGTAGAGGAGACCGCATCAGGAGCAACTGATACCTTTTTACCTTTTTACCTTTTAGAATTTATAGTCTGTGTCCATGAGACAGAATTTCATTATCCATTGTATGTCCACAGAAAACAACATATCACTTTGCTTACACTATCTCCTTTATGTACGGGAGCTACGTAGCCAAAGATAATTCACTTGTCTGGTGTTTATCTTACAAGGTTTGGCTATTTTCCAACAATTAAGCCTCTAAGGCCCTAAGTTCTTCTGCATAATGTTTTATTTTAAGTTCCTGGCATATTTTCAAATACAGCACATTATGCATTTATTTCCAATCATTCTGTTAACTTAATTAACATTTTTTTTATTAAATTGATAATTTACATTATTGCAACTCATGCATTGAGATGTATTCAGTTAACAGGCTGATCACTAAAGCAATTTCCTTTATCAACACCTTAGATTGTCTTCAACAGTTCAATGCATTTATTGCAGAGGGTTGTCCACCTGGATGGTTCAGAAAAGATAATTTGCTGCATGCCAATAATTCCACCACAGTCCAGGGACTGCAGGCAGTTTATAGCAATATTTAATCTTCCTACAACTTCAAGTCATTCAGCAATTAGAAAACAAAGGAATAGACTTTCAACTTGCTGAGTTGAGGATTAGCCTCCCATTGTGAAAACCAAGTTTCATTTCCATTGAAATCAGTGTGTTAGTTCTGATAAAATATTACTAGCCTGAAATGGTAACTCCAAGAGAAATCTGCCCAGCCTTTGAATTACAATAGCAATGCTGAGTCAGTTAGTAAGGTTTGACAGAAAAGGAAAAATTCTGAGAGCCGAGATAAAAATATCTGATTTTCTACCTCATAAGAACCTGATTAAGAACTGATAAGATCTGATAAGATCTTCATTAGTGAGTGGTAAGAAACCTACTGTGTGCATTAACATCTCATTATTACTCAATCTTGTCTCATTTATATGAAGCTTGCTATTTTCTAAGGCAGTGGAGAGAAATTATTCAGTGAAAAATCCTGACATGAAAATGTGAGTGAGTGACTGGTGGCTGCAACTCACTGGTGGCTTCTACAGGTAATCACCTTGGCCAGCATTCCCAAACACTTCAGGATATACTCCATGAGCAGTAACCGCCTGAACTCTCTCTCTGAGAAGGTGTATATTGGATACATTCCAGCTTCATCATATCATCAGGACACATTTGGCACTGCCTTTTCATACAGTTCAGCTCTTCAATTCTACACTTCAGAGCTCACTGACACCTCACTTTGCAATCTGGCTGCCAGGTCATTTCGTATGCAGGAACAGGCACCCATCCCATGATTCTGAACTGGATGCACCTCAGGGATCATGCTTGTCTTTCTAGCAATCAATCCCTTTGCTCTTACTTGTATGCTTATTGTGTCTCTGCTGGCCTTGCCTTTTAGCACAAACAGAAAGCAGGCAGTTGCAATGTTTGACAACAATGAACAGGTCAAGGTAACTATGGTCAGTCAGTGGACTGGTACTTCATCAGTCAAGAAAGGTGGTGAAGTGTCCTGAATCATGAATAGGAAGAGGAGACAGCAGGAACGTTTACGAGTTTGGGCAGATGGGGTGGATGAGTGTGATTGAAGGTAGATGCTGAATGCAATATTGAGATTGGTAGATCATGAGCTCTTGTGGGAGGTGGATGAAATGGCAGAATTACAGTAAGCAGGAGATAGCAGAGAGAAGATGATGACACTTACCTGTCAGGTGGATCACATAGGTCTATCAATCTTATTGCAACATTGGCATACATTCCTCAAGACTGTGGACACTGGACTGACCTAGGTGGCTACTTCAGATTGGGCTAGCAGTGTTTGACATGGTGTGCAACTGAGATTTGAATATGGCATCTACGACCTAAAAGCTAGAAGGTCCTAACACTGAGTATCTTGCCACTGCTTTCACAAAACAGCAAGGGAGCATTGGCATGAGGTATGGTGCATGCTTAATCAGGTGAGCATTCAAAGGATGCACAGGATAATTTGCTAGAGCTCACAGAGGGAAACCCTCCATGAAACTCCCTGAAACTGGCACTTCGGTCATTTTAGATAAAATTCAGCCATTTGTTTCTCTCCCCATAGATTCTGCCTGACTTACAAAATACTTCCAAGAATCCGATTTTATTTCACAATTCCAGAATCCACAGTAGTTTGCTTTTGATTTCTCTAGTTACTCATATAGCCTTATAATATGAGCTGACTTTATTTAATTTAGAAAGCACAGACATCGGGGAAGTAAATACAGGTGTTTAAGCTGATGAAAGAACTGGACTGTGCTGATATTGAGAAATTATTTCAATTAGATACGTTCAAAAAGACCAGGGTTAAACACATAAGTTTGCATGGGCAGAATTAGATTCAAAGTCAGAAGGTTCTTCCTTTCCCAGATGGCAACAGATCAATGGAGCAAGTTGCTGGCTTGTGCAGTGATTGCAAATTTTCTACATACCTTCAAAAGAGATAGAAACCAGTTCCTGGCTGGAGTCATGTACTACTTTTCTCTTTGATAGGATTTCTGTTTGTCTCTTTTCCAGCATCCACAATATTTGATTTTTGTTTTAGGGTTTAATTCACTGTTATACCTCTCCCAAGAATACCCACCTCAAACTTCTTCCTTCTATGTGGCTCTTTTCTGCCATGCAGAGTGTTTAACTTTGTTGCATGAAACTGCTTTTTTTTCTCATTCTGTCAAATAGGTGATATAACATCTTTTATCTTCTTAAGGTGAGCATTTTTTTTTGTTTGGGTGGTCTTATCAGATGAAATTATGTAATGTAACTTTACACTCAAAATGACACCACTCCCTTGGTTACATTGCAATCCAAGCAATGAACTTGTGCTATTCTGTCCTATGGCTGCTGCCAGAGTTTTATACCTACCCTGACAGAGGGCTGTTAATTGGGGGTGGGTGGGGGGGAGGAGGACGGGTGGGGGGGTGCAGAGGTGGCAGAAAGGTGGGGATGGACAAGAGTTCTAAAAAAACTGAATGGCATAGTATGGTGCCTACCAAAAAGAAAAATGATAAACCTGACAAATGAGACACACTGGCCCTAATCATCTATATTTCAAAATGTAGGTCCAATATGACCATTTTCCATTTCCTATTATAACTGGTATTTATTGAAATTATTTGTTTCCTTTTACACCAGTATCAATCCTATACCTAATAAGCTGCTTCTTAAGAAAAAAAAAGAGAGAACTAAACCTGAACTAAAGACCTTGCTTTTAATTTAAAAACAAGAAATACTAACCAATCCAACTTATCAGTCAGCTGCTTCTTTTAGCAAAACACAAGCAATCACTTCCTGCCATCCTCCACATGAATCTTTGAAACACAACACCAACACTTTGTTGTAAGTCACAAGCACGAAGTCGTATTATGTTGGCGAAATATATACAATCCCAACAAATAGAGTCTTTCGGAGTCACTGAATGAAGATCCAGTTTCAGCTGGATCTTAATTAATCTGCTCCTTCTCTGCAAGTCTTGGGGGATAAAAAACACCCTGCTTAAGGCTAGCACCTGCACAGTTTAAAATGTTGATTTCTGTTTATGCCAGCAACAAATTACAACCTAAATTAGGCTTAATTGCCATTGTACTAATTAAAGATTGAGACTTTCTTACCAATTAAATGCATACACTCTGACCAGTTCTTATTCTGGTTGAGCTTTTATGAAACTTCTCTAACTAATTGTCTCCCTTCTCTCATACAGATACAAGAAGCTCTACAAGGAAGACACCTTAGCCTGAACCACTCAGTGACAGCTCCACCTCTGACAGGAAGCTTGTGAGCCCACAATGAGGGATGCAAGAGCAGTGTGTTCATCTGCACACTCCATCAGTTCAGAGACTTTCAACTCAGTGGGTTCTTGATGTAGATTAGACTTGGAAGCACAATCCAGTGAGCACATCACTGTAGTGTCTCCACAGCCAGTCAAAGATGAAACACTCAAGGTCTAGTAGTGAAGACCAGGCACCTGTTCAGTCCCATTCAGCAGATAGGCCTCAGTTTTCAGCCTCAAGTAACATGCTCAATCTGCAGAGATAAGAACAGGAATAGCAGACAGCTTTGCCAGATGCCCCATGAGGCAAGAATGAACATTAGAGGAGCCTTCAATGTTTTTGCTATTGTAGTGGCACCAGGATGTGAGTGCCTGGCTGTCTCCATGGACAGAGTGTAGCTGCCTCTGAGACCTAGGTCTAACAGAATGCTCAGTGGCTACCAGATATACGCACGAACCAGCAGTCAATCACTCTACCCAGCATGCATGGTAAGGCAAGAGGAGACTGAGGACACTCACCCAAATGTCAGGTGCCCCTTCCTGTCAGGGAGAAAGACTAAAAGGTTAGTGCAGCATGCATCCGCAGAGAGGATGAGTGAAATGCATGCACCACAGAATCTTTTGGGTGGCACGGTGGCACAGTGGTTAGCACTGCTGCCTCACAGCGCCGGAGTCCCGGGTTCAGTTCCCGCCTCAGGTGACTGACTGTGTGGAGTTTGCACGTTCTCCCCGTGTCTGCGTGGGTTTCCTCTGGGTGCTCCGGTTTCCTCCCACAGTCTAAAGATGTGCAGGTCAGGTGAATTGGCCATGCTAAATTGCCCGTAGTGTTAGGTAAGGGGTAAATGTAGGGGCATGGGTGGGTTGTGCTTCGGCGGGTCGGTGTGGACTTGTTGGGCCGAAGGGCCTGTTTCCACACTGTAATGTAATGTAATCTAATCTAATCTTCTTCTCAGGGCATTCCAGACCTCTATGTCTCTGCCCCCTCCCCCCAATCCTACCTGATCCCAATCCTGCTGCAATACAAGCTGAGCTGGTTGAGCCTGCATCTGGGCAGGAGATGCTCAGCAGCCCTGGGCCCTCCAGAACAAAAGACACCATGAGCATCAACAAGAAAGCAGGGTCCCTTTACCTCATCTGCAGAAGGGAAAGCTGCACTGAGTCTTATTAGGAGGAAAGGGAAGAAAAAAACAAAATGAGGGCACATAGGTGGCACCGTTTTACATCATAGTAAATAAATCTTAACTTTGTTCATATATTTTCACTTACACTGTTGCAATGTCTGGTTTAGTATTATTTTTTGATTTAGGAGCTCTTCGGGTCCCATCCATGTTAGAGGTGAGGAATTTCTTCATACATCCCAATACCAAGCATTGCTCAGCCTTCACAAGCAGCTAAGGCTTTGACTGAAGATAGCCTCACATGCCAGGGACCTTTGAACCTTAACTTTGTGGACTTCAACCAAGGCACTACACATTAATATGGATGACACTGAGGCTAAAGACAAGTTCCAGGAAATGTCTCAGAACCTGACGTATACTTATCATTCGAAACTTACACCCATCTTACTGTGACAGTGAGAGTACGGAATTAATGCAAACTCTGCACACCTCAGAAGGGAAATATTGGTCTGTAGTATGACTTTCTTATCGAGGGCAGTAATGTTCAAGGTTTGGAGATGTTCAGTGAGCAGCTCACAAGTTCACTGTCCATCAGAATGCAGCAGTCTGCACAGAAATTGCTGAATCTCACAACTTAAGTGTTATCTGAGAACTTGTTTAAACAAACCAAGAACTGTTAGTATCTCTGCACACTCTGAAACATTGAAGGAATAGAGGTGAAGGAAAGGAGAAAAGGAGCTTTCTCAGGATTCGTCCCAATCTGAAAGCTCTTATAAGGGACTGGATTACACATGACTCTAATTTCATATTCTCATGGATGGTTTCAAAGCTACATAACTTTAGCAAGTGATGTAAGTGCACTATCTCACTGCTGTTTTCTCCCTAGTGAGGATGTAGGAGAGGTCTGTGTGGCTACTTTTAATTTGGTTCAGTTGAAGGAAACATTTGTGCATTATTTGGATTACGTATAATTTAATCTGTAAGAGACAAAGTGAAGAACAGCAAGCCACAAGTTAGACATGTCCTTTGTGAATGACTTGGAGGCTCTGCCTGTGACATGTGAACATCCACAATCCTTCATCTTCCCTTTTGTGTTTCAGCCTCTGTGGCCCTGATGACCTTTCACCTCCTCCATTTTGGCTACGCCACTTTGCACCTCATTGTCTATTTTACAATGTGAACTCATAGTTCAAAAGATTTCTATATGCTTTCTGGCCCCGTACACTCCCAAAAAGGATGCCTGAGTATCCATAATCTGCTTGAACCTCCCTTCCTACACCTCTCAATCCCTTCCTGTTAACTATAAAGTTCTACCTTAATATCTGCAATAGGCCCTATCACTGACACAATTCCTTCAGCGACCCAGCGTGATGAGGCTCATCGCCAGATGTGATCTGCCTGCTTTCTCCCGCTGTCCCCTGATAAACTCCTTGATGATTAGTGATTAAACCCCCAATGACTGAATCTTGCCCAACACCTGATCCAATTTCTCAATAGAACTCTAACTGATCTCCAGATAATTTCCAAACATGTGACCTCAAGGACTGACCATGGCCAGTTACTAGATTTCAAGGGCACTGATCTCCATATTCACATAGGATTGAGCACCTGATTGCCTGTGGACAACCCCTGGACTAGAAACAGGCCAGCCCTTGAAGAGGGGTAAGTGTATTGAAATAAGATTTTCACCATCTGAATTTGAGGAGATTCTTTGAAGAGATTTTAAATTCAACACCTGAGGCTTTAGGACTTAATCAGGTTAATTTTTTTTTGAATCTGAATTTTGGACTCGCATCCATTTGACTCCTCTTTCTCGCCATCGTTCTTGCCACTTCAAAGAAGAGATAATTTGATGCAAATCTTTTCGTATCATTCAGATATTGCCAGAGATTGTGGGAATCTCTATTATTTTCAAGACAGTTTTAATCAGATAATCTATTTCTGACTATTGTGCACTAGGCATTAGAATATCTTTTATTGGACAAAAAGATCAATTACTCCTAAACATAATTTGGATATTGACTTCTTGCCATTATTTTCTGATATGTTTTCCCATTACTTATATAGTGCTTAGAGATAAGGATGTGAGATGGAATAGTTCTACTTAAACTTTCATATGATTGGTGAGCTAAATCTACAACCATGCTAAAGATAATAATACAATAACTTTGCATATTTTGTTTATAACTTTCACTAACTGCTTATATTACCCAGCAAGAAGAAAATCTAGCCTTAGCTTTCAAAGTGTGCAGCATTTTCAAAAATGCACTCTTTATTTTGTGAGTGCACAATGCTGTTCAACCAGAAAATCATGGAAATTTCATCTATGAAATCATTCAATAATGAAATTGGCAGCCACAGGGGGCCAGAATGTACTCTATCCAATGTTCATGGCAATTCACTAAGTTTAATGTTTAGTATTGGAGCCATCTATTTAGACATTTGTCATTCATTTAAACACCTTAGGGGGTATTTTCCAGTTGCTGGGTAGAAAGGCATTGAGGATGGATCTGAATTACTTTCAGAGGGAACATAATTCACCGGCATTTTCTACTTACCCCGCCAATAAAACCAGCTTGAATATTTTCTTGCCAGCAAGTAAACACATAACAATCAGAAAGTTTGACATTTATATATTCAAATTTCAACCACTAGAAAGATGTCTCCTGTCTCATTCAAATAATATTCCCGTTTCACTCTCTGCTTGTCGCAAAGAGATGAAGATGGTCAGACATACAGAGAAAATAAGGAATTTCATAGAAGCCATTGGTTCTGTTTAAATAGTTCAGCAAATTGCAACAAGATGCACATCAGGCAAAAAGAAACTGTCACATACAAACAACTCACCCACCAGATACCAGTAATTTGTCCATGAGAGAAAAAAATGACTTCAGCTGATAGAAAAGATGACCATTCTAATTTCTGTCAAAGGCCCCAATACTGCTATTAATGCAACCAATATTCTGACTGTTGAAATATTTCACATTATTTTCAAAACTGTGGTTTAGAAAATATTAAATTTTACAGTGTGAACCAAAGAGTGTGTTGAAAAAAAGCAAGATGCCTGGGCATGTTACTGGTTGCATAATCCAGAGATCTAAACTAATATTTCATGGAATGTTAATTCAAAACCCATGTTGGCACTATGAGAAGTTGGATTTATTTTTCAATTGAATCTCAAAAGTATCAGTGAAGGGGATCATGAAACTTTTGGTTTAATTGACTTAATTTCTCCAGTTCTAAAGAACTGACATTATCTGAATCTTTAACTTTGTTTTATTCTCCACGGATGCTGCTAGAACTGCTGAATGTTTTGAATATTTTCTGTTAATATTTCAGACTGGCAGAATCCCTGGTAATTTGCTTTTGGTACATTAAAGTCTCTCAGAGAAGGAAGTCCACTTGCTATATTTGATCTGTTTCCTATCTGACTCCAATCCCATGTTAACATGACTCTGAAATACCTTTACAATGGCCAAACAAGTCACTGAGTTGTGTTAAAGCTACTTTCAAGAAAAAAAGGCTCTCATCACTTTCTCAAGGCATTGGAAATGGACAACAAAAGCCAGCCTTGACAAATAATATCCATATCTCAAGAATTAACAATAGCAGAATCAAATGCTTCAAATATTTTGAAAGTATATATAATTTACTGTCTAAATGACTTGGTCTATCATTGATTCAATAGTCATGGTCACTGTTTTAAATTTAAAATCTGTCCACAGCAAGAATCTGTACATATTTTATAACTTTATCATAATAAAAATCACAAATTACTTACAGAAATGTTATAAAGCAAAATTTGATACCGAGACACACAAGGAGATTGATTAAAGTAGGTTTTAAGGACTGCCTTAAAGGAAGAGAGAGGTAGAGATATTGACAGGTTTACAGTGGGAATTCCAGAGTTTATGGCTTAGGCAGCTGAAGGCATGGCCATCAATGGTGAAGCGATTAACATCAGGAATACTCAAGAGGTCAGAATTAGAGGATTGCAAATACCTTGTAGAGTCATGTGAATGGAAGAGATTACGGGAATAGGGAGACACAAGATCATGGAGGAACTTGAAAATAATAATTGTTTTTTTGGTTAGTATATTGCATGTTGTTTAATTGGTGGCCAATACCAGATTGCATTGGAATATTCAAGTTGAGAGATAACAAATGCATGGATGATGGTTTCAGCAGGCGATAGCTGAGACAAAGTCAGAGGTGGGCAATGTTAGGGAAGTGGAAATAGTGATGCTGTGAATTTCTGATCAGAGCTCATCTGGGGATGAAATATAATAGCATGGTTGTGAACAGTCTGTTTCAACCTCAATCAGTTGGAAGGGGGAAAGAGTGAAACCAGTGGCTAGGGAACAGAGTTTGAAATAGGTACCAAAAAGCAATCACTTCCATCTTCACATTAATTGGAAGAAATTTATGTTCATTCAGGGTTGGTTGTCAGACAGCAATCTAATAATTTAGAGACTATGGAGGGCAATGGTTGAACAAGATGACAGTGAAGTAGAGCAGGGGTCACAAACATGTATGTGGATATTGTGTTTTTGGATGGTGCAGAGAAGCTAAATGTCTTGTATGTTCACACTCTTAAGACTTTCAGAGAAACACCTCAAGTGGATAACTAATGGAATACTGTGTTTATTGAAAGAGGGAAAGGGATAAGAATGAGTCTCAGGCGATGGCACAAAATGGATAATATTGAATTGGTTGCCAGTTATGTAGAAGACCTGATATCCAGTTATATTACAGTTATCAAAACTGAGGAACAGTTGTTGTGTATAATGGGTGGCAGATCCAATTTAGCAGCATTACGTAAGGTAAATTTCTGCCCCAAGGAATAAAAATAAATGAGGTGCAATGATGAATCTATATAAAATTATATTATATTTATATATTTGGAATACAGTAATGATTGTACACTAAATGGTGTTGAAGAAATCAAAAGGGCACAGTACTGACTCATAAGAATGCTGCTTAATATGAAGAATTACAATTACGAACAGACACTGCAACATTTTGCCTATTTGAGTAGAACAGAGGAGATAGCTGAGTGATTGACACAATCATGTAAATTACAAGGGAATGGGACAGAATAGTTAAAGTAAAACAGGGCTTGAACTTTATTTTGGTCAATGACATAAAATGTGCACCAACAAAATATTAGTTATTACACAACGTGCCTGTACATTGAAGTTAAGCTGAAAAACGTTTGGACAGGTTATCCAATGCATGGTGAAGTAAACAGTTCCGAATTTGTCAAATAACCAAAGTTTACAATTATCTTCATTAATCCCAGTAGCTTCTGCATCTGGAACAGGTAATATATATCTGTAGTATATATTACATTATTATATATGTAAATGGTTTAACATTGACAACATTTCAAATATTACGTAAATATTTGAAATTATGAAAGCCCCACAGGAGTTAGTAACTGAGGCAGAGACCAAAAAAGTTAAGTAAGTTATACAGTGGTGGAGCAAAAGGGGATTAAAGGGTTATGGGAGTAGAACAGACACATTGGCTCAGCACTATTGCTCACATGGAGGATAAATGTCAGAATGGACTGGTTGGACCAAATGGTCTGTTCCATAATGTAATTCCTATTTCATTTGAGGTACTGATGGATGACAAGAGGCAATCTCTAATACAGGAATGATCCTCCACAAGGTTACTGCAGCATAGAGAAATCTATCATGGGACTGTATTGGTCCCAGCTTTTCACTCCTCCTGTCAGAATCCCGGAGCTTGAACATCAAAGATCTGATGAACTTATGGAATCGTTAAATACGAAGGGATCAGTGTACATTGCAAAATATTTTGCATAGAAAATGTTACAGTAGCCTCAGCAGTTGCCTTTCTGGTTGGTGTGCTGGACATACTTGTGTGAATTAGTAGACTGTATACCCACTATAAATAGAAAAGGCTATTCAGGCCTTGGTACAACATACGAAGGCCGTATTGAGGGATATTGCACTGTGACTGATATGCTAATCCATTCTGTATTAATGATTTTATCCAAAGCTTGACAGAGTTGGAGTTCATTTTTTATCTAAATAGGGATTGGTCAAAACGTAATCAAATTTTTGTTTTGTAACTCTTCATTTTAAAACAGTTACTTTCTGCAGGATTTGTTGATTTTTTTTTAATAATCAATGGAATGGTTGCAAGATCAAAACAGTTTTATGTAACTGTTAATGAGCTTACAACACAGAATTTTTGCTATCATTCTCATGCTTCTTTTGAAAGTGCTAACTTCTGCTTTGATACTTTACCATATGAACCAGTTAGTATTTTATAGAGTTTCTGCAGGTTCCAATTTTGTTAATGCACGCTGGTCACCCATTAAGCTGTAGAGACATCACAGCTGAGAACAGTCCTGTCTAAGGTTTCCTTTCAGTAGCTCACTGAGGCCAAGTGAGGCCTTACAGTCACAAACATCAGGTAATTCAACTGATTTCAGCAGTTCAGATTACATAACAGCACAGGTTAGGAATGGAATCTAATGTAGTGTTTATGTTGAGGCATTGAGGAGATGGATAACCGAATGTTTATTTAAATTACTTCTACTGTTTACTATAGAGATGAAGGAATGAATCTGAGATTATTTTTTGCCCATTGAGCCATTTTCTTCATCTTGATTTTTTTAACATTCCAAAGAAATGTGTTCGATCAGACCCACTTGGAGTGGAACGTGATGATTGCTACTTAAATATTTTCTGGAATCATCAGTCACAAATTCCCCATTTTATAGTTGGCTCTTGCCTTAATTAACATACTATGTGGCAGGTGGCTTGGATTGTACCATTTCATGAATATAAATAATTTATCACATCTATCAAAATCTACATGTACATTTTTCAAAAATGACTGTTTACAGCAATGCAGTGATGTAATTGTACTGACAAGATTTTCATTAAATGTTAGCTGCATGAAAAATATGAAAATTTTAAAAAGAGCCTTTGATTTATTTCTGTAATAATCTATAATGGAAAAAAAAACATTGCAATGTACATTATAACAATAACCTCATGTACAATTTTGAATAATGTCCGGAGGTCTTCCTATACATTTACACCCAGTAAGATGAGTAATCATAGAAATAAGCTCTCTCCCATTGAGTCAAGTTGGATGACATGGTATCTCAATCCCTAGCAATAGCAGAGATACAGCATGGATACTGTGGACAGGATATTATGATGTAATAACCCTCTGCTACCTTTGTAGGTGGGAAATGAGCTTGTCTGCTTGTTCTGTGAGACCTTCTAAGAAGTGAATCTTCAGAAAGATGTCTTTCTTTCTCAATTAGTGTTGTAGGTTAGAATTACATTTTTGTATCTAGCTAGACTGAAATATCTTAGAGAAGAAGATGTTATATATAAACAGTTTGCGGTGTTTTTTAAGCTCATATTTAATTACTAATGCTTGCCTTGATTCAACTAATTTGGAATGCAAGATGAAACTGGTCCTAACTGTACCTCAGGCTGTCTCTGTCATAATAGTACAATAAGATGTACAAATATTTCATAAATTTATCTTTCAGTATTTAATTTAGACAATGATTCTTGTTAATTCAGTATTCCATTAATTAAAATATGGAAGTCATATTTTCAAAAGCTAGCTTAGGTGCATCATTCTACTATTTCACGATCTGAAATAGTAACCTAACAGTAGATTTTATATGCTATTTCCTTCCTTCATTTGTTATCTTCCTAAAACCATGTAATATTGTATATGAAAGTTAGGCCCAGAGCTGTCTTCTCCCAGAGGAAGCCTATTGCTGATAAATTCATATGTTGCCTGCCACTACAATAAACTCAAAATCAGACTGGTGGCTCAAAGAAGTTAAACATCTTACTACCACAGGCAAATGCCAAAAGCAATTTGCCGGAACACTGCAACCAAAGTATGATGCTACACAGATAAAGGTTTGAGTTAAAAGGGCAGAAAGCATAGGATAGCTGATAGCACTCGGTTAGCAGACAGCATATTCTGCTGTATTGAACAAGAGATTATCTCTCACTGTAAGAAGAACTCAGAGCAATTACAGAAACTTATAAAATTATTTCTGAAAGATTATCAAACCATTTTTCATTCTAAAAAATCATAATATACAGCAATTATGCATTAGTATTTCTGTTCCACAAGTTTTTGAAACACACAAGAGTCCCTTGCGCTGAAAAGAGAGTTTGCAGCTATGGATAGCTGGATGAAAAAGATTAAAACTACAGGTAGTTGAGAATATTTGGAAATATGGTACATGTTTATTCAGATATGGGATGTGCCTTAAATATTTAATATTAATGAATCATTAACTTCTGCAAGAAAAATACATAACACCCAAAAGGTTCCAATTTATTTCAGTCATTCATGAATTCATTAACTGGTTATATCCCTTTTACTTCTGTGTATATAGTCATAAATATGCAGAAATTGAATTTTTTTTATTCACAACTTGATGTTAGTGTTCATGGTAAAGATTTTTAATCCAATTTTTAAATAACCACCCTGGTGTTCAACTTTCTTGTAAAAGAAAATTATATAACATACATGGTTTGTTGTGCTTTGCCAATTACACTGGAAATTGGGAATGTTTGTTTCAACCTCTCTAAAAATGAGACTAGGATGAGAAAACAACCTATTTCCTTATTAGGTCCAAGAGTCAAAGGACTCAGCCATGAGCCGCAGGCTTCAAGAGCATAGAAGATTAAGACATATATTGGATTCATGATGGAGGGCACAAAGTTCATTTTCAAAATAAAACAGAATATTATTCATAATCCTTTTAAAATTCAGATTGCCAGCTGACCTGTGACATGGCAGCAGTGTATTACATTTTCAATGAGGTGCCTGTCTGGAACTGGTAGATGAGGAAACTGCTTCCTGGGCTTTTACAGAGCTATGGTTCTCAGATTCTTGGATGCGAACCCACTTACGGGAAGGGAAGTTTGTTTGTGTCTGTGAGTGTTTGTGTCTGTCTGTCTATATCTGTGCTTGCTTTGTAGCATGAGGCAGAAATTGGTGATGGAAGTTGGTCAGCATCTTCACCTATATAAAGTAAAACCAAACAAAGGAAATAATCAGTAAAGGTGAAATATGCTAGCAGGATAAATGACTGAATTCCCTAACATTGCAGTAAACAAATGCCACAAAGATTTATCTCTTAACACTATAAGTATAATTGCATATTTTGACAATTTTAATATTGTAATGTTTGAGCTAACAATCTGCATAGTCAGGAGAGCTCTGCGTAGCTTTCCATCTGTCAGAATTATACCAAGCCAATATTTATGGATATAAGAAGATTGATTTTCATATATATTAAAAGCTACACCTTCAACATAATATGACATAATGCACAATGTGAAGTACAGGCTTATATTTGAAACTTGAATACTACTTTGAGTTTTACACATGAAAAAAGGCATTATTATAGAGAAACACTGTATCACAAATTATACACTCAAGATTTTTTTTCTCTGTCAGCAAAAGAAAATTGCTAAATGCATGTGATGATTTAATTGCTAATCACAATAGTGTTTCTTCATTTTCTAGGAAAAACATAAACAGATGAGATGACTAGATGAAGCCTTCTTGTTGTGTTAATGAACATTCATAGAAAATAATCCAAACTTAATGTTGTGAATAACTTGTAAAACATATAATATCACCATTATTTTCATTCCATCATGAAAGTAGTTTATGCTTTGGGGTAGAATTGACAATCTGCCCTGAAATATTGCAGTCCTTCATAGTGAAACTTTCTTTATAAAAAATGAAGCTAACGATCAATAAGAAACATCAGAATTTTAAAATGAATTTCATATGTGTTGCTTAATAAGTTAATGATGGCACACAGTAACAAAATTCTATTCTTTCTACCTCTAAGAACAACCCTTATTCAAGGATCAAACATTCCATTAATTATTGAAGTAAAATTTATTAAATATTCAGATACAGTAAACCACCATAAAAATGCTCTAACTTCCCAGTTAAATGTGTGTTAAGCATGCAGTAGAATAGGAATGTGTACACCTCATGCTAAATGAACAGTTTACATTTCTCAGCCAATATAGACATCAGTTGTCCAACTGAGAATTAAAGACCAAAAATGCCTTGATGTATTTGTTTTACTGTCGTGACAATATTACAACTGAATCTTATTCTTTTATAGAGAATCTAAATAGTCAAATTAAATCTATATAAATATAAATATGTTGATTGACTTGGCATTCCTTAAAGTCATTTTGCACCTATTTATAATTAGGATTCATTGATAAGGAACACGTTTTAACTACTGGCATAGTCTTCTTTGTTTCTGACATTTCTCTATTAAAAAACAGGAGAATGCCTGTTTTGCCCTATAATTAATGACCGACTAACTGAATCATAGGAATGCAGTGCCTTGAAACATGCAGATTCTAAGGATGTAATTTTGTCTGTGGGTCATTAGTCAGAGATAAAATCCAGACATTCTCTCATTTTTCACTACAAGTAATTTTACTTTTTTTTACAAAAGTGGATGCACTAAGTGAAGTCTTAGTGCTGAGAATTTATTATTGCTTTAGGTTTATTATCGTCTCATTTTCCTTTCTATTTTTGTCTCCTTCAGATCTCGCTGTGTCACACGTATTTGCAGGATGAAAGATTTCTGGCACAGCTACTTTTGAACAAGTCATTAGACAATGCACCTAAGAAAGGTCTAATCAGCATCTTCTGTCTAATTTTCTTCTCTTATGGACGATGTCTTGGATCAGTTTGCCACCTTCTCACTATAGCATAGATGGGATTCCAAATTCAATTGAATGGAAATCTGAACAAACATTCCTCTGTTTGTTACCTTAGAAATTTCTGATGTGGTGCAGTTTATACTTGAACGGATAGAAATGGATTTTAGATATAGTCAACTGGAAGTGTACCGTTTGCACCCAATTTTCTGAGGTCAGTTCATTAACATAGCTCAAAATACAAATTCCTATATGATAGAACTGGCAGAAGAGATCAGGAAATATAGGTTACTGGGATTCTCAAACATGCTACTTCAAGGTCCACTGTTGCATTTTAAATTAGTACTGCAGACAAAATCAGCATGGTACAAAATTAAACAAATTTACACATCTATTCAATCTATCTAATGCATGATGTAATAAATATAGGATACCACTCCAGTGACAGTGCATTGCGGGAGTTCTTTCATAAGTAGCAAAGATACATAAGTCATAAACACCACAGGCATGAGTGTCTTGTGAAAATCTGTTGAATGAGTGAGAGAACTCCTTTATTATATCAGCTGTAGGCTAAGAATCTATTATATAGGATTCATTTGATTTGTGTTTCTATTAACCAGCAGCACATGAAGCAACAAAAGTTAGATATTTATTTTCACTACTATTTTCACACTTTTTGAAACTGTGAAAACATCCCTATGAGTGATATGATAAAAGTAACTTTCATGTTATGCTATAGTTGACTGAATGCTAGTTTGTTCAAAATGACTGACATTGGGTTTGTAATCACAATATTATCAAAAGAACTTATAGCTTTAAAGACAATACAAACAGTGCAGAAGTCATTCTGCTGACTGAAAAAAATTGATCCTCAAGCCTGAGACGACTGATGTTTGTAACAATTTTAAATAATATGAAAACGCAACCACGAAAAGGGCATAACCTACTGCATAACAGTGCTACCTGGGAATGTGTCTTCAATGAGTTGATTCAGTAGTCACCATAGCCTTCCTCATAGTTTCACAGAACATACAAAATCCTTAATTGGTCTGTGCTTTTGGCAACATGTTTTTTAATGAAAAAGCTGTACATAATTCTTAGTTTGTTGGCTGGCAGAGACCAATTTAAAAAAAGTGGAAGCATGAGATAAAGAAAGACAGAACATCTACAAGCAGGCAATGCAATGAATCACAAAGTGCCAGAGTTGAGCAGAATATAATTGAGTCCAACATCTCTGAGCACTTTCACCATAATTAATGATAATCTGTAACAGAGGAATCTGAGATTCCAGTTCAGAGAACTGTTTAATTAGGCCAAGTAATGAAAGCAGAAGCAGTACAAGAATATGGCCAGTCTCATGATTAATGATTCATGCTACTGAACACAAAAGTGCTGCACGGTTAACTCCACCGGATGCAGCATTTCCTTGGCATTTACAAAACAGTGAAGTACATGCATTTTTGTGTTCAAAGACCTAACATGTACAGTATCTAATCTCACTTTTGTAAGCGATAAATACAGTTCTCCAGGGAAGTGTCTTTTTTCCCTGTTACAATCTCCTCACTGTGATGCTGCGATAAATATAGAACAGCCAATGACAGATTTCAATATTAAAGACCATCAGTCAAGTGTGTCTATTTTTAACTATTTGTTAAAAAATAATCTTTTGCAATGTTGTAGAAATTCTTTTGAAAAACTAATATGTCTTAAAGGGTTAAGAACCGATTTATAAAATGCTACACATCACATTTATGCAAACAGGACAAAATCTTATTTAAAGATTGATTGAAAGTTTTTTAGAATTATGATAAACATCAAATCTTTATAAGAATTAACCTTCATCTTGTTGAATAAAAAGTAGTATTTTCTTTTGACAGAACACATATCATTTTGACTTAAGAATCATATGCAATATAGAATCTATATTAAACAATAATAAGACAACTCTTTATGGACCTCTGTTTTTAACTTTATCACAATCCAGAATTCAGATGATAAAAATTAATTCTTGCATTCTCAGACATAAAAAGTAAGAGATTTTTAAAATGTATTCAAAAAGATGCAGTTGCATTTGTAAACCGAGTAATTCCTCGTTTAGGCTTGAAAATTGACTATTAATGCACTGATGCGTGACTTCATAATGATACTGTAAGAGGAATTCCTGACTAACTTTATATATGAGGACAAAAACCAATGATTTTAATCACTTATTTTTTAGATACTCTAGTTGAGGGTATACAAATATTTAATGCAACTGAGTGTGACAGAACAAGCGTAGTTAGGATATTGAAATAAAATTAAGTTTGTATTATAATATTCAGAAATTTGAGCTTTTATGAGTTCTTCAAGATGGAAACAACAGAAAGATTGCCATCTGTAAAAATCAATTCAACCTGCTACACTTTACTTTTCAAATAAATACAGGAAATGATCCGGTTATTGAGGATGATTCTAATCTTCTTACACTATTTTGAACTCAAAGGTAGCCATAATCACTGTCATGGATATGCTGCTAACTATTATTATAAGGGAAAATCCAATAAGTTTAAAAATTCTTTACCATCCATTTACATGTGTAGCAGTCACAATTCACTTGTGCTTATCCCATTCAGAGAGGAAGTACTAAAACTTAATGCTATTTTCTCATTTCTGTGATTTCAGTGTGTAGTCCAGCACAACTTACACTGCTGGCTGGTTGCATGCTCAACAGAAAGCATTACATCGTGCGAGGCTCACATTTGCTCCAGACAACCTTCAGCACTTAAAAGATGCCTCTCTTATAGAGAAACTGGAATGAATCATATATGGCTGCAGTTGACTGTCAATGCTGCAGTTGGAGAGAATGAAACTGGAGCAGCATGGTAAAGAGAGGATGTAGCAGTTTATGAACATAGCACTAGAGGCCTTAGCCATAGTGGGAAGAGGAGGTAGGTACCATACTTCTACAAAAAGCCAGGAGGCACTCAAGGAACATGTAGCCAAGGAAGTCAACGCTCAGAGTCTGATCTCAAGGACCTAATTGTGAGGCAGAAGAAGTTTCATTACCACATATGTGTGGTGAAGATAGAAAATGCATCTTTGTTTGATACCTGAAGCACAGCACATCAATCTTTCATGCGAATAATACTCCATACATCCAGTAGTATTTCCATATACTCAGCATTAACCATAGAAGCTAATTTGAAGTTGGAATCTACATGGCACAAGCCCAAGTGGAGTGCAATTAGGCCAGGGGAAAAGATGATTCAGCTGCCAGTTCACTAAAAGCTGAAGTTACAAAAAAGTGCTGCTGCAGGAATACGACTTTAATGGGCCAGTTCACAGGAAAACGCTGTTAAGAATACACACTGAATGATCAGGAAGCTACCAAACTTGCCAGACTGTTTTCTGCTGCTGTAGGAGTATTGAGGAATCAATTTCCAATATGGCAGATGGCATCAGCAGAGACTAATAACTATCCTTTCCACATTGGCAAAAATTAACATAATGTATGATGCATGGTCACATCAAATGTTGACAGAATAGTAAATCTTGTAGTTCCTTTGGATTTTTCCATTGATATATGGGGCCTGCAGAGCCATGCGTTTGCAGTCAATACATAACTGCAAATTACTTATTCTAACAAAGCCACCTGAATGCTCAGCCTATTGAAAGAGAAAACCATGGGTGGAATCTTGTGGCAATCATAGGGTTCAGACTACTCACTAGAAAGCTAACAAGTCTGCCATGTCATCTCTTTTTGCAAAAGCTAGCACCATCTTATGCCACTCAGAAATATAACAGGGCAGTGACTAAACCTCCCCTTTGATCAAGGACCTGGCCAATCAGAGGCCAGGAAGTCTTCTTTACTCAGAAGTTGTACAGGGAAGATGGTGGTTGCGACCAGTACCACATCCACCTATAGTCTTGGACCAAGGAAGGATCTGTTTGTAGGTGAGCAGTGGTGGGAAAGGAGGTGGAGGTGCAGTGATAATATATTGGTTATATGTTAAGATGTGTCAGATAAATAAAGTGAAATAAACATTTTGAATAAATGTTTGCTTAAATATACATATGTCATCATGATATCAGATGTTCTAGTCAGTCTTGCACACAGTCTGTAGCATATGTAAGCAGAAACAAAAATAAGTCTCTCTACAAATTTCTTCACTCAATCTTATTGTGTGCCTTTCAACTCCATTTATAACTTCAGATAATGCAATGTGTTGGCAATGATGGTGGGTCAGAAGCATTGATTAGAAATGGAAATCAAAGGCATCATTGAATACATTGCCAGCAGTATCACAACCAAGCCACAGCTCTCACAGTGGGATAATCAATGTGAATACTGAGATTTGGAGTAACTTGAGCAGACCTCAGTCTTGCCCAAACATGGCAAAGTAAGGTTAGTGTTGAGAGTGTGATGCTGGAAAAGCACAGAAGGTCAGGCTGCATCCAAGGAGCAGGAGAATCGACATGTTGTGCTTTTCCAACAGCACACTCTCGACTGATCTCCAGCATCTGCAGTCTTCACTTTCTACAAAGCAAGGTCAGCTGCAGCCATAACCAGAGACAGTAGGCAGTATTTTGTTTGACTGTGGATAGTTTTGCATGTGTCCCATTAGCCCATTCATTGGCAGCAACACAGCTCAGAACATGGCCCCAGTATAGCTCTAATACTGAGACTAGTACCTAAGGAGGAAAAGGACTAAAGGATGAAATTAAGGCAGCTAAATTCCCAAAGGTGAATTGGAAAATGTCTGTGCTCAAGGGGAGTTCAAATTATTCAACAGCATTGGAGCTATGATTCATTAATTACATATTTGTGGATCATTGAATCATTGAATCCCTACAATGTGGAAGCAGGCCTTTTGGTCCACACTGACCCTCTGAAATGAATCCCACCCTATCCCTTAAACCATGCATTCCCTATGGCCAATCCACCTAACCTGCACAACTTTGGACTGTGGGAAGAAGCCAGAACACCCAGAGGAAACCCACACAGACATGGGGAGTATGTGCAAACTTCACACAGACAGTCACCCGAGGATGGATTTCAAGACACAAGCCATAAACGATCTCAATTCCAATAATGAAGTGCAACACAGTATATATGCTTCTCATTTGACCAACTCAAACAAGAAAGGTCCTACAAATTTGTGGTCAACATTAGAAGACGAGACCAAAGAGCAAATTTTTAAATACTCTGTTTGAAGGTCATGCAATATAGGCAGAAAACCATATTTACTCATGGGATATGTGCGTCACTGGCTGGCTAGCATTTATTCACAAAAGTGGAGCTCTCAGAAAACACAGATCTACTGGAAAAGTCAAAACAAAATGGTGGAGCCAATGCATGGCAGGATCAAATGAATATGAGGCCATTGGTGGATAGAGACAATGTTTACAAGCTTTAGGATCTGGAACAACCTTTGGTGTGACATACAAAGTGACCAAGTAAAGAAAGATATGCAGTAACTGTCAGCTCCCCTGAAAACCACAAGAGGTACCTGGCAAACTTGTGCAAGACTGGCCTAGGGGGTATTGGGCCAAGCTTGGCAAGATGCAGGAGCATGGCAAGAAGCACTATGGGCATCACGTGAAGGGAAATTACATTTAATCAACTTATTGTTGTTTTTGTGAAAAAGTAAGGTATATTGTGGATAAACAGAGTTTGGTATTTCCATAGCACTTAGATTTTCAGAAGGCATTTCATAAAGTGCTACATCAAAATTCATTACAAGAAATAAAAGCTTAATGGTGTAAGGAGTTGCATATCGACATGGATAAGAGTTTGACTAGCTAACAGTAAGGAGCGAATAAAGATAAATAGGTCTTTTTTTATGCTTGACGAGATGTAACGAATGGTGTGCCACAGGGATCAGCTCTTGAGCCTCATTTCTTTACAACTCAGGGCAAGGCTTGCCACAGTAGTATTGCTGCTCGACTATAATCCAGCCACCCAAGTAGTTTTCTGGGACCTGGGTTTTGAATCCCAATACAACAAATGATGGATTTTAAATTCAACGAAAATCTGAAATTCAAAGTCTAATCATGACCATTGTCCTTTAACATTTTCTTTTTCAAAAAAATAAGGTTCCCTAATTTCCTTCAGGGAAGGAATCAGTTGTCCTTACCTGGTCTGAACTTCATGAGATATTGGACACACAACAAATGATGTAGCAGACCACTCAGTTGCATCAAAATGCTAAAACATCTCAAGAAAGGAATCAAACTGAAAGGACCACCAGGCATTGACTTAGGCACTAAGAAAAAACGACAAACTCAGCCCTGTCAACCTTGAAAGCTCTTCCTGTCTAATGTCTCGGGTCTAGTGCCAAAATGACATGACCTGTCACACAGACAAATCAATCAACAGCCTGAGATATTCACTTACACAGAATCAAACCTTTTATGCAATGGCTTGGCCTATTCCTGCACTGTACTGTTCTATGTCTATAACACCATTACCATCCCTGGGTATGTCTGTCCATTGGAAATGCACACACAGCACAAACGACGCAACAGAGTATACAGTCAGGAGGAAGTTGCCCCAGGAGTCCTCAGTAGATACATGGGAACACCATCACCTGCAAGTTCCCTCTAAGTTACTCACTATCGTGACTTAGAAATATATTACTGTTCCTTCAGTGTTGCTGGGTTCATATCCTCAAACTCCCTCCTTAGGGTCTACTGACAGCACATGGACTGCAGCAGTTCAAGAACATACTTACCTTCATCATCTCAAGGTAAACTACGAAAAGGTAATAATTGCTTGCCCAGCCAATGATACCCAAATCCCATAAATTAATGAAAAAACATATGTTTTGAATGAAGGACTAAAGGAATGGTTGTTAATTTCACTAATGACAAAAAAAAAGGAAAATAAGTAATGAAGAGGAAATAATAATCTGCAAATGGATATAGGTAGGCTAAGTGATTGAGCAAAGATTTGTTAAATAGAAGATAATATGGAACAACGTAAACTTGGAAGTGTGGTACTGGAAAAGCAGAGCAGGTCAGGCAGCATCCAAGGAGCAGGGAAATTGATGTTTCAGGCATAAGCCCTTCATTGCGGATTCATGATGAAGGACTTCTACCTGGAATGTCGATTCTCCTGCTTCTCAGATGCTGCTTGACCAGCTGTGCTTTTCCAGCACCACACTCTTGACTCTGATCTCCAGCATCTAAAGTCCTCACTTTCTCCAACAACGTAAAATTACTTATTTTGCAAAGAATAAAAAGTAACCAGATTATCTCAATGGTGAGTGATTCCATAGCTCTGAAATGCAGTGGGATCTGTGTGTCCAAGTGCATGAATCCCAAAATATTAGTTTGCAGGTACAGCAAGTAATTAGGAAAGTTAAACTTTTATAGTTATTTTGTTGGGGAATTTAATTCAATAATACTAAGGTAAAGCTTCAGTTACAAAGAACATTAGTGAGACAACATCTGGAATACTGCATACAGTATTGGTCTCCCTATTTAAGGAAAGAAGGATGTAAGAGCATTGGAGGCAGATCAGAGAAAGATTACAAAACTGATGCCTGGAAATGAGCAGTTTTTCCTATGAGGAAAGATTGGATAGTTTAGGTTTGTGTCATTTGGAGTTTAGAAATGCAAAAAAGTTACTTACTCGAACCTCAAGCAACCAGATATGGTGAATTTGAAATAGATGTTTCCTCTGTTGAGAGAATCTGGAACTATGGGTCACTGTTTAAAAATTAGGATCATCCATTTAAGACAAATACAAGGAGAGTATTTTTTTTTCTGCTCAAAACATAATAGTTTTTTGGAACTCTCTCAAAAAGTGGAGCAGCAAAACATTTGAATATTTTTAAGCAAGAGGTACATTCTTGATAAACAAAAGGGTGAAAACTCTTCCATGGTCAGCAAGAGTGTGGAGTTGAAGTTAAAATCAGATCAGCCATGATCTTAATAAATGATGAAGAACACTCAAAGGACTGAGTAACAATTCCTGTTCAAAATTTGCGTTTAGATTCGTAGAGTTATACAGCACAGTAACGACCCCTTCATGCCAAACAAATATCCGAAACTGATCGAGTCCCTTTTTGCCAGCATTTGGCCATTATCCCTCTAAACCCTTCCTATTCATGTAGCCAACCTGATGCCTTTTAAATTGTACTCATACCAGCCTCCACTACTTCCTCTTGCAGCTGATTTTGTACAGGCACCACCCTCTGCATGAAAACATTGCCCCTTAGGTTCCTTTTAAATCTTTATATGCTGTTGCATTGTTTTGGAACTTTGAAAAAAAAGTCAAAGTAACAGCATTTTAAAAGGGAGAAGAACAGACAAAGGAAGCACATGGTGGGGTCATTGCAGGAGAGAGAGAGAGAGAGAGAGAGAGAGAGAGAGAACCTGCACAGTTACTGCCTTTGCTGTTTGAATTCATGTATCGTTGGACATTGGAGTGCATCTGGGAAAATTAACAAACAGTGAAATTCACAACTGATCTTTGAGGAACTGTTGGGTGAAGTTCACAGCACAGAATCAGATAAGTTAATTGTTTTGAGTGTGGCCTATAGAGAATCTGCAGTAGTGAGTAGAGTGGGTTCTTTTTTGATTATGGTTTTGGAGATATGTCTCTTGACTAAACTTAAAATATAAGCCATAACTATTAAGTTAACCTGAGGCACTGTTTGTAGAGGAATAAGATGGTGTTAATTTCTGAGTCTGTAGATTGTGAAGGAGCAAAAATGGCCTTTAATAGAGTGATATGTACTTCTTGTCAGATGTGGGAGTTTAAAGAGAGCTTAAGGGTTACTGCAGATTATATCTGCCATAAATGCTGTTGGCTGCGATTCTTATCAGATCGAATGGATCAGTTGGAAAGGCAGTTAGAAGCAATGAGGAATTTGCAACAGCAACAATATGTGATGGACGGCAGTTATAGGAAGGCGGGAAAGTCTCAGATGCAGTCATACAGATTGGTTAACTCCAGGAAAGGTAAGAGAGGTAGGCAGCTAGTGCAGGACTCTTTTGTGGATATATACCATTTTAAACAGGTATACTGGTGATGGATTCTCAGGGGAACATAGCACGAACAGCCAAGTTTCTGGTATTGAGACTGGCTGTAATACAACGAGGGATACGTCGGGTTTCAAGAGATCAATTGTGTTAGGGGATTCTCTAGTCAAATGTACCGACAGACGTTTCTGTGGCCAGCAGCGAAAAATGGTGTGTTGCTTCCCTGGTGCCAGGATAAAGGATGTCTCAGAGAGGGAGCAGAATGTTCTTATAGGGGAGAGGGGCCAGCAAGAGGTCATTGTCCACATTGGAATCAACGACGCAGGAAGGAAAAAGGTTGAGACTCTGAAGGGAGATTACAGGGCGTTAGGCAGAAATTTAAAAAGGAGATCCTCGAGAGTAGTAATATCTGTATTACTCCCAGTGCTATGAACTAGTGAGGGCAGGAATAGAAGGATAGAGCTGGTGCATGGGAGAAGGATTCACATTTTTGGATCATTAGAATCTCTTTTGGGGTAGAAGTGACCTGTACAAGAAGGACGGATTGCACCTAAATTGGAAGGGGACTAATATACTGGCAGGGAAATTTGCTGGAGCTGCTCAGGAGGATTAAAACTAGTAAGGTGAGTGGGTGGGAGCCAGGGAGATAGTGAGGAAAGAGATCAATCTGAGACTGGTACAATTGAGAACAGAAGGACAACCTTATTGGGATTGTATTATAGACCCCCTAATACTCAGAGGGAAATTGAGAAACAAACTTGTCAGGAGATCTCAGCGATCTGTAAGAATAATAGGGTGGTTATGGTAGGGGATTTTAACTTTCAAAACATAGACCAGGACTGCCATAGTGTTAAGAGTTTAGATGGAGAGGAATTTGTTAAGTGTGCACAAGACATTCCTGATTCAGTATGTGGATATACCTACTAGAAAAGGTGAAAAACTTGACCTACTCTTGGGAAATAAGGCAGGGCACGTGACTGAGGTGTCAGTGGGAGAGCACTTTGGGGCCAGCGACCATAATTCTATTAGATTTAAAATAATGATGGAAAAGGATAGACCAGAACTAAAAGGTGAAGTTCTCAATTGGAGAAAGGCCAATTTTGACAGTATTAGGCAAGAACTTTGGAAACCGATTGGAGGCAGATATTTGCAGGTAAAGGGATGGCTGGAAAATGGGAAGCCTCCAGAAATGAGATAATGAGAATCCAGAGAAAGTATATTCCTGTTAGGGTGAAAGGAAAAGCTGGTAGGTATAGGGAATGCTGGATGACTAAAGAAATTGAGGGTTTGGTTAAGAAAAAGAAGGAAGCATATGTAAGGTATAGACAGGATAGATCAAGTGAATCCTTAGAAGAGTTTAAGGAAGTAGGAGTATAATAGGAGGGCAAAACCGGGACATGAGATCGCTTTGGCAAATAGGATTAAGGAGAATCCAAAGGGCTTTTACAAATACATTAAGGACAAAAGGATAACTAGGGAGAGAATAGGGCCCCTCAAAGATCAGCAAGGCAGCCATTGTGTGGAGCTGCAGAAAATGGGGGAGATACTTAATGAGTATTTTGCATCAGTATTTATTGTGGAAAAGGATATGGAAGATATAGACATCTTGCAAAATGTCCATATTACAGAGGAGGAAGTGCTGGGTGTCTTGAAATGGGTAAAGGTAGATAAATCCCCAGGACCTGATCAGGTGTCCACTAGAACTCTATGGGAAGCGTGAGAAGTGATTCCTGGGCTTCTTGCTGAGATATTTGTAGCATCGATAGTCACAGGTGAGGTGCTGGAAGACTGGAGGTTGGCTAACGTGGTGCCACTGTTTAAGAAGGGTGGTAAGGACAAGCCATGGAAATATAGACCAGTGAGCCTGACGTTGGTGATGGGCAAGTTGTTGGAGGGAATCTTGAGGAACAGGATGTACATGTATTTGGAAAGGCAAGGAATGATTAGGGATAGTCAACATGGCTTTGTGCGTGGGAAATCATGTCTCACAAACTTGATTGAGTTTTTTGAGGAAGTAACAAAGAGGATTGATGAGGGAGGAGGGGTAGATGTAATCTATATGGAAATCAGTAAGGCGTTTGACAAGGTTCCCCTTGGGAGACTGATTAGCAAGGTTAGATATCACAGAATACAGGGAGAACTAGCCTTTTGGATACAGAACTGGCTCAAAGGAAGAAGACAGAGGGTGGTGGTGGAGGGTTGTTTTTCAGACTGGAGACCTGTGACCAGTGGAGTGCCACAAGGATCGGTGCTGGGCCCTCTACTTTTTGTCATTTACATAAATGATTTGGATGCGAGCATAAGAGGTACAGTTAGTAAGTTTGCAGATGACACAAAAATTGGAGGTGTCATGGACAGCAAAGAGGGTTACCTCAGATTACAACAGGATCTGGATCAGATGGGCCAATAGGCTGATAAGTGGCAGATGGAGTTTAATTCAGATAAATGTGAGGTGCTGCATTTTGGGAAAACAAATCTTAGCAGGATTTATACACTTAATGGTAAGGTCCTTGGGAGTGTTGCTGAACAAAGAGACCTTGGAGTGCAGGTTCACAGCTCCGTGAAAGTGGATTCGCAGGTAGATAGGATAGTGAAGAAGGCGTTTGGTATGCTTTCCTTTATTGTTCAGAGTATTGAGTACAGGAGTTGGGAGGTCGTGTTGCGGCTGTACAGGACATTTGTTCGACCACTTTTGAAATATTGCGTGCAATTCTGGTCTCCTTCCTTTTGGAAAGATGTTGTGAAATTTGAAAGGGTTCAGAAAAGATTTACAAGGATGTTGCCACGGTTGGAGGATGTGAGCAATAGGTAGAGGCTGAACAGGCTGGGGCTGTTTTCCCTGGAGCATCAGAGGCTGAGGGGTGACCTTATAGAGGTTTACAAAATTCACCCCTGGGTGGAAACAGACCCTTCGGTCCAACCCGTCCACACCGACCAGATATGCCAACCCAATCTAGTCCCACCTGCCAGCACCCGGCCCATATCCCTCCAAACCCTTCCTATTCATATACCCATCCAAATGCCTCTTAAATGTTGCAATTGTATCAGCCTCCACCACATCCTCTGGCAGCTCATTCCATATACATAACACCCTCTGCGTGAAAACCTTGCCCCTTAGGTCTCTTTTATATGCTTCCCCTCTCACCCTAAACCTATGCCCTCTAGTTCTGGACTCCCCGATCCCAGGGAAAAGACTTTGTCTATTTATCCGATCCATGCCCCGGGGAAAACAGCCCCAGCCTGTTCAGCCTCTCCCTGTAGCTCAAATCCTCCAACCCGGGCAACATCCTTGTAAATCTTTTTTGAACCCTTTCAAGTTTCACAACATCTTTCCAAAAGGAAGGAGACCAGAATTGCACGCAATATTCCAACAGTGGCCTAACCAATGTCCTGTACAGCCGCAACATGACCTTCCAACTCCTGTACTCAGTACTCTGACCAACAAAGGAAAGCATACCAAATGCCTTCTTCACTATCCTATCTACCTGCGACTCCACTTTCAAGGAGCTATGAACCTGCACTCCAAGGTCTCTGTTCAACAACACTCCCTAGGACCTTACCATTAAGTGTATAAGTCCTACTAAGATTTGCTTTCCCAAAATGCAGCACCTCGCATTTATCTGAATTAAAATCCATCTGCCACTTCTCAGCCCACAATGGAAGAATGACTATTTTTTCTTGGATGGACCTGATTTTCTCCACTGACATGTTCAAAAATACAGCTATAACTTAAAATGAATTACATCACATTGAGAGATACCTCACAAAATGAACAGAAATAGAGAATAAAAGAAAAGTATCGGAAAATGGCCTGGAAACTTCAACTTCAAAAATGTTTAGGTTCCCAATTTCAGTAAATCGTCATACTGCTATCCTTCATAACAGTCTCAGTTTTCACCGTGGGCCATATGGAGTTAATTGATCCTAACATTTAGCCTTAGAAGCACAACAACTGATCTCAAAGATTATTTGGGTGAGGTGTAGGAGAGTATGGGTATGGAGATATCAACTGGATATGATGTTCCTGATTACTATCCATTGTTCCGGAATAGAAATGTTAACAGGATTGGATTTAGCTATGGACCCCTCCTTGGTAAAACAGCCTGCGAACTCTTAACGTCTCAATTCACATATAAATAATGGCCACTTATGACAAGATACCAGGAAATGATGACATTTGTGAAATATTATCCCAGTGAAGAGTCACCATTCTTGCCACAAGAAAAAAGACAATTTTTTAAGACATTGTTAAAATAAAGAAATCTGTAACCTGATCAGGTCAGGTTCATGATCCTTAAATGCTAGTCAGTTTTGTTTTTACATCGTCCTGTCTTAGAATGTGGAAATTCCCTGCACAGTATGATGCAGATCAGGAAAATCTAATATTCAGATCCAAAGTCTAAGAATCCAACTGTGATATGCAGAATCCTTTCAATGTTTTTTACATTGACTTGAAGAACAGAAGACCTCCAGTGCTTTAATCCTTGATCTCTACTGAAAATGCATGGTGTAAGTAAGACCAGATTCAACTGGTATGTGTCCATTGTCAAATTTTCTGTTAGTTTTCAAGGTTTCAGGTTTCACTTTTGATGGTAAAACGATGGATGCAGTCAGTTGTCTGTCAAATGTCTCACTCAGTTTTCCATTGAACAGAATTGAAGCAGTTTGAATGGCCCCCTTCTGCACTGCAACAATTCAGTGATTTCCTTGGAGTGAAACGAAAGCAAAGTAATTTCTTAACCAGCAGTAGCTGTAACTGAAATTGGGAACCTAAACATGCCAGACTACACAGGAGAAGTGACCATATTTATGGAGGACAACCACAAGGAGTCCATGGAACTGAAAAGGAAAAAAAAAATAGAAACTGAGTAGCAAAACGAAGAAAGTCTTAACATCCATTTTGAGAGAACAACATTTCTTGCTTGGGAATGCAAGCACAATGATTGATTTTCTATTGTCTTTTGATGTCAATTAATAAAGTGAACATTTTTCCACACATGGAGGATCTTAATCCAACTGTACTTAATGTTTCAGTGTGAAGGTAAAGATAAATATCTCAATATTTACTATGTCAGGCACAAATATATCTGTTCGACATCTTTAGTTGCTGCCAAATGTAAATAAAAAGCTTGTCTATAATATGATGGATCAGTGATTATCATAAAACTGTTATTGTATTTCAGCTCGTCAGTGAAATATATGAAGAGGAATGTCCTCAGAATGATTTGTGTAAGTAAAAACAATCTGCATTAATGTTCATTCCTAACTTGCTCTGTATCAATTTTTAGAAACTATAAATGTATCAAGGTTTACAGTATTAAATTGCATAGACTAAGTAAGATGCTGCAATATCAGTCCGAGATATTGTGATTCTTAGAAATTGTTTGGTTCTTTAATACTAATTTAAAATATTCAATCTTACAAATTTACAGATCAGTTTTGACGAGGTTAATTATTAGGAATCGTATGTAATCTGAAAAATGCAGAAGAATTTCTGTATTTCAGGTTAATGCATTTATTGTGACATTTTAGAATGAAGTCTGCTGCATATAAATTTAAACACTAGAAAGAATGGCACATATATAAACAATTTTACTATCTCTAAATAAATGACAATAAGAGTACAAAGTGACAGATGGAATTTTCTCTAACCTCATTCTTCATGGATCAACCATTTCATCTTTCATTCTACATGTGAATTTGTTCATGTTCTTTTGTATTATAGGCAGAATAAACTCCCTGGCTACACGAAAAGCCACAGCATGGTTTTAAAAATCTATCCTCTTCTAGGTGTCATTTTCTGTTCAAAGCAACCTAGTAAACTTGACCAAAGACCTAATTGTAATTATTTGGTTTAATTTGATGTAACTATTTGGAGCTTAATATTTAATAAATTGAGTTAATATTCTTTCGCCTCCTCAGAACTTTACCTAGTGAATTCCTTATAAAAGATCATTGACATTGACTTATTGATATTCAATCTGATCAAATGGAAGCAATTTTGGGTTAAGTTTCAAAGTCCTGACAATCTGGATTTAGGGGATTATTCGGTTGGTGCTAATAGGAGAAAACAGTAATAGTGCTTATGAATTAGTGGGGTAAAGCTTTTCACCCAGTTCTGCTTTGATTCTCCTAATGTAATATTTAGAATATCATATCCTTATAGAACCAAAGCCTGATTCACTCAGTTGACCCGGTTAGTATGCAAATAATCATGCCAACGCTCAGTAGCAGTAGGTTGTACCATTGACAAGAGGCCTGCCGAAATTCACAGAAACTTTATAGACCTTCCAAACTCACAACTACTTCCATCTAGAAGGACAAACGTAGAAGAAAAATGGGAACACCAGGCCACTGATCATCCTAACTTGGAAATGTATCATCTAGCGTCACAATCCTAGCACTTGCTCTCTCATAGTGCAGTAGGTGTGCCTATACTGAATAGACTGTGGTGGTTCAAGAAGGCAGCTCACTACCCCATCTTTAAGGTGAATGCGGGATGGGCAATAACTATTGGCCCAGCTAGAGATACCCAAAAACTGAGGGAAAAATAAAGAAAATTTAAAAATTAGGACACCATCACAATACATAGCAGCAAATTGTCATTTTAGGACAATGTGAACAGTGAACTGGTTTCACTTGGTGGTTGAGCTGAAGGGTAGCCAGAAAATAATTTTTTCCATTATGTTCATGGGACCAGGCAAGGTAGGAATGCATCTTGAGACTTCAGAAAATTAGTGTGGGTGACCAACTACATGGCAATGCAGGCCAGCTCTCTAAATAGACCGGCCTTCAATGGCACTATTGGATGGATGATAACCATCTGCTTTGATTTAGCAAATTCTGATAATTAAATGGGCCCTATCTAGAGAGCGTTACCATTTTAAAATGTCCAATTATATTACATAAGAGCTATTAAGTCATCTTTTATAATTCAGGACATTCCATGGTCATTCAGAAATGATGAAGTACAGTCAATGGCATAACAAAACACAACACCTAACTTGCATAAACAATAAATAAAAATGACATCACTCAAAGATCACATGGTCAGTCTTCCTTACCTTGCTTCTGACAGAATGCTGAATTTCCCAGGTATCAACTAACATTTGTACATTTTCCCTAGCTTGGCCAATTGTTATAGAAGGCAGATCTATCAGAATTATTTGAATGAGGCAAAGTTAAAAATCACACAACACCAGGTTATAGTCCATCAGGTTTAATTGGAAGCACTAGCTTTCGGAGTGCCGCTCCTTCATCAGGCACTCCGAAAGCTAGTGCTTCCAATTAAACCTGTTGGACTATAACCTGGTGTTGTGTGATTTTTAACTTTGTTAACCCCAGTCCAACACCCGCATCTCCAAATCATTGAATGAGGCAGGATCACTTGTTGATTGGATGGTGAAATCCTTTGCTTCTGAGATCTCACTGACTGGAAGTCCCAAAGGGCTCTTTAAGCAATCTAAAGAAAGGAACATAAGTTGTATATTAGTTTAATGCATTAAGTTTTCAAGACCTTTGACAAGCAACCTAATGGCCATAAGGATCAAAAGTCAGAAATTCAAAATACATCTCAAACTGCTTACATTCCCTGACTATTCTGTGCTTGATTTGTTCATGGCTGTCTTGCAGTGGGAACATCCCTGACCATGTTAAAGGAAGAAATTATCCCTATGAGCCTGGGTTTGCTCACACTCAGGGAAATCTATTAAAAACATAAATCACTATTTGGAAGGAGACAATCATATTGTGATGTCTCACATTGTATTTTCAGATACCACTACTGACAGTTTATCATATTCTGATTTAGATAATTAGCTATGGCTAATCCTCTTTTCTTTATACTGAGTCTAGGCCCATTCTAATTATTTGTGATAGACCACTGATGAGTGCAAACAGTGAAGTACTTGCTTAGTTAACAAGGTAGTTTATTGCATAATGGCAGTAGGTAATGTTTACATTGTTAATCTGGGATAATTACGGAGAAGTCTTGAGAGTAATATAGAAAATATCTAGTTCATTTGGGGATTTAAGGAGAACTCATTTGCCTCCACTTAAAGACTATGATCATTTCTCCACTCATTTCTTGGATATCGTGGAGGATGTCATTCCTGCTGGACCTTTTCCTTGGTTCATTATCTTATTTGGAGGCATTTAATCTTCTGAATTTTGCATGCACGAAAACCTTCTTCCTCTTACATCTTTCAGTGATTTGCCTACACATCTCTCTCTGACTGTTAGCAGACATATAATCCTAAAAAGGTGGTCGTCCCTTTTTAACTTCTAATCTCCAGATAGTTTCACTTAGAGTCATAGTCATAGAATCATAAAAATGTACAGACCCTTCAGTCCAACCCGTCCATGATGACCAGATATCCCAATCCAATCTAGTCCTACCTGCCAGCTCCCAGCCCATATCCCTCCAAATCCTTCTTGTTCATATATCCATCCAGATGCCTTTTAAATGTGCAATTGTACTCACGTCCACTTCTTCCTCTCGCAGCTCATCCCATATATGTAGCACCCTCTGTGTGAAAATGTTGCCCCTTAGGTCTCTTTTATATCTTTCCCCTCTCGCCCTAAACCTATGTCCTCTAGTTCTGGACTCACCCAGTCCGGGGAAAAGACTTTGTCGATTTATCCTATCCATGCCTCTCATGATTTTATTAACCTCTTTCAGGTCACCCCTCAGCCTCTGACACTCCAAGGAAAACAGCTCCAGTCTATTCAACCTCTCCCTATAGCTCAAATTCTCCAATACTGACAACATGCTTGTAAATCTTTTCTGAACCCTTTCAAGTTTCACAACATCCTTCCGATAGAAAGGAGACTAGAATTGGATGCAATATTCCAAAAGTGGCCTAACCAATGTCCTGTGCAGCCACAACACGACCTCCCAACTCCTGTACTCAATACTCTGACCAGTAAAGGAAAGCATTCCAAAAGCCTTCTTCACTATCCTATTTATCTGTGACTCTACTTTCAAGGACTATGAACCTGGATGTAGGTTTGCTCGCTGAGCTGGAAGGTTCGTTTTCATACGTTTTGTCACTATATTAGGTAACATCATCAGTGAGCCTCCAGATGAATCACTGGTGGTATGGCCCACTTTCTATTTATGTTTTTCTTGGGTCGGTGATGTCATTTCCTGTAGCTATGAACCTGCAATCCAAGGTCTCTTTGTTCCGTAACACTCCCTAGAACCTTAAGTGTATAAGTCCTGCTAAGATTTGCTTTCCCAAAAATGCAGCACCTCACATTTATTTAAATTAAACACCATCAGACCATTGGCCCATCCGATCAAGATCTCGTTGTAATCTGAGGTAATCTGAGGTAACCTTCTTCGCTGTCCACTACACCTCCAATTTTGTTTACATTAGATTACCTCTTACTAAAGCTCTCCCAATCTTTTTCATCCTCTGTTGTATAGCAAAGCTAACCATGTGCCACAAACTTGGCTGCTGCTGTGAGGTCTCCTCCCAATTTTCTCCAAAACTATCTGTCTGTTTGAGAGGGGAATGGTCACAGGCATTTCTGCACTACCTTCCCTTGCTTACTAGCCTTCCTGGTTGCCACCCATTGCTTTTCCACCTGTGTATCCCTCATTTGTGGTGTGCTCAACTCACTAAAGATATTGGGTAAAAATAGGTAAAAATTCCTGCTGAAGGGCTTTTGCTCAAAACGTCAATTTTCCTGCTCCTCGGATGCTGCCTGAACTGCTGTGCTTCTCCAGCACGACTCTAATCCATCACTAAAGGTATTATCCATGCCAACCTTAGCATCATGGATGCTCCATCATAAGTCCATTTGCAGATCCAGGCACTCCATGCGGTCTCTCCACTCTACGGGCACCCTGCCTCTATTCCTGATGAAGGACTTTTGCCTGAAACTTCAGTTTTCCTGCTCCTTGGATGCTGCTTGACCTGCTGTGTTTTCCAGCACCACTCTAATCTAGACTCTGGTTTCCAGCATCTGCAGTCCTTGTTTTTACCTCTTTTACTCCATGCGGTCAGTCAAAAGCGGATGTCGAACACACTTCTTGCATTCTTGATCCTTATAAACACTGGAAGCGTCCCTGATTTCCTACATATTGCAGGAGCAACATTCCACGGGGTCTGGTTCTCCTGTCATTGTGAACCTTAACAACTAAAAACAATGAACTATGAGCAAGTTAGTCAACCTTACCCTCTACTCACCTAATCAGATTTCTTGTTCTTTCTCTTTCACTCTATCCCTAACAAAAATAAGGACTTTACACTCTGTCTTCCTGCCAGTATTACTCTCTCAGTCCCTAAAGCTGGGTTCCTAAGCAGTCAATCCCTTGCCCTGTGTCATTTTGCCTTGACATCACCTCAGGATCTCTATATCTGGATTCAGTGAATATTCACTCTGGTCCACTCCCACTGCTGCTCTGACTGAGCTTTGTTTCTGTATTCTTGCATTTGATGTTGTTTTAAGCCATGGTGATGCTGGCTAAGCTGGAGTTATACTTGGTGGTAAGCTGCCTTTTTGAACTATTTAACCTTTTAGCGTGTAGGTACATCTATAGTGCTGTTAGGGAGCGGATTCCAGGAGTTTTACTAAATGACAGTGGAGCAGCAGTGATAAAGTTCTAAGTCATGATGGCATGTGGTTTGAGATGAACTTTCAGATTGTGATGTTTCCATGTGTCTGTTAGCCCCGTGCTTTTAGGCTATAGAGATTGGGGCTCTATTCGCTCAGTTGGCTGGAAGGCTGATTTGTCATTCAGAGTTATACCAAAAATGTGGGTTCAATTACCGTACTAGTTAAGGTTACCCTAAAGAACTTTCCTTCCTACTCCTTTACTGGTGACATGGTGCCCCACAGGTTAAACTCACCACCAGTTGCTTCTCTCTAAAGACAGGCAGCACTATGGTCCAGTAAGGCAACAGTGACTTGACCTTTAGAGGTCATGGTTTTCACAGGTGCTGTCAGAAGAGCTTTGATGAGTTATTGCAAAGCATCTTGTCGATGGTACAAAGTGTGTTGGTGGTGAAGGGAGTGAATGTGGAGAATGATGGCTTGGTTGCCAATTAAATAGGCTGTTTTGGCCCAGATAGTGTCAAGCTTCGTCCACATAGTTGGAGCAGCACTCATCCAAGTCAATGGAGAATATTCCATTGTAGTCCTGACATGTGTTTTGTAGATTGGGAACAGGCACTAGAGAGTCAGGAGATGAGGTGCCTAATTTGGAGCCTCTGCAATAGCAATAGTATTGATATGATGATTTGAGTTCAGTTACTGGCCAATGGTTACCACCAAGGATATCAGTTCTGGGGGATTGAATATCATTGGTACTGGAGCGATTCCCTCTTGTTTGAGATGGTTGTCGCCTGGCACTGCAGTCTGAAATGATATGACATGATAGTTTCATTCCTGTGCAATCCTGCGTTATGAGAAAATCGCATTATAGCAGCATCATTTAAACCAATGGGACCGGAATCACGTATTGGCCAATATGGGTAAGGAAAGTTTGCACTTTACAAAGAATGGTCTAAATCCTTCAATCGCATTGCAGGCAATTCAAGTTGAAGAAATGCACGTTATAATAGAACCGACTGTATTAACCATTGCTATTTTAGTTTGCTGTAAGTTTGCTAGACTCTGCACAACAGCAATGTTGCTGTAATTTAATTGTCTGCAAGTCACTCCACGTAACAGTATGATTATATGAAAAAGTTTTAAATTCTGTTAAATGGCATGCGGTAGTGATTTACTGCTTTCAACCTTTTATATTATGTTTGAGTGTAATACCATACCTCCGTACTGTTTAGTGGGTTTTTTTGCCTCTTACATATGTGAGAGTTTCACACTGTTCTCAAGATTTCCATCTGAAGTGAAGGTAGCATTTTCCTACTTGTCCCCAAGCAAAATGGACACCTTCCCATCTTTGATGTCCAAAGTACAACATGCTTTCTTCTGACCAATTTTAAAACAAAGACCTTTGATTGCGATCTTTATACACCTTAATGCAAAATCTTGCAAGGATCTGAGCAACATGGCAAGCTAGGCTTTAAAAGTTCTCAACATGGAAGTATAGCTGGTACGAAGAGAGAGAGAAAGATCGACATAGAATCCTTATAGTATGGAAGCAAGCCATTCAGCCCATCTGGTCCATACCAACCCACCGAAGAGCATCCCACCAAGACCCACCCACCTCTATAACCCTACATTTCCCATGGCTAACCTACCTAACCTGCATATCCTTGGACACTATGATCAATTTAGCATTGCCAATTCACCTAACCTGCACATTTTTGGACTATGGGACGAAACCAGAGCACCTGGAGGAAACCCATGCAGACATGGGGAGAATGTTCAAACTCCACACAGACAGTCGCCCAAGTGTGGAATTGAGCCTGGGTCCCTGACATTGTAAGGCTAATTACTGAGCCACCATAACACCCATGCATGGCCTGGTATTTTGGTCTCCACTGCTCGTCCTGGGGAAAAAGGACATCTGTCTATGAAAAAATGAAGTCCCTCATCTGCATACACCATCTAGCATTACCTGCAGGTCCCTGCCCGTAGTGAGGGGTGACATTTTTGCGCTGTCTGCTAAATCTTGGGCAAATGGCAAAACCATGGAGGAACCTTGGACTGACAATATTTGTCTAAGTGCACAATGGGTTTTAAAGATGGCATAGGCTCAATGATGCCAATCTTTTGGCAAATACCTGGTAAGTGGTGAAATGTTCTGAGAACAGTGCATGGTAAGATTGGAATAGAATCAGACTTGAGGGACACAATAGGGTTAGGGTAGAGAGTTAGTATATGTGAGTAATCTCATCAGGCCTCACAGTGAGAATTGCCCCAAATAACTAAGTGCAATATGCACTCAGCCAAAGTAAGTAAGCTTTAGAACCAAGGAATCCCTTCAATTCACAAAGTGTTCATTTGACCCATTGAATCTGCACCAACCCTTCAAATAGATTCCTACTTAGACCCAGATTCCCACCCTATCCCCATATTTACCATGGATAATCCATCTTTGGTCCTCAGTGTTTTCTAAATTTTAAGTTCTTCCTAACTTTTCTTTTTCATCAAGAATCTTTGCCCAAATTTCTCTAACTTGTATTCTTTTCCATAAATATTGTAGCCTCCGTATAAATGACTTTACTGGCTTATTCATTATTCCTTGCAGCTACATGCTGTGGAGTCTACTCACAATGGATGAAATGCTTGCTTTTGAGAGACAAAAATACTCGGGTTTATTCTCTTGCCCTCGGTTTTTCAGCCATGCACTGTTTTTGTAAATTCTCTTTTACCCCCTTCTGTCATGGATATTTAACTTTGTTCCTGGAGTTTTCCGTGCTGGTCTTTTTATTAGATTAGATTAGATTATTTACATTGTGGAAACAGGCCCTTCGGCCCAACAAATCCACACCGCCCCGCCGAAGCGCAACCCACCCATACATTTACCCCTTACCTAACACTACGGGCAATTTAGTATGGCCAATTCACCTGACCTGCACATCTTTGGACTGTGGGAGGAAACCGGAGCACCCGGAGGAAACCCACGCAGACACGGGGAGAACGTGCAAACTCCACACGGTCAGTCGCCTGAGGCGGGAATTGAACCCGGGTCTCTGGCGCTGTGAGGCAGCAATGCTAACCACTGTGCCACCATGTCGCCCACAATGTAACTGAAATTTTCTTTTTCCCTGTCACACACTGGTGCCTTTGAAAATCTTACCAGCTTCTTGATGAAGTTTGTCTTTGGAGTGCTGAACTCACCCCATTATGGTGCGTTGCTGACTGTTGATGATTTTTGCATTTCAAAAAATGAATGACTCTCAATTAGCAGCATGGAAGGAAAGCATTTAATGGGCTTCCCACCACTGGCTTAATTTGACATGGAGACAAGAAAATGGCATCTTAAATCAACATTGCTTTTAAAGCAGAAAAACATTTTTCTTTAAAAAATGTTCCTTCTTGCTTCGAGGTCAAATGAACTTTGCCTGCCCACTGCTGATCATTCTATTGTTTTTTTCAGATGCTATATAAAAATACAAATTAATAGTAGCAGTAGGCCATTTGGCCCCTCAGGCCTGTTCTGCTCTTCTTCGGAACTGGAGTCATACTGGAATCAAAATATTCACTCTGCTTCTCTCTCCATAGATACTTCCAGATCTACTGAGTTTCTCCAGCTTCTCCAGACACAGAGATGAATGCTAGGGAAGACCTGAGGCAGAATTTAATGTAGACAACAGAGGTTTCACCAGGGAAAGTTCCATGTCACCGCTTTATGGGAAGGGCTGCTGTTTTAAGCATCAATCATATCTTTAACTGTGCAGTGGCATGACTACCCCAAGTTAAAGGATATCTAGGACAACAATCTGCCACCAGGAGCTGTCAAGTGGCCATCAGCTCTTCATGGCTCAACAGCATCCCTGGGGATATGGCAGCTGCTGCCAACAAGACAGTCACCTGAGACCCAGGACTGCTGAGAGACCAGGCAACAGGACAGTGACAACAGGAGGGCTGTGGGGTCAGGGAGAAAATGGTGTCAGCCACAAGGACAGGAAATTGATTCCCAGCAGGATCCCCATTCCCAAAACTAAAGCCTTCAATTAGGCATTGTGCCTTTGACTAGCGAACCCTCTACAAGCCCAACAGAACCCAACAGAGTTTTGTTCTCAATCTTCCTTTGTGATAATTCATTAAATGCCAACTTAACAGCCTCAATTGACAGTGTGGCAGGAGACACATTGTCAACTTTCCCATCACTCACTCAATTTGACTAGGATGCAGGTTTCCACTCACCAGCCTCCTGGCCAGTGAAATGTTCTCCTGCAGCCATGACATGTGGGAGGACATTAAATTTCCACCTTAGTACAATTCCTGTTGATGATGGTTGATGAGTCACATCAAAAACTGGATTGTCATAAAAAACATCCATTTATTAAAACCTTTGAAAAAGTAAATCTGCGTTGTCTGACCTACCTGTGACACCAGACTCACAACAATGCCTCTAAGCTCACCTACCAAGAAGCTAATTGTAGGGCACTCAAGGGACAGAAAAAAAATCTATTCCTGTTGGTAGCACTCAGACCCTGAAAACAATTTTTGATAAAGGCCGTACAGCGCATTCTAGGAAGAAAATACTTCCTGTGCCATTCCACTGAGTATTGTGGAAACTTGACTTCTGATCATCAGTTTTGCCAGCCCAAGTCACCATTTTCCCAACCAAGCCTTATTGTGACATTGTGTAGAAAAAAACTAGCAGTAGTACAATAACACTCCCCATCTCTTGGAGTCTCTGTTACTGATGCAATGTTTTATGTATGAAATACATTTTTTTTAACTTGAAGGTGATTTGCCTGGTACAAAATCATGAGCAGAAAATCAAAACAGGCCCAAAAATTCCTTCGTCATTTCAAGAGTCATTTTCTGCTGTAAGTGTGACAGAAGTGAAAACTTGTTGATCCCTGTGTTTCACAGGGACCAGATCTAACTTTGGGGATCATGGGATGATGTGAAACATGGTTTGCTGGAGCTTTCAACACCGCAGGTTCGGATTGCCATGAATACTGGTTCTGAGAGGTGTTTTTTACCTGACCAAAGGTGGCTCATAAGATTTTGGCCTATTTTAACTGTGTTAACGGAGGGTTCTGATAACTGCTCCCCTCCATTCCATACCCATCGCCCATTTTCCTCCCTCCTGGATCTGGCAGCAGCATCTGAGAGACACCACTGACCACATGCTAATAAATCGACCATGTCCTAACTCCATTCACTCCTGGTAGATCAACATTGGAGGGTAACAGTGGGTGTAATAACAATATATGTGTCAAGATTGCTATCTGTGCAATTTCAAGGCCAGTATACTTTGCTCAAATAAATCTTGAAAGTATTAGTTTTGTTATATTTGTTCTGTAATTAATGAATTTATTTTGTTGACAACAATAAATTGATCAGTCTACTTTAAACTGAACATATAGTGCATTATGTAACCTTGAATTCTGCATGATCTTTCTTTCATGACAGGAGAACTTTAAGATAGATGTTCAACTTTCCATTTGTGCGCAAAACTTGCATTGTGGATCAGCTATTTCATCTGCACTATAATCAATGGACGTGTTCACAATGGATTTCCACAGCCTGTGGCTGAACTGCAATATACATATGTGGTAAGATAAAACATTTGTCCCTTTGTTCCATTGGTTGAGTGTTGTTGGTTTAAACTTAGCACCAATGATTTAAATGTCTCAACATTCCTATTTCCTGCTAGTTTTCTGTTGCATTATCCTGTTTCCTGTCAGCTACATTTCAACCTGAGTCGATTTCTTTCTGCTACAATGATACTCACTAAATCTTTCCTCAATCTAGACATTTGTAAATCCTATTGTAAAATCATCTCAGTTTTTATAAACTTTGAAAAAATATACAGAAAAAGTATAATCATACACCTGTAAAACATTATTTAGCATGTTTCTTAAATTTTGCTTTTTACTTAACTTTCTGCTTTATTCATTGTATACCACTCAGTCCATGTTAGTTGCTCTCAGTGCTAAATCAAGATATTAAGCAAAATGAAATTAAAAATATTATCTATTTACTGGCACTGGAAAATCCACACAAATTAGAGTATTTACTGAATGAGCTTTAATCTAATTGTATCCATCATATACTTGGATATTGACAGTGCTGAAAAGCAAGAAAGTAACAGCTAGAATAAATGCTTGCATTTGTTTGACTGACTGTTACAAATTGCTACTTTTTTTAATTCTTTAGTTTCTAGTTATAACTGGTGCGGATTTAAATTTGAGTTCCTCTTATTTTCATTGATGACTTTTTTTTATTAAATAGTCTAATTATTACAGGTCATGAGTCTTAAATACCCTTAATAGCACACATTGTAATTATCCAGGAAGGGCCTAATAGTAACATAATATGATAATTACAACAGATGTGTCCATAGTATTAGTTATCAGTGAAAGCAATAATTCATAAAGGACTACTCATTAGGAACTGATTGAGGAACTGTAAGACTTATTTTTTTTTTAAAAAAAACACTATCCCACAGTGGAAACATGTCATTTCTGCAAGTGTAACATTTTGAATTAAAAATTTTAAACAAAATGAAAATAAGCTTTTGTTCAAAAATATCCATTTTCAACTTCAATATTTATATTTCCTTACATTTGATTCAAATGTGGCCACAAAACTTACATGAAAGAAATAGCAAAAGCTTCTCTGTCACTGCTACTTGGTTTCCTTTCCACTACAGCATTTGTCATTGCCAAAACAGCAGAGTTTAATTAAGTGTTGTGAGCAGCCTAGTGAGAAACACACTTTAAATTAAACCTCTGAACATGCTGCTATTGGTTCTTTACCTCCTGAACAATCAGCAGGGTGTTTGGCATAAATTCAGCATCTCAAGGGAAAACCAGCTCCACATACCTCTAGCAATTCATAAATGGCCTTCTCTCCTCAATACAATATCTTATTAAAGCACATTTAATTATTTGGTAGTTTTAAACAGTTTTGGATGAAAGTGATAATTAATGTGCCTAACACTAAACATTTTATTTACTCTTGATATATTAAAAATATTATCATGTAAATATACTGCAGTCTCAGGTTTAATAATATTACATGGTAAATGATCTTTTAATGCATCAAACAACTGTAAATGCAACAGAATAAATTACTTAAATACAACAGGAATAATGGATAATTTTGAGTTGGGAAACATTTCAGAACTATAATACATTTATAATTACTTGATAGAGAAGGACTGAAATTAAGCAGTCCAGCAAGGGTTAAGCATTTTTAAAGACAATTAAAAAGGGCAATGAAAAGGTAACTTGCACAATCTTAATATGCTTCCCTTGGGAGAGAGCACATTTCAGTTTAATATGCTTTATCAGAGCTGCACTATTTGCACAATAATAAATTGGAAGATGTGCATTGTTGTTAAATAATGCACAATAGAAGTTATTCAAAATTATTATTAAGTACATCATGCAAATTTACATATTAAATAAAACATGTTTTAAAAATGCTCAGTTAGAAAAGGGAAGGACTTCACAAGGCTTGTAGAATTCATGGAGAATTATTATAACAAACCAAACAACATCTCCAAATGGCAAATCCCAGCTGGCATTGATGTCTGTACATCAGGTATTCAACACAACTGTCAAAACTTTTAATATTGTAAACTAAGTGATAGGGTCAGAAAAGCAAGGGATGTCACACTGAATTATTCAGGATATTTACATTAAACTATAAATTAACAATTCATCTGTAGAAATACACTGACAAACTATCTTATACAGCATTTATTCAATAAGTGAATGATTCTGACAAATTCAGGAATACCTCACTGCAGAATTATGTGCATCTTGTTTTCGTGTGGGATATATTCTGTAGTTGGTGCTTTATCACATATTCTTTCACATTACAAGTGTGACATGAGATCAATTTATAATTTGATGTTTGTTTTAAGCATTTTTTAATGGCTTGCTGTCAGTGGGGGTCAGACAGGTTTATGATTGAGAGATTATCATGTTTATTGAGAAACATGTGAAAAGGCTGCTGTGTTTGTGAGTTGACAAATGGTTATAAGGAGACATAGGGAACGAAAACGCTGACCTGTATTTGGCAGCAAAATTACCAGTTTGGTTGAGGCTCAGCCACGTGCTGATAGAGAACAAGCATTCTTTGACAATAATTCATATATCACATCTTAGATATACGGGATAGCACTAGTGATCAAAGATGAAAATTGCTTGGTATCACGAAAAAAAATGATGTAACTAGTCTTGCATCAAAATTCTCACTTTACTTTGAAAATATAACTGGAACACTGTTTAGTTGGGGGTAAAAGTGACCACTGAATAATACAAAAAACTCACTTTTAAGATTGTATCAGCTATCGCTGAGCGGTGGCAATTTTCCATTTAAGTCAGCTGTGGGATTCAAGACATGAAATCATGAATGATACTACATAAATGCAAGCTTGTTCCTTCTAAATTCCTGTATTTCGAGTATGTGTTCATAAAATGTCATTTGGTCTCGAATTTGTGGTCTGGAATTAGCAGTCAATAGCAAGCAAACATGCAGAAGCTGCTTGTTGTACGTATTCTTGTCCACAACCTTTTAATGGGACTTTGCACATGAATTTCATGTCAGCCAACCATTGAAACAGTGCACTGTCCTTTCAGAGCATCTGACACCTTTGTGAATGAAGCAAGCAACTGTGTGTATCACCTTATCCAATCAGATTGATGTTCCTCACTTAGAATTGTCAGTTAGAATATTAAACTCAATGTCAAAGCAGGCACAGAAAGTCAAGTAAATGTTAAAGACATAATGAAGAGAGACAGAAAGAAAAAGTAAAATAAAATACTTCAGCTAAAAAACAATCCAATAATAATTAAAATCTAAGAGTGTGAGACTCCCCAATCGTTAAAGTTAACTTCTGTTCCAGGAAAATTGTGTGGGGGGACATTGTGGAGTTTTAACTGATTTGACTGTATGGAAACCAGAAGGATGGCAGAGAATGAGAAATTAGACGTTAGTGTCCTTTTTTTTATCTCACATTTTGGAGTTTTAATTCTTTATGCAAGTGATATTCCACCAACCCATTATGACAATCCAAACCTCTTTGATAGGTTAGCGAGGGAATTATCCAGAACACAAAGCCATGTAGGACTAAATCTCAACTGGAGGCTGTCAGAGGGGAGGGGAGGAGGGGGTGATCTCAGGGGATTGAGGTCATTGGAGATTAGAGGCCTGAGATATCAGAAGCTGGAAAGGAAGTATAGGCCTATGGTGCTAGTAGGTCAGAGATACTTGACTGGGAGATTACAGACCTAGAGGAAGTTTGGAGTCTCAGGGTGAGCTCTGCAGCTTCAGCAAGTGGGAGATTGAAAAGTAGGGGGAAGATTGGAGGAAAGAGGAGTTTGGATGCCTTGAAAAGCCTGAGGTCAAAGGCTTAGGAAGCATCTCAAATTCATTGTGTGATGATGTTAGGAGGGAGATGGGGAAGGTGCCCAACCATGGAAGGGGATTGGCCAGGTAGACACACTTCATGCAGAAGCAAAAAGGCAATTTCCTCCTGTCCCTTAAGTTGAATTAACCAGCAGATTTCTCATGCCTCCGTAGTCCATAAGTGACATTTTTAAGGTTGTCTTGGTTTCTTCTATTTCACAGAGATGTTTTTGATCAATTTATAATGACCAATAACATGATGAAGATTGCTTGTGATCAGAATTTTTGTCATTCACAGTTGGATGCTGCATATATTTCATATGCATGATTATAGATGTCTTCAATCTACTCTCGTTTGGGGCCTGGTCAATCAAACTGTCCCTTGAAAAGCCACACACATCACTCACAAGACAGAAAAAAAACACTTTACTCTGCTGACTCTCAGTGTGGTTACAGACATTTCCCATCACCATTGTGAATTGATGGTTCACATAACGTTGGAAAGCAACACAGGTCACACTTGTCAGAGTGAAGTGCAGGTGGAAAGGGCCACTCCCCAGAAACTTTATATTCCTTTCATACTTATATCCTCTATCAACTCCAATTCTTTCAGTTATACTTTCATCTCCCAAAATTCCTTATGAACCCACACCCTACAGATAAGCCTTAGCAACCATTTTGCTGCACTGTCCCTTGTATTAAGGCCAAATGTTTGTGACCATCAATAACACCTCCTGAGCTTGCAGCAACCCATGTTTTCCAATATATTGTCTACTGCTCTTATATGGCCTCTTTCACGGATATTGTCCTCTTCCCAGCTCCCCAGCATTCTTCCTCTAATCACCACAACCAACCTCACCAGCCTTCCTGATCATAGCTATGACCCCTGATAAGTACTAATGGCATTCAGTGAACAGATCCCCAGGACTGACCAAGTCCCACCACCTGACTGACTTCAACAAGCTGCCTCAACTGATCCCCGGGCCTTTGACTGATTGCAGTTTCATGACTGACTTACTGCGAATCCTGGATTAGACCTGCACAAATGACCATGTTGACTCCCTCGACTATAGTTTCCAATGTGGCCGATAGAATATGTCCAAGCCTGAGTGACCATGAGTGATCTGAGTGACCATGGTGGAACCATTTGGCTGATGAGGACTTGACTGAGGACTACTCAGTAACACATTGGGACATGTTGGAGATATGATGCTGATGACATATCATGCTGTACACCAGCATGTCCATCCCCTTGACTGATCACTGCTGACAACTCTCTGATAAGCTGCCTGACTGTGTGTCTGTGCTAAGCAGTAAAGCAATATAGAGGACTGTCTCTGGCTGAGATGGCAAAGTGCCAAAAGACAAAGCAAAACTGAGATATTATGAACACTCAAGTAAGCACGAAGTGAATGAGTGCTAAGATAGCAAGTGAGGAGACCTTAAGTGTGTTCTGGTCCATCTAAGAGGCGGGTGCTAGGCTCTGTGTATCAACTGAGATAAGAATGCCAGCCACTGGCATCAAGGCCACATTTGACCAAAAGTGGCATCAAGGAGCCTCAGCGAAATTGAAATCAGTGGGAATCATAGAGAAAGCTATCAGCTAGTAGAACTCATACCAAGATAGTCATATTTGTTGCAGATTAATCTTCTTAGCTCCAAGACATCTCTGCTGGAGTTCCTCAGAGTCGTGTCCAAAGCCCAACCATCTTCAGCTACTTCATCAATGACCTTCCTTCCATTATAAGCTCAGAAGTGGAGATATTTGCCAATGATTGCATAATGGTCAGCACCATTCATGACTCCTCAGATACTGAAGCAGGACATGATCAATGTAACAAAATCTGGGCAATATCCAGCCTTGGGATAAGAGGTGGCAAGTAATATTTGTGTCACACAAATGCCAGGCAATGATCATCTTCAATAAGAGGCAATCTAACCATCACCCTTTGGTATTCAGTGGTATTACTATCACTGAATACATTACAATCAATATCCTAGGGATCACCATTGAAACTCAACTGGACTCACCATGTAAACACAATGGCTACAACAGCAGGTCAGAGGCTAGGAATGCAGAGGAGAATACCTCCTGACTCTACAAAGTCTGTCCACCATTGACAAAAGAAAAGTCAGGAGTGTGATGGACTACTCCCCACTTGCCTGGATTAGTGCATCCCCTAGAATACCTTAAAAGCCTGATACCAGGAGAAAGTAGCCAACTTAATTAGCAGCACATCCACAAGTATCCACTCAAAGAGTCATAGAGATGTACAGTATGGAAACAGAACCTTCAGTCCAACTCGTCCATGACGACCAGATATCCCAACCGAATCTAGTCCCACCCTGCCAGCACCTGGCCCATATCCCTCCAAACCCTTCCTATTCATACACACATCCAAATGCCTGTTAAATGTTGCAATTGTACCAGCCTCCACCACATCCTCTGGCAGCTCATTCCATACATGTACTACACTCTGCGTGAAAAAGTTGCCCCTTACGTCTCTTTTATATCTTCCCCTCTCACCATAAACCTATGCCCTCTAGTTCTGGACTCCCTGACCCCAGGGAAAAGACTTTGTCTATTTATGCTATGCATGCCCCTCATAATTTTGTAAACCTCTATAAGGTCATCCCTCAGCCTCCGACACTCCAGGGAAAACAGTCACAACCTGTTCAGCCTTTCCCTGTAGCTCAGATCCTCCAACCCTGGCAACATCCTTGTAAATCTTTTCTGAACCCTTTCAAATTTCACATCTTTCCGATAGGAAGGAGACCAAAATTGCATGCAATATTCCAACAGTGGCTTAACCAATGTCCTGTACAGCCGCAACATGACCTCCCAACTCCTGTACTCAATACTCTGACCAATAAAGGAAAGCATACCAAAAGATTCCTGAATTCCTGAAGAAGGGCTTATGCCCGAAACGTCGATTCTCCTGCTCCTTGGATGCTGCCTGACCTGCTGCGCTTATCCAGCAACACATTTTTCAGCTCTGATCTCCAGCATCTGCAGTCCTCACTTTCTCCAAGCACACCAAACACCTTCTTCACTATCCTATCTACCTGCGACTCCACTTTCAAGGAGCTATGAACCCGCACTCCAAGGTCTCTTTGTTCAGCAACACTCCCTAGGACCTTATCATTAAGTGTATAAGTCCTGCTCAGATTTGCTTTCCCAAAAAGCAGCACCTCGCATTTATCTGAATTAAACTCCATCTGCCACTTCTCAGCCCACTGGCCCATCTGGTCCAGATCCTTTGTAATCTGAGGTAACCCTCTTCGCTGTCCACTACACCTCCAATTTTGGTGTCATCTGCAAACTTACTAACTGTACCTCTTATACTCGCATCCAAATCATTTATGTAAATGACAAAAAGTAGAGGGCCCAGCACCGATCCTTGTGGCACTCCACTGGTCACAGGCCTCCAGTCTGAAAAACAACCCTCCACCACCACCCTCTGTCTTCTACCTTTGAGCCAGTTCTGTATCCAAATGGCTAGTTCTCCCTGCATTCCATGAGATCTAACCTTGCTAATCAGTCTCCCATGGGGAACCTTGTTGAACATCTTACTGAAGTCCATATAGATCACATCTACTGCTCTACCTTCATCAATCCTCTTTTTTACTTCTTCAAAAAAACTCAATCAAGTTTGTGAGACATGATTTCCTACACACAAAGCCATGTTGATTATCCCTAATCAGTCCTTGCCTTTTCAAATACATGTACATCCTGTCCCTCAAGATTCCCTCCAAGAATTTGCCCACCACCCAACACCAAGCTCAGTAGCAGCAGTGTGTACTATCTACAAGATGCACTGCAGAAATTCACCAAACTTCCTCAGTCAGCACCTTCCAAACCCATGTCCATTTCCATCTAGAAGAAGGGAAGCAGATTAATGGGAATAGTAACACTTGCAAGTTCCCCTCCATGCCATTAATCATCAGTTTGAAATTATATATCAGTGTTCTTTCATTGTCACTGGATCAAAATCCTGGAATTCCCTCCCTAACAGCATTGTGCATCTACCTACAGCACATGGAGATTATAATTCAAGAAGACAGCTCACCATCTCCTTCTCATGGACAATTAGGGATGGGCAAAAAGTGCTGGCACAGCCAGCCATGCAAATGTCCCTCGAGTAAATGACAAAGTGTCCTAGCAGCAGCATTACAATGAAAAGTGCGGTGTGTTCCAAAATGCAATGTTGACATAGAAAACCATTTGCAAATGGGTCAGAGATGTGTCATGATGATATAGTGACAATGATGCAAGTCTGATACCAGCCTTTGTGCAAAGTGGGCACATTGTTGTTGACCATGCACTGTACCTTGAGCTGTTGAGACCACTGTTTGAGATGGAAGCCTGTAGGAATTAGTGACGAGTTGGAGCCATGGTCTAGTTTCTCTCCAACATATGGGAGGACAGGAAACTACAGGTCAATGAGGTGAGATTAGATACTAATGCCAATAGGCCCCTTATCACTGACTGGCAAGATTCTTGTCTTGTTGTTTAAAACTTGGGTATGGAATCACACGTTTTCTTCTTGGTTTTAGAAATTTCATTTTTATGATATTGACATATTTTCCCAACTGACTTGCTTTTGCCCACTATGTTTAGGGACTGGGAAGATTTCACTCAAAGTTTTCTTTTGGTACATTTCATTAGCATGTCTCTAGAGAAGCAGGGAACCCAACAAGCAACTACTAGATTAAAACATTGATCTGAGCATTAGTAATCATGGGAAATGGCTGCACTTTATTACTGATGAGAACTGTTTTTGTTCATCATTACTCCCACAGCAAAATCCAGTCCAGTATAAAATTTCTGGAGTGACATGTAGTTCACTAAGATGTTAATACACTTACAATTTCTTTCAGATGTCAAAATGGTAAAAATACAGAAAAATCAAAAAGTCTTCCCAAGATCACGTTGCAATTGTTCTAGTAAATCTGAAATCTCCAAATAAATTATAGTTCACTGGACTTGTTGGGCCGAAGGGCCTGTTTCCACATTGTAAGTAATCTAAAAAAAAATAAAAATAAAATGACACTTTTGCTTTTCTTGATGTTAACTCATATCACATCAAACTTTTACATTAACATCCATGAAAATAAAGTCTAAGCCTTCCTCTTTACAACACAAACATCATCACTGAAAGTGACAGACATCCGCATTGACTGATGTGTGATTTTCTTAAAAATTTGATATAAAACAATTCAGGCAGATATTTTGTTTGGTTTCCTGGATGAGTTTCTTGTTAACCTTGTAAGCATATATAAACAGCATGAAGGAATTTCTGACTTTTGCTTTGCTTTTTTTTGCAGGAAGGGGAGTGCTGTCAACTCCTATAAATAAAGGACATACAGCTGTTGTAAAATGGCAAAAGTATACATTTCTCTAGATATACTGAGCTCTTATCAATGTTTGCAGGAATTGGCTTTATATTCTTGAAATAATAAGTACCCATCTGACAAAGCAATACAACTTTTGTTGCAGTGCAACATTTTGTAATGAATCAACCTAGTGCTTTGGTAAAATAAATTCTGTAGATATCTAGACTTCTGACTCTATGTTGTGGCAAAGTAGAAACTGGCATCAATAGTTATAAATCTAGATTTTGGGTGCATTAAAATGACTGCAAAAAATTTGCACCAGACAAAGCAAAGGACAATGTCCAAGTTTTAATTTGTCAAGTGCTTCATGTGGATCTTTGAGCAGCATTATTTGCACATGGCAGACACCCGAGATTGGCAAGTAATCATCCCAGGGCACTCAGTTCTCAAGCTTGGTTGCCAAGGAACAAAACACTAGGGATATAATAAATTACCCAGGCCACCAGTGTGCTTCACTTGCTCTTTTCACTACAAATTATTTTTAGGGACATATTGGTTCAGAAAAAAAAAATGGTATTTTTTAAAATTTGAAATTTGCTTCATTCTTGACCCTGCCTTTTCACCATCACTTCACTACCCTTATTAAATATTCAAGAAAATAAACTGTTATTCTTTTAGAAATTTACTGCCAACAATTATAGAACAATAAGAGATGATCTGATTAGAAGCTACAAAATACTGAAAGGGATAGACAGGATAGATGCGAGTAAACTGTTTCCTTGGTTAGGGAATTTAGAACCGGGGACACAATTTAAAAGCAAGCAGAATGCTCCTGGGTTCGGAAATCAGGAGATTTCTGTTTATGCAGATCATTGTGAATCTTTGGTCTTCTCTATCACAGAGGGCTGTGAAAGTTTAGCCTTTAAGTATGTTTAAAATAGAGATTAGTAGATTTCTGAACACTAATGACATACAGGGTACTGGGTGGGTAACACCCATTGAATTATTCAATCATCTATAATTATATTGAATGGCAGATAGGTTTGATGGGCTGAATGTCCTAATTCTGTTCCCGTATTCTTGTGCTCCCTTTAATTCTTTTGCTGCATTCAAACAGGTAATGTTTGTAGCAAATGCTTCAATGATAAGGTTTACAACTTGTTTACCTGAGTCACTAATGGGATTCTTTGAGCTTGTTTATTACAAGATAAATTATGAACTTATAGATCAAAATTTAGAAAGAAAATTTAATCATTAATTATTCACTTAACCATATGTAGAACTTTCATTGTGTCTCACTTTAAGCAAACTATAAACATTGTGCATTGACAGCTCCGTTAATGGGAATCTGACTAAAAGACAAATGTTTTCTGTTTTTGTTTTCTGTGCACACAAACATGTAGATAAATCTTCCATCACTTGCATATGTGTCTAAACATGTAATCCACCTGAGTAACAAAGTAATGTAAACAAGCACAATGGGACACACTGATACCTGAAAACATTTCCACAATGAAGAAATGTCAGTATTTTCATAAAATAGAGTCCTGAAACGTACAGAATACACCTCTGAGGAGAAATATTTTACAAGCAGTGAAAATGTTAATTTTTTTTTGTCTCTGATATCTCTAAAAGTATTTTGAACATTCATGCAGATGAATAGTTGTGACATCAATTGAATATTGGAATGCAAGTGAAAAGTGATGTTTGTATAAATGGGATGAGAAAGTACAAGCTGTACAGAATATGTAAGGAAAATTGTTCTAATTTATATATTGCAGCAAACTAAGTTGTTACTCCAAACAGATTAAAATATTTAGCTAAGTGTATTATACTTACATAATTATTTTCTTCTCTACACTTCTTTAATAATGTCTTGATAGAAAGGGGCTAACAGGGTCAACAAGATCAGATCATCTGATTTAAAAAGGTCCCAGGAAAACCTATGCAGGCATTATGACCAGGTTACTATGGCAACTGCGTTGTGATCTCCTGTTCCTTTGATTTGAAGGAGGAACTAAAGTGAGTTAATGCTGGAACTGTATTTGGAGGTTACGTTGGAAGTGGTAGCTGTAGAAGTCAGTCTTGAAAGGAGTTGAAACCATATTGAGGATTGAATAATGACTTGATGTGGAGGGTAGGAAGTTTTCCTTAAAAAAATCAGTCTGGAGGATTTTGTTTTTGGGCTGCAGGTTTTTTTATAAAAGGTATTTAATATTTATTCATCATCTTTTGAAGTATCACTCTGCTTTGTAATTTATTCAAGAGCAAATACAATATTATTGCTGAATTTCTGTAATAATTATTGCCATCAAATACATATGTATGAATGTCTACTGAATAGCAACATTTTACAAAAATATTCTGAACTGTAGTTTACTTTTAAACCTAAGCTCTACCAAGACTACATTAAAGGTATGAAGGCAGGTTGGTAATTCACATAAAGATGGAAACAGTCAAATGGAATCACCGGCAGAACATCATGTACACTGTGGCCATGGTGTAGGTGACTTCAGATAACTTCAGATTTTTCACCTGTTTTGCAGATGTTCTCATGCAAAGAGAAAGAGCAAGAGAATTTTTTTTTAAACAAAGGTAGGAAGAACTGGAGAAATTGAGCAGATCTGGCAGCATCTGTCCAGTGAAAGACAGAGTTAATGTTTTAAGTCAACTGTCCCATCATCAGAATGGTTCCCCCTTGGTGTTCTACCAAAGAGGGTCATTGGACTTAAAATGTTAACTCTGGTTTCCTCTCCGCAGAGGCTGCCAGACCTGCTGAGTTTCTCCAGCACTTAGTTCTTGTTTTCAGATTTTCAGTATCCACAATTCCTTATTTTTATTCCAATGCTTTCATTCCAATAATGTTTTTGAAAATGTATCATTTATATTCTAACTTCCATCTTGCTTTTGGCTTTCAATATTGTTTTCCAAGTGAAAACAATGGCTTTAATCACACAAATACCTACATCTAAAGAAAAATGTACGCATTATTGATTCTACGTAAAGACATACAGAGAGTTCATTTGCTATTGGACTTTTGGCAATAATACAAAACTAGCCACTAGGAGGCATAAAAGATTAGTCTGGTAGATCATTCGCACTGCTTTCCCTTCCATTTCAGAAAGTTCTTGCCAAACAGCATATCATAGAAACATAGTTGTGATCAGGGATATACCAGCTTCTCTACAATCTGTGAGAAAGAACATTGAGCAGTTTCAAGATCTATATTAGTGTGGAAGTTAGTGACAAAGGAAATGTTAAAAATTATGTATTTTCCACATAGTTTAAACACTAAATTATAGACAATACAGCTTAGTACTTAGCTACATATAATATTATATTTTAGCTATGTTTTAACAGCATTAAGTGTCTAACTTCTTGACATGAAAATCCTTGATAAGAAAACAAGTAATTTCAGTTCACAACATTAAATAATCACTTATATGATTCAATCATTTTCATATTTCCAGAAGGATTGTGCTCAAGCCCCCATTGGCTAATTTACCTTGTGTCCAGGAATTACCCAGTAAATCTAAATTTGGCAATTCACGTCGGTGCCTTCGTCTGATTGTGGAGTTTAAAATACACAACGTATAAAAGTTCTCATTGCCAGCTGTGCAAAATCCAGTGGTAGTGAATTGGCCAGTGATTTTCCAATGCACCAGTTTTTGCTATTCCCTTGAAAAATATTGCCAAGGACTTCCATTTCAAGTGAAGCAAAACTGATATTAAAAGTGGAGGGAAAGGAAACTTAAAAAGTGGGAAACACTGGAACGTTGGGTACTGTGACGTCAATGGCAATGTTCTCATTGCTAGCAGAAATTAATTTCACCCTTCCAGAAGGAGCTGTATGAACCTGACTTACATTTAAAGAAGTTTGCTTGGAAAAACTTTCATCTTTAGTAGTTAACATTCTTTACAAGTTTATTCCATTCTTCACAGCTGTATATTCTAAATATTTGCACAAGAACATTTGTTTTTATCCATGCAATTAAAATATTTCTCCTACTTTCTGCTGGGGGCAGGGATCAAAAATTCAATTCTTTGATGCTGGTACATATGAAAGAACAGAATCTTGAATAAGAAAATGTCAGGATCCCATCCAGATGGACAGAGGGATTTTATTGTGGGATTTTATCTAAACTGGGTATGAATTTGCAGTTATCACACACTTTAGTAACTGAATACTTCTGAACAGTCAGCAATGAAAGTACTGATTAGGTAGAAGAGTTACGTATTAGTTATGGGTGTTTACCTGCCTTACTTTAATAAAAGTAAAATTGAGCACTATCGTTAACCTCCAATATTAACTGTTTCCATACAAAATTTTGTTATGTATTCAGAAATTCTGTCCATTCTTCATAGAAACTTAAAAGCACACCATTGCTACATCCCAATTTCTTGGTATTGATTACTGTATATTACACTAATCTTTTATACACATAAAATTCCTACATGTTCTTTCTGACCCAGATACAGACTCTTGTCAAATGTGTTGATCATGCTTTCATTGAACCTTGTCAAACCTATCTAATGGAGAATTAAGTGACTGACAAAGGGATTGCTCATCCACTCAATATCCAAATGTCTTCCTCTTGTATCCACTGAACTGGAAATTCTGACAGTCCTAGTCACAATTACTGCTATCACCAAAACAATATACATGTAAACTATAAGTTCTGAATCCATTGTAACAGTGCAGCAAAATTAACACTGGTTTCTTCCATCAGTATAATTCTCCAAGAAAATGGTTTGACTATGTGAGATTAGAAGATGTAATAACCTGATTAATACACCTACGCATAACACATTGATGGTTATAAGATCACCTGCTGGAGTCTAAGAAAAGATGTAGACAAAAAGCTGATATACATGTGGTAAATGACATACCATCCTCCTCTGTCTTCTTTCCCTGACAGACCCTGCATGACCACACATTTCTCATGATTTGGAGATGCCGGTGTTGGACTGGGGTGTACAAAGTTAAAAATCACACACCAGGTTATAGTCCAACAGGTTTAATTGGAAGCACACTAGCTTTCAGAGTGCCGTTCCTTCATCAGGTGGTTGTGGAGGACACAATTATCAGACACAGAATTTAGAGCAAAAGTTTACACTGTGATGTAACTGAAATTATATATTGAATAATACCTTAACTGTTTGTTGAGGCTTTCATCTGCCAGAACACCCCGATAGTTTCACTTCCCCCACGTGTAAACCACAAAACCCTTTTTTTAAAAGTTGCATGCTCAGGTTAATGGGTGTTGGCCAGACAATATGTTGAAGGTGTTAGCCCCCTGTGTTCTCTGTCTTTGCCATACTGTTTAGACTGATTGCAAACTAAAAAGTGAGACAACAGAGCCCCACACGAACTCATGCAGTCCCTGAGCAAAGCACAATCCAACTCTGCGAGGCCAAACCCACCCCACAAATGCATATGTACATGTGTGTATGTGGGTCTTTGTGTATATGTGTGCATGTGTGAGTGTGTGTCTGTCTGGATTGGGGGTTGAGAGTGAGAGTCTATATGTGTGTGTATGTGAGTGTAGAGTGTCCCAAGTCTGTGAGGGGGGTGCATGTGTGAGTGTGGGAGTGTGTGTCTGTAGGAGTGTGTGTATGTATGTGTGTGTGTGTCTGAGGTGGGGGGTTGTGAGTGTCTGTGAGAGAGAGTGTATATGTGTGTGCATGAGTGTAGAGCGGTCTAAGTCTCTGAGAGGATGTGTGTGTGTGTGTGTGTGTGTGTCTGTAAGTGTGTGAGTGTCTGCATGCGAGTCTGTGTACATGTATGTCTGTGTGTGTATGTAGGAGTGTCTGTGTGTGTGTGTGTGTATAGTGCAATGGTGGTCACCTGTAGTGTGACATGAACCCAAGATCCCGGTTGAGGCCCTCCCTATAGATACAGACACACACACTCCGACATGCACCCCCTCACAGACCCAAGACACTCCACACTCCCACACAAACACACATATACTCTCTGTCTCTCACTCACAACCCCCCAACCCAGACAGACAGACAGACAGACAGACACATGCCTCAACAAACAGTTAAGGTATTATTCAATGTATAATTTCAGTTACATCACACTGTAAACTTTTGCTCTAAATTCTGTGTCTGACAATTGTGTCCTCCATAACCACCTGATGAAGGAGCGGCGCTCCGAAAGCTAGTGTGTTTCCAATTAAACCTGTTGGACTATAACCTGGTGTTGTGTGATTTTTAACTTTCCACATATTTCTCATCCAGCTTTGAGAATAATCTTATGTCCACTTTCTTAGTTCCCTCTAAATTAGCATAATTTAAAAATGTTTCTTTAAGACTCAAAAATACATGCAGCAGAAATAAGATGGAATCATTCTCTAATTAATGTATTAACTGGAGGTAATTCATTAAATATTAATTGTTAGTGTCAATGAGAAACCTGAATGGAGATATCTCTAATATCATACGCATAGAAAATACAACTTAGAGCAATAAAAAAACAAAGATGGAATATTACTTTCTGCAGGGATAACATATTTCTGTCATTGGCAAAACTTTGGATCTATATTTGGGTGATTGACAACTGTCTATTAACCCTTTATCAGGAATGCCCAAAATATCAGGCTTTTGCCTGAAATGTCGATTTTCTTGCTCTTCGGATGCTGCCTGACCTGCTGTGCTTTTCCAGCACCACTCTAATCTAGACTCTGATCTCCAGTATCTGCAATCCTCACCATCGCCTAACTGTCTATTAATATCTATCATGTGATATCATATAAAATTAAAAGCAATAGATTTGATTTTTCATGCCCTATACTTTCCTTTTCCTTTTTTCTCTTCTAGCTTATTTCCTAACTTCATATCGAAGTGTTTGATTTCAAACCGATCAGACAATTGTACTTTATTTTTCCATTTCCAGTAGGAACAATATGAGTTGTTTTCTTTAAACTGAACTGCTGACTTGACCTAAAATAAATTTTAAACATTATATCATACATAATACAGCTTGTCACTTAGCTAAATAAAGTGGATAAATCCCCAGGACCTGATCAGGTGTACCCTAGAACTCTATGGGAAGTTAGAGAAGTGATTGCTGGGCTTCTTACTGAGATATTAGTATCATTGATAGTCACAGGTGAGGTGCCAGAAGACTGGAGTTTGGCTAACGTAGTGCCACTGTTTAAGAAAGGTGGTAAGGACAAGTCAGGGAACTATAGACCAGTGAGCCTGACATTGGTGGTGGGCAAGTAGTTGGAGGGAATCCTGAGGGACAGGATGTATATGTATTTGGAAAGGGAAGGATTGATTAGGGATAGTCAACGTGGCTTTATGTGTGGGAAATCGTGTCTCACAAACTTGATTGAATTTTTTGAAGAAGTAACAAAAAGGATTGATGAGTAGTAGATGTAATCTATATGGACTTCAGTAAGGCGTTGGACAAGGTTCCCCATGGGAAACTGGTTAGCAAGGTTAGATCTCATGGAATACAGGGAGAACTAGCCATTTAGGTACAGAACTGGTTCAAAGGTAGAAGACAGAGGGTGGTGGTGGAGGGTTGTTTTTCAGACTGGAGGCCTGTGACCAGTGGAGTGCCTCATGGATCAGTGCTGGGCCCTCTACTTTTCATCATTTATATAAATGATTTAGATGTGAGCATAAGAGGTGCAGTTAGTAAGTTTGCAGATGACACCAAAATTGGAGGTGTAGTGGACAGTGAAGAAGGTTACCTCAGATTACAATGGGATCTTGATCAAATGGGCCAATGGGCTGATAAGTGGCAGATGGAGTTTGATTTAGATAAATGTGAGGTGCTGCAATTTGGGGAAGCAAATCGTAGCAGGACTTATACATTCAATGGTAAGGTCCTACGGAGTGTTGCTGAACAAAGAGACCTTGGAGTTGAGGTCCATGGCTCCTTGAAAATGGAGTTGCAGATAGATTGGATCATGAAGAAGGCGCTTGGTATGCTTTCCTTTATTGGTCAGAGTATTGAATACAGGCGTTGGGAGGTCATGTGTGGCTGTACAGGACATTGGTTAGGCCACTATTAGAATATTATGTGCAATTCTGGTTTCCATCCAATTGAAAAGATGTTGTGAAACGTGAAAGGGTTCAGAAACGATTGACAAGGATGTTACCAGGGTTGGAGGATTTGAGCTATAGGGAGAGGCTGAACAGGCTTGGACTGTTTTTCCTGGAGCGTCGGAGGCTGAGGGTGGACCTTATAGAAGTTTATAAAATCATGAGGGGCATGCACAGGATAAATAGACAAAGTCTTTTCCCTAGGGTGGGGGAACCCAGAACTAGATGGCATAGGTTTAGTGTGAGAGGGAAAAGATATAAAAGAGACCTAAGAGGCAACTTTTTCATGCAGAGGGTGGTACATGTATGGAATGAGCTGCCAGAGGAAGTGGTTGAGACTAGTACAATTGCAACATTTAAAAGGCATCTGGATGGGTATATGAATAGGAAGGGTTTGGAGGGATATGGGCCAGGTGCTGGCAGGTGGGACTAGATTGGGTTGGGATATCTGGTTGGCATGGATGGGTTGGACCAAAGGGTCGGTTTCCAGGCTGTACATCTCTATGACTCTATGACTCTAGTCATTAAAGTGACTAACTCGTTTAGAAGATGAAGTGCAGAAGATTGCGAGCTCCTCCCATATTAGTACAGGTTAAGAAAACATTCTTTGAATTGAGTATAAATTAGAACATGGAATTCTATGGGACGAGGTGTTTTAAAAAGGATTAGAAAGTGTCATAAAAAATAGGAACCTTACAGACTGTTAGGAATTGAAAATGCGTGTTAAGTAGTCCAGCAAATAAAAGGTAAGCATTATTTGATTTGAGCAATATTATTCAAAACAATTTTGACATCTTATCAATAAAGATAGCATAAATATGATCAAAATAAACAGAACATTTGAGAAACATTAAATAATTATCAGAAAAATAAGATAAATATGGAATATTTGCATTTTTTTCAATGAATGCTTCTGCATTTTCCTTACCACCAGAAAAGGAAAACATAATGGCCACGCCTTTGTCAAATTCTAGTTAACTCTGGCAAGGTCTATAGGAATTGAACTAGCACCTACACAAATGTTTCTATAATAGCTTCAAAAACAGAAAGTGCTGAAGAAACTCAGCAGGTTTGGCAGCTTCTGTGGAGAGAGGAACAGAGTTAATATTTTGAGTCTGATTTAGTGAAGAACATTATTAACTTTGTTTCTCTCTCCACAGATATTACCAGAACTTTACGTTGCTCCAGCAGTTTCTGTTTTTATTTCAGATCTCCGGCATCTTTTTTTTAAGTCTTAGTTGGCTTATTCCACGCTGGAACTTTAGGATTAGTCGTAAGTTTGTTTCCCAAACCGAGAACGTACAGAAATTATTCTTATATTACTTCTATTTCTGACTGTGGCTTCAACTCCTCATTCCTATCCAGTGTTAATAAACCTTTGTCTCACTTTTTAGTCAAGAACGTATCTTCCCTCTGCCTTTAAAGATATTCCTCCACTATTCTCAGGGGAGCAGAGTTTGAAAGACTTACAACCTTCTGAAAGAAAAAAAACTCTTCATTTCCATCTTGAATGGAAGAGTTCTTATTTTTAATTTGCATCCTCCAGCTCTGATCTCCCACCAGATCTATGTCTTATAGCTACATTGGTTGTCCTATATGTTAGTTGTTCAATAATAAATTAATCTGAAAGAAATCCAAGTGCAGAAAAGATACATCTTCTGTGACAAAAGTTGGCTATTTGGCTCTTCACATCCAGTAGCAAATAGAACTGTACTTGATAAATAATATAATGTAATACTTTAGGAAGAACAGAATAGGTCATTTAATCTGCCTAGTCTACTCTGCCATTCAATACAATCATGATTGATTGAACACTTCAGTGCTTTTTACCCACACTATCCCCATAACCCTTTATGCCATTGATAATCAAAAATTCATCGACCTCTACTTGAAGTAGTAGTATTTGCCACAGCCAAATTTATATATTGATTTTGTTTTGTTTTTTTAAATGGGAAAATTACCTACAACAATGATTTTGTAGTTCCATACTGAAGGAGTATTAAATACTATGTGATTCTTCCCTTTAATTTGCAATGTTAAACTGACACTTTGGGCTTGTGCCTGAAACGTTGATTCTCCTGCTCCTTGGATGCTGCCTGACCTGCTGTGCTTTTCCAGCACCATACTCTCGACTCTGATCTCCAGCATCTATAGTCCTCATTTTCTCCACATTAAAAACATCTATTGTATATGTGTAATCTTTAAAGAACTGTTCTGGGCAACTCAGGTGAAATGTAAATTCAGATTGAAATAACTTATTCTAATCCATTGTTGCATCTAAACTGGAGAGGCACCAATATCCTGGCAGGGAGGTTTGCTCGTACCATTCGGGAGGGTTTAAACTAGTGTGGCAGGGGGCAGGAACTAGAACGATAGGTCAGCAAGTAAAATGATCGAGGAGGAATCAGGCCAGTAAGACTAAGAGGAAGAACAGACAGGAAGAGGTTACTGAACACAGTGGAACTGGCAGTCTGAGGTGTTTATGTCTTAATGTAAGGAGTATGACAGGTAAGACAGATGAACTTAGAGCTTGGATTAATATGTATAACTATATTGTTGTGGCTATTACAAAGACTTGGTTGAGAGAGGGACAGGACTGGTAGTTTAATAATCTGGGATTTAGATGCATCAGCTGAGATAGAGAGGGATGTAAACAAGGTGGGAGAGTTGCATCATTGATAAAGGGAGAATATCATAGCTAGACTGAAGGAGGATACCTTGGAGGGCTCAGTCAGTGAGGCCATATGGGTAGAGCTCAGGAATAGGAAGAGTGCAATCACTTTGATGGCTTGTACTACAGGCCTCCCAACTGCCAATGGGTGATAGTGGCACAGATATGTCGGCAGATTATGGAGAAATGCATAAAATACAGGGTTGTTTGGTGTGACGGGTGGTTTTAACTTCCCCTATGTTAATCAGAATCCCTTAGCACTAATGGCTTGATTAAGCAGGGTGGGAGTGGGGGATTTGTTATGCGTGACCAGGATGGTTTTTGAAACTATTTATGTAAATAGTACAACTAGGAAAGGGGCCATAGTAGACCTAATATTGGGGAAGGGGCCTGGCCTGGTATTTCAGTTGGGGAGCATTTGGAAACAGTGACCATAAATCTGAAAGCTTTCAGTTACTTTGCAGGTGACACAAAGATTGTGGGAGATGTGGATAGAGAGGAGGATTGCCAGAGGATACAGCAGGACATAGGTAGGCTGGAGGCTAGGGTAAAGAAGTGGCAGACGGAATTTAATCCTAACAAATATGAAGTTTGCATTTTGAAAGGTCTGATGCAAGAGGGAAGAATATACTAAATGAAAGAACCCTTAGTAACATCAACATTCATAGGGATCTAGGTCACACTGGTCCACACTCCCCTCAAAGTGGCAACACAGGTGGATAAAATGATCAAGCAGCTATGTGACATACGCGTTCATCGGTCAGCTCACAGATTATAAAAGTTGGTGAGTCATGCTGCAGCTATACAGGACTGCATGTGATTGTTAAGCTACATTTGGGATATTGTGTACAATTCTAGTCACCACACTACCATAAGGATGTGGAGGCTTTGGTGAGGGTACAGAAGCGATTTACTAGAAAGTTGTCTGGTTTAGTGGGTATTAGCTATAAGAAGTGATTAGACAAACTTGGTTTGTTTTCACTTGAATGTTGACGGATGAGGGACGATATGTTCGAATTTTACAAAATTATGAGGGGCATGAATACAATGGATCATTGGAGTCTTTTTGCCACAGTAGAAATATCAATTACTGGGAGACATAGATTTAAGGTAAAAATGGGGTAAGTTGAAAGGAGAGGTGAGAAACAAGTTTTTTTACACAGAGGGTGGTAAGTGCCTGAAATTTACTGTCACAAGACATGGTGGAGGTGGATATAATAGCGGCATTTAAGAGGCATCTTAAGAGATTATATGAATAGGCAAGGAATAGAGGGATACATACCGTATAGTGTTCTAAGTTTAGAAAGACATCTTGTGTTGGTACAGTCTTTGCAGGCCAAAGGGTCTGCTCCTGTGCTGTATTTTTCTTTGTTCTTTATATCTATATGAGATGCCAACTACTACTTGTGTTAAGATGATCTCTCAAAGAATGTGTGGAGCTATAAATACATCCCCAAAACACTTCATACAACTGCAAAGTTTGCATTCGGAGATATCTGGGATTTGATATAAAGTACACCATCACTGCAGTGATCATATTGAATAATAAATTCAAACCCACCTTTCTATCCCTTGTAAAACATTTTGCCATCACTGTGGTCTCCACTGATGAGCTGCTAAAGGCATACATTGTTGTGCTGTGCGTCTAAACAAGAGCAGATCCCAAGACAGTGTCTTTAACAAAACATATTGTATTGGCCGTCAGTTCTTTGGACAGCATAAGACGTAAAAATAGTTTCATCTGGATACTTAGGTTAAAATTCAAAGAACTACAAACAATTGTTTGAAGTTGATTAATCAAATTAATAGAAATCATTAACTCTATGCTTCAGCAAAACTTTACAAATAATTAGCATTTTCTAAGTCAGAACACAATGAATTCTGTACAATGCATTGAAAGGATTTCTGCAGTGTTCATTTATATTTGACACACCACAATTTAGTATATAGTGCCTGGAAATGCCTGGAAAAAGCTCTTGCTTTTGTTACATATGCAGAATTTGTAAACATTCATTATATAATCCATTTGAATAGTTTCTTCTATGTGGCACATGTTCACTGCTTGTGAAAAGTGGTCAATACAGCTGATCTCAAAGTTGCAACATCGAGTTCAGTACGTCTTCTAAAGTAATAGGTTCTGAAAGAAGATAAAGAAGAGTAAATTTAATAAAATGGAACAAATACAAACCCTTGAAATAAAAGTTGTGTGTTAAATGTAGCTTAATCTTCATCTAGATCATTTCAATAAACAGCAAAATACTGCTGACTCCGGAAATTTGAAAAAACAAAATCAAGAATTGCTAGAACTACTCAAGTGTCTGTCAGGAGTGAGAAACAGAGTTAATATTTCAGGGGAATTATTTTGCTTTTGTTTCAGAATTTGTTTAATAATTAATTCAAAAAAACAATTAAGTACTTCAATGCTACTCAAATGCATAAGGAATTCAGCCAAAGTTTTATGCCCAACACTCCAGTTGATAAGGCAGGAGGCCCCTTTCCACAGCATTTACCTGTCTCCTAAGTGATGGGAGTATCCACACCAGATGATGAAGTTGCCAGGTAAATCCTGGTTCTGACAATGGGTGTAAGCAGGGCAGATGCTCTGTGGAGGACATCTCCCAGTAACAAAGGCCTCTCTCATTTGTAACCCTCCCTCCAGCCCCCTGATTGGATCACCTCCCCCACTCATCAGTCCCTTTGTGGCTAGTCCTCAAAAATCTTCTGCCAATTTGATTCACTTCAAGAAATGGCTGGAGACATTGGATACTGCAAATGCCATGGCCCCAGGCAACAATAATAGGCAATGTACTCCATATCTTGCTGCACCCCTTGCCAAGTTGTTCCTATACAGCTGCAACACTGGCATCTCCCTCACAATGTGGAGAATTGCACAGGTATATCTTGAACATAAAAATCAGGACAAATCCTAACCAACAATTATTCCTCATCAGTCTACTCTCAATCATCATTATTTTGATAGAAGATGTCATTGACATTGCGATCAAATATCACTTGTTCAGAGATATCCTGCTCATTGACACTTAGTTTGAGTTCTGCCAGGGGCACTCAGTTCCTGATCTCATTACAGCCTTGTTTAAGGATGGATAAAAGAACTAAATTCTGGAAGTATGGTGAGAATGACTGCCCTTGACTTCAAGACAACATTTGATGGAGTGTAGCAACAGGAGCTGTAACAAAACTGTAGTCAGTGGGAATTGGGGTTAAATTCTCCACTTATTGCAGTCATGCCTGACACAAAGGAAGATGGTGTAGTTGTTGGAGGCCAGTCGTCTCAGCTCAAAGACATCTCTACAGGAGTTCCTCAGTCTTAGGCTCAAACATCTGAAACTGCTTCACCAATTACCTTCCTTCCATCATAATGTCAGAATTGGGTATGTTCACTGATGATTGACAATGTTCAGCATCATGGACCATGCCTCAGATACTGAAGCAGTCCCTGCCCAAATGCAGCAAGACTTGCAGAATATCTAATCTTGGACAAAAAGTGGCAAGTAACATCCAAGAAGAGAGAATCTCCCCATCTAACTTTGACATTCAATGGCATTACCATTGTGAATCCTCCACTATCAATATCCTGAGTGTTACCATTGACCAGAAATTAAACTGGAGAAGCAGGTAAGAGACTTAGAACAATGAAATTAGTATCACTAAGCAGTCAATTTTGAGATTATTGACTTTACAGTTTAGACAAAGTATTTTTGTCCCAATTCTTTTTGAACTGGCTTGCTAAGTAGCTTTCAGCATCAGAGCGAGAAAATCCTTCACCTGCAATACAGTTGTTCCTATTGTATGGTTTGGAAAAAGTGAGGACTGCAGATGCTGGAGATCAGCATCAAAAAATGTTGCGCTGGAAAAGCACAGCAAGACAGGCAGCATCCAATGAGCAAGAGAGTTGACGTTTCAGGTATAAGCCCTTCATCAGCCCCTCCTGATGAAGGGCTTATGCTGAAATATTGACTCTCCTGATCCTCAGCTGCTACCTGACCTGCTGTCCCTCTCAACCACCACACTTTTCTATTCTATTGTATGGTTTGTCTATTTTAACTTTCATAACATACCAGCGCTTAAACTCAGTCTAGTTCCAACACGAGTACCTCAGCCCACTTGAGTTCATAAATCATGGCAGTGGTTCACTTTCAATCTATGTTCCTGTGTGTTCTTGAAAGAGGAGAATGCAAACATGCCTCTCAACTAAACTCCTGTTTTTGATTTTTAACTATCATGTTCACAGTCTGAGGTACTCACAGGTCAACCAATCAAGTTGTATGAAACATGTGAACTCCATCAACCTCAAAAAATGATAGAATCTCTCAGTCCACACAGAATTACTTATTAGCAATGGTGCAGGATCTCAACTAATATATACCAAACCCAAAGATATGACTACATTCTTGTGACCGCCAATTTCACCTTTGTGAGACAAATCAAAAGTACCACTTGTGCAAGAGTTGATGGGACATTAATTCCCAAATTCAGTATATTTGATGTTCTTCAATAAATTGTGTCCAACAGCAGATCACAATGTACTGGCATATCCTTCTAAGACATGACCAACTGTCTTTCATACAAGATGGTGGTTTTGATGCTGAACATCTCATTCCAGGCAATCTTATGCTCTGCTAGTATCCATCCAAAATGACTCAATGAAGATGACTCATGATAATATTATAAGAACTAGATCAAATCATAGTTGTTGCACTGTAGCAAAACATCCAGACCAGAAAGGCTGGTACCTTTAAAGAAGTTACATGGCATCATGACATTTGATGTACCAGACCTCACCTTCAGATCCTCTCTCTGTCTACGTGAGTCAGTGTAGTCAACCAGTTATGTCTGTGCAATGTACAGTGATATCAATAATCTCAAAACTCATGCTTTGTGCGTAAATCTATGATAAGGTATCCTTGTAAATAGTTGGATGTTCAAATAAGCTTCAAAGTGCCTAACCTGACAAGGACCTGGTTGTGGCATATGTTACACAAACTTATATGTAAAAAATGACAAATATCATTATGGTGACAATAGTTTGGCGCCAAAAGCTAATCATTACAGCTCGTTAGTGGCAATAAATAGACACTAAAAGCTGAAAAGGGGCAGCTGATGCCAATTGTAAAAAGTCTTTTTCTTAACAATTGTCCATCATCACGTCCAAGTTCAGAATTGAAATTATAACCACCACTGCAACAAAAACTAAATCTTTCAAACTGTGTTGAAGCACATTGTATACTCTACCTCTCCCCCTCTCAAAAAAAAGAGGCTGCTGTTAAACTAACTTTTAAAATGAGATTTAAATGGTCCTGAAAGGATAGCTCCAAAATGCTCCTAACAGAAAATGTAGCTCAAAAATCCTTACTAATCAAAAAGGCCTTACCTTTACCTTACTATGTCCAGACATTAATCAAATCCACCATTTCATTTTTTTAAGGGAGCTTGAAAATAAGCCCTTTTTGGCACAAGCACCACATGCAGACAAAAATCTGTTGCTACAAACCTGCCCCTTTAAAAAGGTACAAAAAAATAATCTAACAAATACTTCTAAAGTCACAATAAGCAAAGAGAAACCAATTGCTACTTTTAGACACAGGGCAACAATTGGAAAAGAGAAAAACTGACATCATGAAATAAAAAGGCACTGTATTGCAGTACAGATTATTATTCTGACATCTTTAGAAAGCATAAAGTTATAAAGGAAAGTGGCATTGCCATGCTGTCAGAACTTCAATTATTCAAGGAAAGAATCAATCTTTATATTATGGATCGGCGGATAGCTGACAAAGAATAACGGTCAATCAAAGATTCTCTTGGTTTGGGCACTGAAGGATTCACAAGAATAAAATCTTCCCGTATTTTTTTGCCATTGACTGCAAAGATCCTGTAAAAAAAAAAGTTCAGACTTTAGAAGTTCAATTTAAGTTTTGAATCAATTTCAGGAGGCTTGAGTTCATGTTCTACTAACAACTGCCAGGTGAAATAATCAACTATTTCATTGTCAGCAGTTGATGCAAACCTACTATATGTGATTCTACTGTAGCTAACTTAGTTGAAAGGCTTATGGAACAGGTCATTGACATGGAAACAATCAAATCTTTAAAATAAGTTATCTGGACAGATCAAAAGAATGTAGCATTGATGCTGTACGAGATAAAGGGTTCAAGTTCACATCCAATGCAGCAGGCAAGCAGAATTTGTAATTGCTTGACTCTAGAATAACTTTTTCAGCCATTTACAATCTCACTAGAATACCCTTATTTTGTATAGGGTGTAGCTTGTCTCACCCACAATGCAGTATCCAGCAGTTTGTGAAATATGCAAGCTATGTTCCACAAAAGAACATTAGGCTAAATGTGCAGGAAATCCCGTTGCTCAGAGAAATCCAAAGTACCACACAGTAATCTACAGTAGCATGTGAAGAAGAGCAAGCTAAGAAATAATGATTAAGAAATCTTCTATGTTCCATCATGGCTGCAAATCTTTCAAAGAATATCCAAGAAATTACCACAATGTTACCAGACACCAGTCAGATAGTATACATTCTCAATTTGACACACCACATGGACACAGTCAGAAAATCTGAAATATCAATCTCCAGCCAAGTAATGTGCTCTTAATGGAACAGACAACATGCACTAAACATCAAGATTAGCTGAATTAGTCATTGGCCTGCTTGTCAGTCAGCCATGTAATACAGCAGACTTCTAATTAAGCAAATAACCAGATAGATTTTCAAGTCTGCGATGGCGTATTCAAGTACATAGTGGTTGAAAAACTTCCAGATCTCTTAATTAACATGAACCCAACTCTCGGTGATATATGTTACATTGATCCACAAATAGATAAGCACAAGTTAGTTACATAACACTGTAGTGTTATAGTTATAGCACAATAACATCCAATAGTGATGTCTGTCATGAATTTGCCTCCAATAGAATTTTGTCAATGACAGTATAAGCTTCAGGTGGTCTAGCCTTGAGGCATGGAATCTCTATGATCTGACCTTTCAACCAGTGGAGTGAGGTCGCTACCACAGCCTCTGGGTAAAACACCAGCCTTGGACTCACAGCTATGAGTTTCCATTAATGTTCAAAAACAAAATCCAAACCCTACGTTCAAAGGAGGAAAGCCCTGTTGGATAGAAGTAAAGACAAGTCTGTACCAATCGTATACAGGAGAGCTTTGACATATTTCCTAATCAATCGTTTCAGAGATGTTTTGAAGGATGGTGAGCGGCCGTGAGGGATGGTGGCAGCAATGGCCAAAGGCAATGTGGCAGTCGGGGCTGATGCTTTGCGAGTGCCAGTGAAGCCTGGCATGCCAGAGGGGGTCTTAGCCCAGAATGGGTGAAAGCGAGTCCTCTTGGCGAAGCCCATTTCAGTGAATCTGCAGGCCCATGGTTCAAAGAAAGAAATGGAGCAAACCTGGTGCCATCTTTCCTCGATACCCCTGTTGAGAAATCAACTCGGGTGTTCTCTAATACCCTCCGCCACAGATTTATGTTCCCAGATCAATATACACATTGGGACGATTAAAGTTCCACACGATGTAAGAATGGGAGAAAGTGAAGACTGCAGATGTTTGACTTTTTAGCGTTTTCATTCTACTTTTATGCTAAGAAAACTGTAGTGCTGAAATTTTAAATTTATTTATTTCTTTGTTTCTGTAACTAAGATCTTGTACCTAGATACTTTGTGCCTAAGACGGCACCATGTGTGGCGACATTGTTTGCTTTTCAATGTACTCTTGCACTTTGTACTTAAATCTAAATCTAAATCTAAATAGGTGGATCCATCTAAAAGCTTAGAAAACTTGCACCTGTATGTCATATTCTCCACGATCCTTAGCACTGGCCAGATCATTTAATGTTAATCAAAGCTATTATTCAGTCAATTGAAAGTGCCAATATAGTGAGATTTTTTCCTGTATTTATTGCAAGTTAATTGTCCTGGGCTTGTTATTTGTTAGAATTAAACACGATTAGATCAATCATGTTAAGTTTTAACAGTGCACACTGCAGATATGCATCAGTTTAAACAGATAAATTTATTCAATCCAACATGTATGAGTGTGCACACACAACTGATTCAGATTAGTGCAGCAACAGCATCAAAGCAGTTTGTCAAGATGGATTCATCTCAGTCAACAAAGAATAATTAAAATTGATACTCATAAACGTAACATCCAATTGGAAATGAGCAACATAGCAGCAAAATACAGGATATTAATGTTTAAAGCTGATAAAATAAATGCAATTGAAAAACTGAACAACATGCAGCCATTTCTAAGTGTGGCAGTCAAAAATGAGTCTAAATTTGACCTGCATATACAGTTAACATCAAGTGCAAGAGGCTAGAAGTAACTGTTGATGTGTTAACAAGGTGTTACTTGGGTTTGCTGAAAAAGACACATTTTCATCAAACTTTTCATCTTTACTCATCAGGACAATTGACAAGAATACCAACTGAAGGACAATGCTGATTGATTGGGCAAGTTGACTTTAATAGTGGATGAGTTGCCACAGAGAATGCCCCAGTTAATGATAATTGACAGTTAATTGCTAGGCTTTGCTTAATTATTAAACCAGGTATGCTGACTCTGATTGGTCAAAGCACTTTCCTGAGAAATAAACCTGCAAATGGCTGTCACCTGCTTTGTTAAATTGGAACAGGTGTAATCCAGGGTAATTTGCGGTGGACTGGGCATTTTTCAGAACCAAAACTGGCAGCCTTAGGGGCCATTTATATATTTGAACAATATACAGCAAACATGATGTGAGCTGGGTGGTCAATATCCCACAGGATGGCTTTGATGCACCCCATTTCAGCATAAAGCTTGCAAAGTGAACAAGTTGTTTGGGCCCTATTTACAAGGTTGCCAATAAGGCCCATCTTACATTTTTTCTGATGAAAAGTTTATGCTCGAAACGTTGATTCTCCTGCTCCTCGGATGCTGCCTTAACCTTCTGTGCTTTTCCAGTACCACACTCTTCAACTCTGATCTCCATATCTGTAGTCCTTACTTTCTCCCAATCTTATATCTTGTGGAACTTTCATCATTCCAATGTGTATATTGATCTGGGAATGTAAACCTGTGGGGGACGGTATTAGAGAAAACCCCCGGACTGATTTCTCAACAGGGATATTGAGGAAAGATGGCACCAGGTTTGCTCCATTTTGAGCACACGATGGAGTACATTCAGACATATGTGGAAACCCTTACAGGAGTTGCAGATTGAAATATAGCAATTCTGTCATCTACATATGATTTGCACAGTGGGAATAAGAAACTGCCCAAAACACCTAAAAGTGATGTCCCTTTATGGCCTATCATATTAATGACATATATTGCATAAAACAAACTGGTAATATGCTTGGCTGAGTTGATACAACCAATTTTCAGTAAATTTTCCACTACGTAACAAAGAATTTCTTCACACTTGCAAGGACTCTATAGTACTGGTATATCAATTGCAATACATTATCCATGTGATCATTTGATATTGCTAGCCTGTCCACCAATGTATCACTTAAGACAGCCATACACTGCTGCACTGCAGTAGCTATGCCATCCAATCTCTATGTCCACTCCTTAGTACCCCATACATTCAATGACTCTCATGACCCCAAAATACCATCATGTAATTCTATCCTGCTGTATACATCTCTGGTCTTTACAACCCTCTGCTACCATAGTGCCAACTCATGCTAACCCATGCATCCCAACCACAACACTTTGCCTTTTCAGCTATCGATGCAGATTCACTTAGTATCCAACAATGGCTGGTATCAGAACACATGTGGAGATGAGAAAAATATATGTTCTATTAAATAAAATAAATGTATTGCAAACTTTACTACATTTACAACATTTAAATTAATTCATTTTAACAAAGTCATATTAAACCATCATTAGAATTCAGAAGGAATTAGGATTCATTCTGTCATATCAAAGGGTTCAAAACCACCAGTAGTAGCCAATCAAACCATGAAATCTATGCATCCTACAGAGATACCCTTGTGAAATCAGTCATGCAACACTAATACAATAATGTAAATCCTCAGACTTATGTCAACAGAGTGAGTGAAATAGAAAGCATTCTTTTTAAACTCCTCAGACTTCTGTTCAAGGATTTGAAGACCTGGAAGTTTTAAATTACTTGAAAGTCATGACAGATCCTCTGAAAAGCCTTGACAACATTGTGAATGTGCCCACACCAAAACAACTCGTAGTTGAAGAAGTCAGGTCACCAATGCATTCTCCAGGGCAATTAATGATGGCAACTTGATAGATTGACAGTTCTTAGACAACATGACACATCTTTGACAGCTTTAACAGTTCTTTGACAACTTGACAGTCTCAATAATTTATGCCTGAGCATGTTTATTTTTAACAATCCCAAAGGGTAGCTGAGCTCTCCCAAAGGCTGCCCTATCTGCAATAAAAAGCAGCTTACTTCCCCAAAACGTATACTTGAGCCAGATCTAAATCAGTCTTTGCCTCTCCAAAAGGATACCTGGTTATCATAGCAAATACAAGGCCTGATTTTAAATGGACTAATCTGCATACTTTGGATTTCAGAGAACCTCACCAAAATCACAGCAAAGAGGCATCTGAAGATTGAATTGGCTAACTGCCTCTATAAACCACACATATATATGAATCCCACACCAACACCATTCCTGCCTCCGCAAAAATGAGAAGGAGCCAGACTCACAATTTCCTGTCAGTTCTGCTATTTTGCCATAATGGAGAATCTCTCCACATTGGAAAAACATCTAAGCCTAAGTGAGCAACAATTTAGCTCATAAACGGATACATAAATTATATTAATGTGAAATTCAAATAGCAAAGAGAGTATTTGCAGCATAATTACAAAAATCAAAATTGTTATTAAGTCAATTCTGATTTAAGAGCAACTTTGATTATAGACATTTGTCCATTAGGAACTGGTGTGAACTAACCTAAACTGAATAAACAGAGAGTGTATTTAACAAAGGTCAGCAGATCTTTGAATGTTGACAAAGATTTTTGGAAACTTTAGGAACTGGCAAATATTTTTTCAAGTGTACTGCATCATTTTATGTCAACTTCCATACTTTGCCAGCATTGCTGGTTTATGCAGTCTCATATCCTCCTGCAAAGAATTTGCCTTTACCACTCTATTTACTATCTGTTTCCCATGTGCCCCTTACCAGTCATAAGAGGCCAACTGCTGCCGCCTTTTTAATTTCCAGCTTCTAACCATCAACTCACCCCCCCCCACCCCAAACACACACACACACAAGAGGGCACGCATGCACACACACACTCAAGCGTGCGTACACATCCGCAAGCTTTAGTAGGGTAAAACTACACATCATGTAACATTCTTAAATGCTCTGAGTCTGCAATGTAGAAGAGAGTAAAGATTGAGGTAACATGGGAAGAGAGTTGACCTTGATCTCAACAGTTCCATCGTAACATAAATGAAGTGCTATAAGCCTAAAACTTTTTTTTTCAGATAAGAAAATCCATGAGCAGATGAAGTGCTTTTCTCTGTGCTTTTGACAATGTCAAAAATAAAATCATAACAAATCCCTGAATGTTGGAACTACATGAGTTGAATTAATCTGAAACTTCAAAATTATAAAACAGAACTTTACTTTTAATGCAATCATTTATATGGTTTGCAAACTAAAAATGTTCAATTTAACATTATCTTCCAGACAGAGCTCCTTGCATTATTATTGATACAACACTAAACATTTCAAGGAGCTCTGACAGTCATCTCATTGTGATTCTAAAAATCAACTAGTGTGACTACCTTATCAGGTTAATGCATTTTCAATGAAAAAACATCTAAAACAATTTTTATTTCACATTCAAGGAGCAGAAGCAAAGGAAGAAAATTTGTTAAGATTTACAAAATGCAAACTAAACATACCAAAGATTATCTGTTAAATGGTAATATCTTTTTACACTCTGCCTTTTACTTTTTTTAAAATAATTCTTCTTACTTGTGATGTGAAGTTCTCACAACTGTGTTGTAAATCTAGTTTGGAGTTTGTTGCCTGTTCCACTCTGGAACTCTTCACTTGTCACTACAATCACCAGGGATCAGGTTAGAATACTTGATAAACATATAATATAAAGCGAAACAGTGCCTCTGAAGGCTGGCAACTTCTGGGTCATAGCTCTATAATAGATTCTTCTTTCTGTTCCCACTCGTGCCAGATGCACAGTGCGGCTTAAAATTCTAATCACGGTTTAGCAAGGTGACCATCAAGGGAGAAGTCTATTCTGACAAGACTGCGTAAGTCATGAACATTTATCATTGAACTGCTTTTCTCCTTCATCCGTGTCAAATCTCAACTGACACAAAAGATATTGTCACCAGAAACAAGGCAAAACAAGGGAACAATGCTGTCAGTTCTGAAGACTTCCATCACATTTGTCAAAGCAAATGTGTCTCAGTAAACTATAACAGAGAAACAATCTGCAATTGAATGCTATGCATTGTGGGTTGGATAGAGACTTGTCTGTGTGGTAGTCACAGGGTTAAAGAAAATCTCCGTCATCTGTCTGAGCCTTAAACAAAACTTCTGCTGTATAGCATTTGAGTCAATTGTCATTTTTCATTCAGTTTCGCCACTTGTATCCAAATGTTCAGGCAGCCTCTACATGCAATACATCCACCAGGGTTATTATCTAGACCAAAGGCCCAAAGCTCATTCTAGCAGGCACATAATTCTTTACAATGTATGCTGCATTAAATGTGTAGGGTTATCTATTCAACAGCTGACTGAGTCTGACTCTCTAGCTCTTCTCAACAACCGTGTAAGAAGCAATGACAATTGTACTACTTCATAACAGGCGCATGGAACTCTGACATACACTTCACAGCAACCAGTCATCTATATAAACCAATTTCAAGAGTAAAATTGCATGGTGCCTCCACTCAGTTATAAACACAATGATATCCACTCAAAACTGATAAATGTATTTCTCTTGAGCTTTAAAGAACAGCTTTTCAACATTTCAGCATTCTGTTCTGCAAATTAAGGTTCTTGATAAACTGGACAGCAAATCTGTGTTTAAGTAAGAGCCAAAATGAATCTGCCTCTCTTAATACTTTAAATAATGGGAACCAAGTGATTAACACAGTTGTGTCTAGAGGCAACACAAACTGCCGTTTTGTGTTTAATGCTACTTCTTTATCTGTAGCTATGCACAGATGATAGCTGAAAGCAAAACTGGTACTGGGGAATAATAGAACACTGAGAGACTACTTTACACCTCCTTAGCAATTAGCAAATTAATTATTAGGTTGTCTCAGGGGATTCAATAAGGCTTTGTAAATTTAAAATACAACTTAAGCTTCTATCACAAAATAACTTACTTTATCAAAGCAAAAGCAAGATGCAATACAACATAAATTGACACTTCTACTTCTAATTGAAAAATTACCTTTAAAAAAGATCATTGAAAACAGTGGAGATGATAGCTGGACAAAAGAAAGTACACTCGGAATGTATTGGCAAGAAGGACAGGGATTTATATTATGCAGCAGCACATATTGTATGTGCTGTGATAAAGCCTATGAAGGTCAGTGATCTACTGATGGTTTTCTCTGAAGGCAGGTCTTTGAATTCGGCATCTTCGACCTCCCTTCTTCACTGATAGTTTTGAAGGCAACATATTGACTACCAGACTCACGTGAAAATCAGCATTGATACAAGCTTACAGACCATTAAAATAACGAACTTATTTTCCACCCACCACTTCACTTCAGCCTGCATTTACAAAAATCTTACATAGAATCCCAGCAGTGAGCAGATACTACAGGCCATCTGTTGAGTAGTCACATTGTATTATTTAGCACTTCAGGCTCGTATCATGCTCCCAACAGGAAATGTCAAAAATAAATTACATTAAAATCATCTATTTTGTATCCAAAGAAGCATATTATTCAATTACGTTTTATTCAGTTTCACGTGTTGATAATAGGCCTTTGTGATATTTATGTAAGTAACCTAGAGGTTTGGTCTTTAAATTGGAGAACATAAACTGCTGTATGTTTGCTTTAAGAATTTACATTGTATTATCATATTTACAGATACCCATGAAATTTTAAAAAGTGCCTGGAGTGTTTTTTTACAAATTACTCAAGGGATATGGGTGACATTTGCTGGGTCAGCATTTATTGTTGTCCATGAGAAGGTGGTGGCCAGCTGCCTCCTTGCGCTACTGCAATTTAATAAGTGTAGGTAGACCCATAATGCCTTAAGAAAACAAGTTCCAGAATTTTGACCTGGCACCACTGGAATCCTAGTTAAATATATCCAAGTCAGGGCAATGAATGGTATAGAGGGAAATTTGCAAGTAGTTTTATCCCATGTGTTTGCTGCCTTTGGCCTTCTAGATGGTAGTGTTCATAAGTTTGGAATGTGCTGTGTAAAGAGCCTTGGTGAATTCCTATCATGCACACTGCTTCTACTGAGCATTGGTGTTAGAGAGAGTCAATTTTTGGAAAATGTGGTGCTAGTCAAGTGGACTGTGGTTGGTGTCAAGCTTTTTGACTGTTATTGGAATAAGGGCTGAAGAAGGGCTTATGCCCGAAACGTCGATTCTCCTGTTCCCTGGATGCTGCCTGACCTGCTGCGATTTTCCAGCAACACATTTTCAGCCCTGTTATTGGAATAGCTTCATTCATGCAGGCAAGTTCGGAATATTCCATCAAACTCCTCACTTATAAACGGTGGCCAGGCTTTGAGGAGGTTGACAGGAATCAGGGAGTGGATTCCTTTCTCCAGGATCCCTAGCCTCTGACCTGTTCTTGTGGACATTGGGGAGACTGGATGCCTCCTAGCAGAGCGCTTTAGGGAACATCTCCGGGACACCCGCACCAATCAACCACACCGCCCTGTGGCCCAACATTTCAACTCCCCCTCCCATTCTGCCAAGGACATGGAGGTCCTGGGCCTCCTTCACCGCCGCTTCCTCACCACCAGACGCCTGGAGGAAGAACGCCTCATTTTTTGCCTCGGAACACTTCAACCCCAGGGCATCATTGTGGACTTCAATAGTTTCCTCATTTCCCCTTCTTCCACCTCACCCTAGTTCCAAACTTCCAGTTCAGCACTGTTCCCATGACTTGTCCTACCTGCCTATCTTCTTTTCCACCTATCCACTCCACCCTCCTCCCTGACCTACCTTCATCCCCTCCCCCACTCACCTATTGTACTCATGTTACTTTCTCCACTCCCACCCTCCTCTAGCTTATCTCTCCACACTTCAGGCTCTCTGCCTTTATTCCTGATGAAGGGCTTTTGCCCGAAACGTCGATTTACTGCTGCCTGATCTTCTGTGCTCTTCCAGCACCACTAATCCAGAATCTGGTTTCCAGCATCTGCAGTCATTGTTTTTACCACAGTATTTTGATGGTTAGGTCAGTTCAGTTTCTGTTCAATGACAACCCACAGGATGCTAATAGTGAGGTTTCAACAATGGTAATGCTCCAAATGTCCAGGGACGATGATTAGATTCACTTTTGTTGGAGATGGTCATTGTGTGGCATTTGTGTGGCACAAATGTTACTTGCCACTCTTCAGCCCAATTATGAATTCTATTTAGGTATTCCTGCATTTGGCCATGGGTGGGAAGAGGTGTAATCCAAGTAGCTGTGGGAGTTGGTGGGCTTGTAGAAAATGTCAGTGTCAAGTCGGTCACCATTAATGGAGATGGAGAGGTCTAGGAAGGGGAAGGAGGTGTCAGAGATAGCCCAGGTGAATTTAAGGTCGGGGTGGAATATGTTGGTGAAGTTGATGAACTGCTCGACCTCCTCGCGGGAGCATGAGGTGGCACCGATACAGTCATCGATGTAACGGAGGAAGAGGTGGGGAGTGGTGCCGGTGTAACTACAGAAGATGGACTGTTCTACGTAGCCAACAAAGAATCAGGCATAGCTGGTGCCCATACAGGTGCCCATGGTTACCCCTTTGGTCTGGAGAAAGTGGGAGGATTCAAAGGAGAAATTGTTAAGGGTGAGGACCAGTTCAGCCAAACGAATGAGAGTGTCAGTAGAAGAGTACTGTTGGGGACGTCAGGAGAGGAAGAAACGGAGGGCATGGAGGCCCTGGTCATGGCAGATGGAGTTGTAGAGGGATTGGATGTCCGTGGTGAAGATGAGACATTGGGGGTCGGGGAAACGGAAGTCTTGGAGGAGGTGTAGGGCGTGGGTGGTGTCTCGAACATATGTGGGGAGTTCCTGGACTGGGGGGATAGGACAGTATCGAGGTAGGTGGAGATGAGTTCGGTGGGGCAGGAGCATGCTGAGATAATGGGTTGGCTGGGGTGGTCAGGCTTATGGATTTTGGGAAGGAGGTAGAATTGGACGGTGCGGGATTCCCCGACTACGGAGTTGGAAGCTGTGGGTGGAAGTTCTACTGAGGTGATGAGGTTCTGTATGGTCTGGGAGATGATGGTTTGGTGATGGGGGGTGGAGTCATAGTCGAGAAGCGGTAGGAGGAGGTGTCTTCTGGCTTGTGTACCCTGGGCATCTGGCTTGTGTACCCTGGGCAATTTAAGATGTGCAATAAATGTCGATCCAGCAAGGGATACCCTTGAATTAATCCCACGACTTTATAAAAATTAGTCAACTTAGGTCACTGCATTCCTCAAAACTACTATCGTCCAGCAGATGAATGTTAATAACTAATCTAAAATAGCAAGAAATTGTCTCATTGCATTCAGGGAAACTGCCATAATTGTCATTCAATACTAATGTCAAGAAAAGGCTTAAGGAATTTCACATAATGTGTTGCTGTAACCTAACAAGCTGTATTGTATTACGTTCTGTGTATCCAAGTGGTGCATTTATTGTTAATTGCCACCGCATTTGATATCGAGCAAAGACTCCAATATGCTGTCATTTTTGAACTAATTATGTAGGAGGAATCATTAACAACCATAAAGTTTTTGGCAAGTGAGTTACAATGTGAATTAGAACTCCACTTACTACTCTAGAAACTTTATTTTTTCTATTTAGGTACCTTAAATTCCTCAACACGACTTCCTTTCCATTCAAAACCAGAAATCAGCACCAATTTGTACAAACTAAAGACTGCAACTGAGACGAAGTAAGTGGCATTATCAGTGGTCAGGGCATACCGAATGACTATCTCAAGATTACAAAAGAAAGCAGCAAGTCCACAACAGGAGAAGTCAAAACTTTTCTTGTCAAGTATGTGTAATGAACAGTAATATCGGTCAGTACCCAATCTGTGCTATTTTATGATACTGTAGCCTTGTAAATCATTAGTGTTGTAAATAAACTTTAGGTATCTGACTCAAAAAGAGCCTGACTGTCTAAGATATATGTTATGTGGACTAATTAGAGTAAATCACAAATGGCAGCTATGTCCTAACAAGGAAATTAATAAAATAAGTTTAACAAACAGCTTCTGGGGTGTTTCTAGTCCTGATCCTAAATATCACTGTATCTCATCTAGTGGAATTCATTGCAGTTTCCTGTTCAAGTCACCAAGTTAACGGTACAGCCCAGACTTGACTGACACAGTAGAGGCCCAACATGTAAATTTTAAAAAAGGTCTCCCTTATTGTTCAACAAGTCTCTTCGTCATTTGTTCAAGAAGTAGACTAAAATTCGAACTGGTAAATTTCTGGAGACTCCAGGACAGGCAAATGACCTGGTTTTTAACCTCTCTGTTTTTACTAAAATGTTGATTTAAAAGCATTCTAAAGGTTTTGTTTAGTACCTTATTCAAGAATGGTTTTACATGCGGATTAAAATGCTGTTATATTTTGCTGCAACACAATAAAAACAACCAGAATATAAATGTTTGATGCCTTTGTGGGCCCATGCAATAACATCAAGAGACAAATTGATAACACGCTATTACTCCCCTAGATTATTTGTCATTTGTTAATGAATCACTGATTCCACACTGGCATTGTTTGTGTTTTTGAAACTAATTATGAAGATTCACTAGACAATTAATTACAAAGAAAACTGATCATCACGTTTTTTTGAATAATGAAGTGTACTTTTTCTAAAAGCGTACTTCATTAGTTTGACCAAAGAAGGCAATGCATTATATGAATGTGTAACATATACTTGGAGAAATTATTGAGAAATGTTCAACATTCATTCACTTGTAGAACTAGACTTAATTTAAAATTGGAAACCAAAATCATATTAAGTGAGCAATGCTGCTAAATAAAAATAAAAATATATTAATTTTATTTTTTTCTATTTTTAATACTTTACATGCACGTTAAAAAATATGATGATGATCTACAACATGCATTTGGGACATGAATGATTATGTAGATGGTTTTATCGAACTGTACTGGCAAGCAAAAGGAGAAGGTAATTCATCAAAAACATTATCTTCCTACGCTCAACATTTAAAAAAACCCTCTATAACTAGATAATCATGAACTAATACAATTACTTGGAATTCAAAATCTATCACTGTTTATGTTTAGCAGTAATTTATTTTTAATTTGTTCACAGGATGTAGGCATTATCTGTTAGCCCAGGTCTTGTAGCCAATCCTGAATTGTCCATGAGAAGGTGGTGGTGAGCCAACTACTTAAACTACAGCCATTCAAAAAAATTCTACCCCAACCTGCTTTCTACATGCTGTTTAGCATATATGAGTTTTCCCCCGAGTCAGCAATAACTTGACCTTTAAGATCATAAAGTGTAGGAACAGTATTATGGCTCTAGCACTAATCCCTGTGGTATTCCATCAGTTATAAGCTGTCATCTTAAAAATGCCCCTCTTAGTCCGATTCTCTGATTTCTATTAATTATCCAAATCTTTGGTCCTTATCCTATTAAATATCTTAATGTGTGGCACCTATTTGAATGCTTTTTAGAAATCCAAATATACTACATCAACTGGTCCCTTTATTGCTTGTTACTTCCTCAGGCAAGATTTCCCCTTCATGAAACCATTCTGACTCTGCTTAACTGGATTATATATTTCTAGGTCAGGTGAATTGGCCATGCTAAATTGCCCGTAATGTTAGGTGAAGAGGGGAATGGGTCTGGGTGGGTTGCGCTTCGGCGGGTCAGTGTGGACTTGTTGGGCCGAAGGGCCTGTTTCCACACTGTAATCTAATCTAATCTAAATGGTCTGTTATTACAAGCTATATAATACATTCTAACGTCTTCCCAAAGCCAATTGTTAAGCTTCCTCGTAAGGAACTGCCTTGTTCAGAAAGTTCCCTCCACACCAGCTGTGGAACTTGGACCTTCTCATAGACATCGGAGGAGGGAAAGAAAATCTATAAGTTTTTGAGGACACATTGGTGACATGGGTGACTTTGTATTGTACATCAATGCTTCAGTTTTGGTAAATGTTATTAATATTAGCCTGAATCTATTTCTTTAAATCACTGACTAGCCCTGACTGTACTGTAGCATCAGTATACCTAACAACATGTCCATACATTGGGCACCATGGATGAATATCTACCTTGAGGTGTATGCAAACATCTTTCCTGCTAAACAACTTTCCCAGTCACTCCAGCCAACCTTACCCTCATTTCTTTATAATTATCCTTAATCAACTTTAGCACTCTGACCTGAATTTCTCACGCTCAAACTAAATACTTAATTCTACCATGCTATGGTTACTGTTTCCTTGTGGATCTTTTGCTCTGAGATCAGTCATGAAACATGCCTCATTAGATATTACCAAAAATAAAATAATCTGATCCCTGATTGTGTCACTAACAATATTGTTCTTAGAAACTGTGCTGAATATACTGTACAAAGTTTTCCTTATGGCTACCTCTACCAATTTGATTGTCCCAATCCACATGAAGATCGAAGTCACCCATGATAATGCACTGCCTTTTTCACATGGCTACATTATCTCCTGATTTATTCCCTGTCCCACTATATAACTGCTGTTAAGAATCCTATAGAACACTCCCATCAATGTCTTCTTTTCCTTGTTATTTCTTCACTGTACCAATTTAATTTTTCATTGTTTGATCCAAAGTTATTTCTTGCTATTATACTCACTTCATCTTGTGCTAACAAAGCTATCCCACCTCCATATCCTTTCCACCTGTTGCTTTCACAACCATGAATGTTTAGTTGTGATTTCCTTGTAACCATGTTTCCATAGGCCTATAGATCATACACATTATTCTCTATTTATAAAATTACTTTATTACTTCTTTTTCCAGAATACGAATTGCATTTAAGAAAAGAGCCATTCATTTTGCCTTACTTTTAATACATTTTTCCTGGTTTGGCCCTATTTTATGTTTTATTTCTTAGTTTTGTACGCTTTGTCCCTTCTACTCTTACTCTGAGTATCATTACCTAAATAGCTGTCCAGTAACGCTTCCAGATTCTTTTGTTTCATAAGCGTTTTGTTTCATATCCCTTCTCCATGACCCTCCACCCTCTATTTAGTTTAAAACCCTCTCCATAGCCCGAGTTATTCAATTCACTAGGATTCTGCTCACAGCATGTTTCAAGTCTCATTTGAACAGCTCCCTTCTATTCCAGTACTGGTGTCAGTAAATTTATTATTTTTACTCATCTCTCCACCATGATTTTCATGTGACAGTCTCCACAGAAAATACATTACTTCAATCTCTAAGATGAGGCATAACATAATTTTGCCTCCAATCGGAGAAAGGCCAATTTTGACGGTATTAAGCAAGAACTTTCAAAAGCTGATTGGGAGCAGATGTTCGCAGGTAAAGGGATGGCTGGAAAATAGGAAGCTTTCAGAAGTGAGATAACGAGAATCCAGAGAAAGTATATTCCTGTTAGGGTGAAAGGAAAGGCTGGTAGGTATAGGGAATGCTGGATGACTAAAGAAATTGAGGGTTTGATTAAGAAAAAGAAGGAAGCATATGTCAGGTATAGACAGGATAGAGTGAATACTTAGAAGAGTATAAAGGAAGAAGGAGTATACTTAAGAGGGAAATCAGGAGGGCAAAAAGAGGACATGAGATAGTTTTGGCAAATATAATTAAGGAGAATCCAAAGAGTTTATACAAATACATTGAGGACAAAAGGATAACTAGGTGACATCTTGCAAAATGTCCATATAACAGAGTAGGAAGTGTTGGATGTCTTGAAACGGGTAAAGGTGGATAAATCCCCAGGACCTGATCAGGTGTACCCTAGAACTCTGTGGGAAGCTAGAGAAGTGATTGCTGGGCCTCTTGCTGAGACATTTGTATCATTAATAGTCACAGGTGAGGTGCCAGAAGACTAGAGGTTGGTTAACGTAGTGCCACTGTTTAAGAAAGGTGGTAAGGACAAGCCAGGGAACTATAGACCAGTGAGCCTGATGTTGGTGGTGGGCAAGTTGTTGGATGGAATCCTGAGAGACAGGATGTACATGTTTTGGAAAGGCAAGGACTGATTAGGAATAGTCAACATGGCTTTGTGCATGGGAAATCATGTCTCACAAACTTGATTGAGTTTTTTGAGGAAGTAACAAAGAGGATTCATGAGGGAAGAGCAGAAGATGTGATCTATATGGACTTCAGTAAGGTGTTCGACAAGGTTCCCCATGGGAGATTGATTAGCAAGGTTAGATCTCATGGAATACAGGGAGAACTAGCCACTTGGATACAGAACTGGTTCAAAGGTAGAAGACAGAAGGTGGTGGTGGAGGGTTAGTTTTCGGACTGGTGGCCTGTGACCAGTGGAGTGCCACAAGGATCGGTGCTGGGCCCTCTACTTTTTGTCATTTACATAAATGATTTGGATGTGAGCATAAGAGGTGCAGTTAGTAAGTTTGCAGATGACACCAAAATTGGAGGTGTAGTGGACAGTGAAGAGGGTTACCTCAAATTACAACAGGATCTGGACCAGATAGGCCAATGGGTTGAGAAGTGGCAGATGGAGTTTAATTCTGATAAATGCGAGGTGCTGCATTTTGGAAAAGCAAATCTTAACAGGACTTATACACTTAATGGTTAGGTCCTAGGGAATGTTGTTGAACAAAGAGACCTTGGAGTGCAGGTTCATAGCTCCTTGAAAGTGGAGTCGCAGGTAGATAGGATAGTGAAGAAGGCGTTTGGTATGCTTCCTTTATTGGTCAGAGTATTGAGTACGGGAGTTGGGAGGTCATGTTGCGGCTTTACAGGACTTTTGTTAGGCCACTGTTGGAATATTGTGTGCAATTCTGGTTTCCTTCCTATCGGAAAGACGTTGTGAAACTTGAAAGGGTTCAGAAAAGATTTACAAGGATGTTGCCCGTGTTGGAGATTTGAGCTACAGGGAGAGGCTGAACAGGCTGGGGCTGTTTTCCCTGGAGCATCGGAAGTTGAGGGGTGACCTTATAGAGGTTTACAAAATTATGAGGGGCATGGATAGGATAAATAGACAAAGTCTTTTCCCTGGGTCGGGGAGTCCAGAACTAGAGGGCATAGGTTTATGGTGAGAGGGAAAAGATAAAAAAGACACCTACGGGGCAACCTTTTCACACAGAGAGTGGTACATGTATGGAATGAGCTGCCAGAGGATGTGGTGGAGGCTGGTACAATTGCAATATTTAAGAGACATTTGGATGGGTATATGAATGGGAAGGGTTTGGAGGGATTTGGGCCGGGTGCTGGCAGGTGTGACTAGATTAGGTTGGGATATCTGGTCTGCATGGACAGGTTGGACCGAAGGGTCTGTTTCCATGCTGTACATCTCTATGACTCTGTGAAGGTATGTTCCCTGATGTGACAATGCTTTTGTTAACCCATATCATATATGAAATTAAGCTTGAATATAAGGGTACTAAGGAATCCAACTCATTCTTATTACAGCTAATGATTATATACATTCAAAGTTTGTGCGAAGATTTGTAGCTCGGGTGCTCGTTGTTGTGGTTCTGTTCGCCGAGCTGGGAATTTGTGTTGCAGACGTTTCGTCCCCTGTCTAGGTGACATCCTCAGTGCTTGGGAGCCTCCTGTGAAGCGCTTCTGTGATCTTTTCTCTGGCATTTATAGTGATTTGTATCTGCTGCTTCCGGTTGTCAGCTCCAGCTGTCCGCTGCAGTGGCCGGTATATTGGGTCCAGGTCGAAGTGCTTATTGATTGAATCAGTGGATCCGCATCCCTGAACACCAACTAGCCACGAAAAGACACAACCAGCTATCCTTAGTAGCCACACATGCAGATGACAAGCAACATGAGTTTGACTGGGACAACACTACTATTATAGGACAAGCCAAACAGAGAACAGCCAGGGAATTCCTAGAGGCATGGCACTCATCCACTGATTCAATCAACAAGCACATCGACCTGGACCCAATATAGTGACCACTGCAACTGACAGCTGGAACTGACAACCAGAAGCGGCAGATTCAAGCCACTATAAATGCCAGAGAAAAGATCACAGAAGTGCTTCACAGGAGGCTCCCAAGCACTGAGGATGTCACCTAGACAGGGGACGAAACGTCTGCAACACAAATTCCCAGCTCGGCGAACACAACCACAACATTATATACATTAGATTACAATTAAACATCATGCTTCCAGGAGCATGGCATACTATTGGATCTCTGCGGTAAGTTGGACTCTGAAATCTTAATGCTCTCACATTGTATGAATGGTAAAATGATGATATCATGAGACAAAAGTAGAATTGGTGGAGAAACTCAACAGGTCTGGCATCCATGACGAGAAAGCTGTTTCATATCCAAGGACCCATCTTCAGGACTGACAGTAGGTAGGAAAGGGGGTGGCACAATGGTTAGCACTGCTGCCTCATAACACCTGGGGCCCGATTTCAACTCCACCCTCAGGCGATTGTGTGGCATTTGCACATTCTCCTTGTGTCTGTGTGGGTTTCCTCCAGGTGCTCTGGTTTCCCCCCACAGTCCAAAAATGTGCAGGTCAGATGGATTAGCCATGCTAAATTGCCTATTGTATCTCGATATATGCAGGTTTGGTAGGTTAGCCGCGGGTAATGTGGAGTTACGGGTTGTCGGATGCTCTTCAGAGGGTCAGTGTGGACTTGCTGGGCCAAATGGCCAGCTACCACACTCTAGGGATTTTATGAAAAGATGATAAGTGGCATTAAATGGGTACATGATAGTTGGAAATGGAGCCCGGAGAGAGAGGACAGTAGTTAGGGTAACAAAGGGATGAATAATCGCAAGCCAGGGAGAAAGACAAACTGATAATAAGAATCATTAACTAAGTGAGAATGGGTTGGCTGTGATGAAACGAGCTCATGTGATGACAAGGCCATCAATGTAGAGGTGGGTAAAGGACATGGAAGGAAGTGCTCTTGCCCTAAGATTATTGAACTGGACTTTGAGCCCCGAAGGTTGCAGGGTCCTCAAGTGGAAAATGAGGTTCTGTTCTTCAAGCTTAAGCTGAGTTTTGCTGGAGCACTGCAGCAAGCCCAAATGTCGATATTGGCCAGGGAACATTGTGGTGTGTTGAGGTGACAAGCAGCAGGAAGCTTGGGGTCATTTTTGCAGACTGAACATAGAGGTTTTGTAAAGCAATCACCCATTCTACATTTCTCCCCAGTGTAGAGGAGACCATATTGTGAGCTGTGAATACAGTAGACTGGTTTGAGTGAAGTGCAAGTAAATCACTGTGCTTCACCTGAAAGGTGTATATGGGGCCTGAGAGAGTGAGAAAGAAGGAAATAAATGGAAAGGTATTATACCTTCTGCAATTGCATGGGAAGGTGCCATGGGAATGTTGGGATTGGAGGAAGAGTGGACCAGGTTGTCCTGCAGAGAATGGTCCCTGCAGAATGCTGACAAGGAAGGGAAGGCGTTGGAGGCGTTGGAAATGGTGGCTTACAACCCTTTAGATTTGGAGGCTGGTGGGATGGAAAGTGAGGACAGAGGGACCCAACTGGTGTAGTGGGAGGGAAGAGAAAGAAAGAGGACAGAAGTGCGGAAAATAATCAGACATGGCTGATGGCCCTGTCAATCATGGTGGTGGGGAATCCTCGTTTGAAGAAAAAGTTGAGTATGTTTGATCCCCGCTTCAGAGGATGCCATTATCCGAATAGATGCAACAAAGATGAGAGAAATTGGGAGAATAGAATGGAATCTTCATAGGAATCAGGGTGTGAGGAGGTATATTTGAGATAATCAAGAGAGTCAGTGGGTTTGTAATGTATATCAATGGCCTGCCTATCCTTGGAAATGGAAACAGAAATTTCAAGGAAGGCAAGGGAAAAGTTAGAGATAAAGGTGACAACAGGGTGGAGATTTGGGGCAAAGTTGATGCTTTTTTTCAATTCTGAATGAGAGAGAGAGAAGTAGCACCCATGGTATCATCATTGTAACAGAGAAAGAGTCGTGGGGAGGAACCTGAGTAGGTGTGAACAAGTAACTGTGCTTTGTCTCCAGAAATGTTGCCAGATCTGCTGAGTTTTTCTGACAATTCCTGCTTTTATTTCAGATTTCTAGCAACTGCAGTTTTTTGTGATTTGATGATATCATGAGCCTGTCTCTTAAAGGTATACTAATGTGTTGACCATGAGACAAAATACAGTAAGACATTTAACTTCTTTTCTTCAGCTAGTCAATTCGGGGTGGCATGGTGCACAGTAGTTAGCACTGCTGCCTCACAGCACCAGAGCCTCAGGCTTGATTCCAGCCTCAGGTGACTGTCTGTGTGGAGTTTGCATGTTCTCTCCGTGTCTGTGTGGGTTTCCTTCGAGTGCTCTGGTTTCCTCCCACACTCTAAAGATGTGTAAGTCAGGTGAATTGGCTGTGCTAAATTGCTCATAGTGTTAGGTGCATTAGTCAAAGGGAAATGGGTCTGGGTGGGTTACTCTTCCGAGATTTGGTATGGACTTGTTGGGCCAAGTGGCCTGTTTCCACACTGTAGGGAATCTAATCTAAAAAAAATTCTTGGTGTTGATGGAGTTTACTCACCAAATCTAAATAAGTATTTATGCAATGAATTTAATTCCTTTATCAATTCTTCTAAGTTTTATTTCCTTAGTTAAAATAATGCATAAACTGCCCAACTATTCATGGAATGGATTTACAAGGCATCATATTCACATGCCCCCAAACTAAACAAAAGTATCACCACTAACTCATCAGTGCAAAAGCCAGCTGCCCTGCAGTCACTTTACCCCATTCTGAAGAAGGGTCATCAGACCTGAAAAGTTAACTCTGATTTCTTTCGACTGATGTTGCTCGATGTGCTGAGATTTCCCAGCGATTTCTGTTCTTGTTTACGTTGAGGGAAACCTTCATTAGTTTAGGTTGAGTGTTGCATCCTCTGTTGGGCAATTGCCTGATTTCACAGAGCTGTCGGCCATTCTGAATGGTCAGTAGGTGCTAGCTCTCTATTCCCAACAATGCCATGTACAATCACTGCCCACTGCTGGGACTACAACTTATCCCCAGTTCAAATTTATGAAGCTTGGTCTTCAAAGTAAATCTGGAATTTTGGGCAGGTCTGGCTGGCAGAGCCCAGTTGAATGGTTGGTTTGTGGCGCAGGGAGTGGAATGGCTGAAAGGGGAAGTGTGCCCTTAGGAGTTACTTCAATGAACACAGAGGATCCCTATTTTTACCCAATAGCAATCCACACAACTCACAGTCTATCTGTCTGACCTCTGTCTTCTCCTGCCCAAGTGCAGATGGGTGGCCAGATGTTCTCTCTGTCCAGAATAATATGGAAAACAGTTCATCAGGACAGCAGTACAAAGAGTTGATTTTACTAGTCCCTTCCCTTTCAAATATGCTGGCAGGGGTCATTACAATGTAGCTCTGTTTATCAGGACAATCAACCTTCCTTGAGTTTCATGGTGGAATATTTGAAGTCTATGGGGAACTATTGTTGGATCTGCTCTGCTCACTGCCCATGTTGTAATAGCAAGTGCAAGTAACAATGCACAGGCAGAGGTTCAACACCAATCTGACAAACAATATCGTCAAAGTGCAAAGCATGTACTCCTCTCAATGAGATGTATCCAAACAGGTTTGCTCATTGAGCTGGAAGGTTTGTTTCCAGACGTTTTGTCACCTGACTAGGTAATATTTTCAATGGGCCTCAGGTAAAGCTGGAAATGAACCTACATCCAGAGCCTCAATCTGAGCTACAAATCTTCTTAAAACTCGCGATGTATCCAAACAGTTTTTCAAAACTGGCTGCATCCGTGCTCTAATGTTAATTCTACAAGACATGACATGAAAACCATTCCTGGTCTGAAAGCACAGAAGAAAATAATGTTCCTGTGCCTCTTAGTTCCACGTTAAAGTAAGATTAAAAAAAAGGAAAAACTTCGCCGTTCTTTTGAGGTCTCTAGTGGTCACTTTAAAGGCTGCCAATGAGAATGGAAATTAGACGTTATGGAAGTTAGACGTTATGGAACCAATAGTTTTGACCAGATGTATCAATTGCAGACATTTTTGAAGTCAATAGATAAGAAAGCCTGGCAGATGTAAAACAAGCTTATGATTCATTATTATCCATTCTGCATTAGTAGAGAAGGCTAATTTTACCCTCCATTAATCAATATATATCTGTGTGAACAGCCGCCTGAGATCACCCACATGCAGGCTGCACAAATTCAACAACTTAGGGGACATTTTGGCAATGTGCTCCTTTTTCTACACATCCAATCTTTGCAGGAGGTGGCAGGAGGGTGTGATATGTTATAACGGCAACATCACTGATCCTCACACCACATCTGCCCTCCTGTTGGGTTTATCTCCCATTGTCACTGAAAGCCAAATAGTAGTGATTACGTTATTGAACCCTCTATTCTCGGCTCTCTGTAAGATTACCAAAATTCTCCAACACAGAGAAAAGAGGCTGCGCCACAATGAAACTCAATTTTGTTACAATAGGGATTCTTCTGTGGTGTTCTCTCCCTTGCAGAGCAAGCTCTTCTCCAGCAAGAAAAATAAAGAGGTACACAAATTGAAATTGACAGATGGTCAAACAGAGATAACCATACATCAGCAAGACACTGATAGTGTGATTACATGAACATATAACAAGTTGTTAAAGTTGATGGAAGGATTAAAGTTTATAGCCACACATGAGTTTCCATGTCCCCATCACCATGACAAAAGAAAGATTTACATTTGTTTAGGACCTTTGACCACCTCAGGATATCCTAATGTGCCAATGGCATTTGAAGTGTAGTTATTGTTTTAATAAATGACACCTACCAAATGAGAGATATTATTCATAAGTGGAGTTAAAACTGCAACATACAAATGATGTTTGATCACAGAAACATTTAAAACTCAATAGAATAGTGAAAACAGTGCACGTAAAACTCACTTCGGAATGTAATATAAAACTCACGCCCCAATGTCTCGCTCATAATTTGGCAAATTCTGAGAGCAGGTGTTGAATGCCATATTCCGACTTAACATTAGTCCAATTTTGTGAAACCCCGTTGGTGCCACCTGATTTTCTGACAGACATTATGGAGGCAAAAAAACTGAGTCTGCATTATCAGTATGCATGGCCCTTTTTCAATATTTAAATAGCCTGTTAAAAAGTCCCACACTGAATTTCAAATCTTTGGATCCCATGCAGCTTACACCTGTGTTTTGCTGCATGGTGACACTCAGCCCTAAATAGGGCTATCCATCATTTGTGTATCTTCAGCTCAGACAGTATTATTATCTACATATCTCTACTGTGTGGTGATGGAACAATGAGTATGTCTTTCATCAAAATGTAAACCCTCCCTTTTGCAACCATAACTTTCCCACATTGTGCATTCCCAAGCTAAGCACATTACAGCTAAGTTCCCTGGAAATGTTTTCATGTGGCAGTTGTCTGTTCACATTGGGGAGGTACTCCTGTTACACAATTTGATTCAACCATTAAAACCATGAGTAACAAATAGGATCCCATACATATATTTCATGTTTTCATGATATTGGTAATTTAAATTCTCTATTCAAACTACTTTTTAAGAATCTCAGAAGAATTTGTCATGTGTTTAAAATTGTGATAGAATCATAAGGATAATTTTTGTTCATTTTATTTTCATTTAGGGGAGCTGAACTATCTCCTGTCCTAATGATCCTTCCTGGTCAGGTGGATGGCACTCAATGGCTCACAGTTTTTGATTGTTTTACTGCCTGTCCAATTATAGAACATAGAACATACAACATTACAGCATAGTACAGGCCCTTCGGCCCTTGATGTTGCACTGACCTGTGAAGCCAATCTGAAGCCTATCAACCTTTACTATTCCATTATCATTCATATGTTTATCCAATGACTATTTAAATGCCCTTAAACCTGGCGAGTCTACTACTGTTGCAGGCAGGGCATTCCACACACCCCTACTATTCTTTGAGTAAAGAACCTACCTCTGACATCTGTCCTATATCTATTACACATCAATTGAAAGCTATGTCTCATCATGCTCGCCTTCACCATCCGAGGAAAAAGGCTCTCACTGACAACCCTATCTAATCCTCTGATCATCTTTTATGTCTCTATTATGTCACCTCTTAACCTTCTTCTCTCTAACAAAAACAGCCTCAAGTCCCTCAGCCTTTCCTCAAAAGACCTTCCATCCATACCAGACAACATCCTGGTAAATCTCCACTGCACCCTTTCCAATGCTTCCACAACCTTCCTATAATGTGGTGACCAGAATTGTACTCAACATTCCAATGCAGCTGCACCAGTTTTGTACTAGCTGCAACATGACCTCATGGTTCCGAAACCCAATCCCTCTACCAATAAAACCAAACACATTGTATGCCTTCTTAACAATCTTATCAATCGGGTGGCAACTTTCAGGGATCTCTGCTCATCTACATTACCAAAAATCTTACCATTAGCCCAGTACTCTATTCCTGTCACTCCTTCCAAAGTGAATCACCTCACACTTTTCCACAGTAAACTCCATTTGCCAATTCTCAGCCCAGCTCTGCAGCTTATCTATGTCCCACTGTAACCTGCAATGTCCTTCCACACTATCCACAACGCCACCAACTTTAGCGTCATCCGCAAATTTATTAACCCATCTTTCTTTGTCTCATCCAGGTCATTTATAAAAACGACAAACAGCAGTGGCCCCAAAACAGATCCTTGTGGTACACCACTAGTAACTGAACTCCAGGATGAACATTTCCCATAAACCATCACCCTCTGTCATCTTACAGCTAGCCAATTTCTGATACAAACCGCTAAATCACCCTCAATCCCATGCCTCTATATATTCTGCAATGGCCCACCATATACAGCACATCAACCACTTTACCCTCATCCTCCTGTTTGGTCACCTTCTTAAAAAACTCAAAAAGATTTGTGAGGCATGACCTACTCTTCACAAAACTATTGATTATCCTGAATCAAATTGTTCCTTTATAGATGATTATAAATCCTATCTCTTATAATCCTTTCCAATACTTCACCCACAACAGAAGTTAGGCTCACAGGTCTATAATTACCAAGGTTGTCTCTACTCCACTTCTTGAACAAGGGGGAGACATTTGCTATCTTCCAGTCATCTGGCACTATTCCTGTAGACAATGATGAAATAAAGCTCAAAGCCAAAGGCTCTGCAATCTCCTTCCTGGCTTCCAGAGAATCCTAGGATAAATCTCATCCAGTCTAGAGGACTTATCTATTTTCACACTTTTCAGAATTGCTAACACCTCCTCCTTATGAACATCAATCTCACCCTATCTAATAGCCTGTATCTCAGTATTGTCCTCGGCAACATTGTCTTTTTTTCTGCAACTTATTCACTTTGTTCCACTCAGATGGATTATGGACAAAATTGTTTCTTATTCATTCATGGAATGTAAACATCACTAGCTGGGCCATCGTTCATTGCCCATTCCCTAATTACCGAGAGGTCAGTTCAGAGTCGACCATATTGCTGTGTATCTGAGCCAAATGTAGGCCAGACCAGGTAAGGATGGCAGATTCCTTCCCTAAAGGACATTAGTTAACCAGATGGACTTTTTCTGACAATTGACAACAGCTTCATGGTCATCAGTAGGCTGTTAATTCTAGATTTCTATTGAATTCAAATTTGACCATCTGGAATGGTAGGATTTGAACCTAGGTCCCCAGAACATTTCCTGGGTCTCTAGATTAATTGTCTTATGATAATGAGAAGGAAAATCCATACTCAAGAAGTTGAGATACTCAAGATGTTTGTGCATCTTTAGGCTTATGAATGTTTTATCACATGTAATGGTTTACATTATAACAGATACTAGTCTCAAATTCAATATTGAAAATCTTTGATATAGTTTGTCATAGGGAGTGGCACAGCTTAATCGGCAACATTTTAGATTCTGCTACCAGTTTACAAATATGGCATTTCCTGAAGATTAAATATCACATCCACATTTCCTTTATGGATTTACTTAAGGATTAAATATAACAACATTTATGCTAATTCTCCACCTATAACACTGGAACAAGGAATTTCTTGCTTCAGAAATCTATTTCCCAATTCAGTTCTTCACATTCTCTGTGTGTTTTCCTTCACAAAGCTGAGTCAGGTTCTCAGTAAAATACTTCAAGATAATGGGGACAGTATGAGCTTCTTCACGTGATGCAAGCATGCAATGGATAATATTTTGTTTTGCTTGTTAGTTAGCAATTAGTCACTGTCCAGTGCACACACATAACAGATAACAAATGACCTGAACCATTAAGGCAAATTTCACAATTCTTTGCATTTTCTTTTTGGAACTTGATGTTAACTCTCACTTTGCAGTGACATCCATGGTTTACAAGTACTGGTTTGACTGCAACAGATGTAAAATTGCTTCATTTTCCAAATTGCTACAGTGTCAACTGACATTTTTGTGGGTAAAATTCACTCATTCCAGACTTTTGGACATGTAGGTCGCAGCAGTGTCCTCTCTAGGGTCTACTGGAAATGAGGTGGGTAGGAAATATGAGGTATCTACCAACCTCATTCAATGATTGTGACATGGCAAGGTGTAGCTATTGCTCAGCATTAGTCTCCATTTCAGTGCAGTGGACAGTACTTATTAAAGGAATGTAATAGCAATAGTCTACTGAAGCACTGCTTAAGGCTATTGGCAGAGAAGCCATGTCACACAAAAAGGATAGTCTCATCTTCAAAGTCTCAAATCTGAGAGGTTGGAAGGAGGGAGGAAGACATGTTTCCAGCATTTCCTGAGCAACCCTGAGAAACAAACTATATGACAAAGATCTTGTTTGCCAAGAATGTAGGCAGGATTTCTTTCTGTGTGACAGAGGAAGCTCTGATATTCAAACAGCGGACACTCCATCCTGACATGGGTTTGGCAGTGCTGCCACTTCGAAAAGGCTGGATTCCAACATCTATGCAATACACCATTATGCCAGTTCAGATGCTAGCACAGCACAATTATTCAGAGTTGGTTTTGAGTTGGTACCTGCATTGGGTGAATCATTAGACAGAAATGAACTGCAAATAGGATAAGGAAAGATAAGCAAATGCACCAGATAGTGAGATCACACACGGTTCTGCTGCAGGGGACACAAAGAGGATTTTGTAGGGTGACAACTTAGGAACGCTGAAGAATATTCCTCCCAAGATATTTGGTGTGTTGCCAGACTTGATAGACATCCTCTTGTCTCTGGCCACATGTACGCAGTTCCACCATGGCCTCACATAGAGGTTGAAACCCATCTTTTCCACCTTGGAAGTGGTGAGCAACACTGACAGCATTCCAAATTGGAATGTCAGCTGATCGATATCTCAAATTATGCTGACAAAAGCCTTCCAATGTCTCACTGCTCCAGTTGAAGCTCAGTCATATAGCTGCTGCCACCATGGGTGCAGATCTCAGTGCTCAAAGGAGCTTACAAACTCTCACTGCAGTCCCAGCATCTGTCCACCAGTAGATTGTAAGCATTGCTAAAATTCTTGCTAGGGAGGAGCAATAACCTAATCAACATGAACCTGCTGCTCTTTCCCAGGAAAGCAACATAGTTTGTGGCAAGATGTGTTACAGAATCAGGTGACAAGGATATTGAGACCCATCTTGACATTGAGTTATTCTTGTTCCAACTCTTTTGCTTTTCACAATTGGCATGCTGAGATTCATGCTAGCCAGTGGAAGATGCACATTGAAATTCATTATTGATTGTTAACAACTCACCAAACAAAGCTGGAAATCAGGAAAACAACAATGAGATAAAAATTGATACCTGGCAACTTCAGTGCTTCCTCCGAAGTGCATACATGTTGGACACCAGGCACCAACATCTAAGGGCATGCCTCATGGCACCAGACACACCCTTTAACATCTACCTGAACCACCAGATCAAGGTGTTAGATATATTGTCCATAACACTCACCCAATATCTGGATTAGTGGTGCTGGAAAAGCACAGCATATCAGGCAGCATCCGAGGAGCAGTATCTTTACACCAAAGTGTCAGCCCTGTACTCAAGTAAAGGTGTGATCAGAAGGTATAATGCTACCAACTGGGAAAATGTATGCTCCTGTGATGTTACTTATGTCAAGTCTATATCTCCAGCTTTGTGAATATGCAACATTCTCAACATCCTGAACCATTCTCACAAATATTGGTAGATGCAAGGAAAACAATCACACAATGAAACTCATGCGTTGAGGAGGTCAAGGCAAAGACAAAATGAGGCATTAAAATAAAGACAATCCACTGTAAATACTGAAAATCTGAAATAAAATCTGGAATGTGCTGGAGAAACTGAGTATGTACCTCAGCATCTGTGAAAATAGAGTTAATGAGATCAACATTTCGAGTCCAGTATGGCTCTACTGGGCATGCAATGGGTCTTATGCTGCTGAAAGAGGGGGGGATGGTGGGGGGAAGGGCTTGTGATCCTCCACAAGTATTGTCCTTTCAATCTCTCAAAATATTCTCAAGTTACACCAACAGCGCTCTTTTTATCTCCTTGTTATCAAAAACAGCAAAATAAATTGCAAGCGGCAAAGGATTACACATTAATCTTCAGGCATTGTCACACAAAAGGTGCACTGGAGATAAACTGAAGCTCAAAAGGTTTGGCCATTGGTGAAGGGGAGATGGAGATTTCCAAGCTACCTTGTGACAGAATTAAATATAACACAGACACATGGCAGACACCACTCACTCACCTTGACTTGATGTCAGCAGCCACTGAAATATGATGATCTGCACTAAGATGACACAGGCCCTCTCAACTTGTCAGTTTAACTCATGTCTATCTCTTAGAAGATGTGCTGGATAAGGAAGAGGAGAAGAAAATCTCCCCAGAGGAGGATACTCACTCTGAGGATGCACTATTACAGAACTTATATATTACCCACCAGACCAGATATGTAGACCTCCGTGAGTCTGTTAATATTTAGTGAGTTGTCACATTGCTTTCCAAACCACAAGTGAGCAGAAGCAGGTAACAGAGATAGAGGCACTCATGGAGAACCACCATGAAATGATGCTGGAGCCTACAACAGCTGCTGACTGAGCCCACGAGTGAGCTATTCTGTAACAGCAGCAGAAGATGTGAGTGGTTCTCTGACCCTTTCCAGAGATATTGTACAATTGGAGAGAAATTGGAGGAGTCTGCCTGCAACATGAGAGTCACAATGTCACAGACCTTCATACTGATGTTTACAACCGCAGAAAGAATGGGCATCTGCATGGAGTATCAAACATGAGAGGTCATTGTCATGCTGGTAATCATGGCCTGCACATCCAATCTGTCTGTTTAAACAAGATGGAGGAAAACGTCACTGTGGCCATTCACTGAAGTATGGCAAAGTATTTTCAACTCTTGGTTAATAGGAAGTTGTGGGAGTGCGCTGAGAAGGAAGGTGGAGGAGTAATCTAAATGTACTTCTTCTATCATTGCCATAAGACCCCAATCTCCATCCTGGTTACAGGTACCATATTGCCTCTTGCCTTCATAACTGATTCTGCCTCTGCACAGAGATTATTAATTCTGTCTAATGATGACTATAAATCTGTTGTCAGTTGTCAGAAAAAGTTATCTGGTTCACTTATGTCCTTTAGGGAAGGAAACTGCCATCCTTATCTGGTCTGGCCTACATGTGAATCCAGACCCACTGCAATATGGTTGACTCTTAACTGCCTTCTGGGCAATTAGGGATGGACAGTAAATGTTGGTCTATCCAGTGATACCCTTATACCCTGAATGAAATTTTTAAAAAAAGGTCTAGCTGGGTCTTCACCAGCTCTAAAATCTGGCAACCATTGGTGAAGAGCATCTGAGCTGTCAGAGTGGGAAATCACATTCCATAGGAGTAATTAAAAAAAGGAAGCTAAAGAATTCCAAAATATTAACTATCCTTTCCATCCAGAGCTGCTGCCAGACCCAGATGGAAGTGGGTACTGCAGATGCTGTAGATCAGAGTCAAGATTAGAGTGGTACTGAAGAAGTACAGCAGGTCAGGCAGCATCTGAGGAGCAGGAAACATTGACGTTTCGGGCAAAAGTCCTTTATCAGAAAGAGTTCCATGCAGCCATCTGTTGACATTGCTATTACAGAATGAAGATTTGTCACAGCACCCAGTTTATCTGCATGAACATGTCTGATGATCTTTCTCTGTGTGTATAGCATCTGAATTTTGATGTAATGGATTTCATTTTGGTTGATATCTTTGGATGACATAAAAGAACTTTAATTTCAATTTTTTCCAATCTACAACTCCCTGAACCTATAATCATCTAGTCAGTTCGGGAATTCCGATTGTCATCAGTGGAAAGTACACATGCAAATGTGACACTCTTCACCTATGTTTGAGATATTGTCTTTTGTAAGCTGGATATCTTTAGTCATCCCCAACCCCCTCCGCTTACTGTATGGAGCAGCAGGCCATTGCCTCTCCTGTTGACACTGCTCCTATTGCTGTTACTGCTACTGCTCCTCTTCATCCTTATCTGAGGACTAAGGCAGAGATAAAGAAGTGGTATACATGCTGCTATAAGACAAAAAGAAAAATCAAAGTAGTAGAATTGATCTCCAGAATTCTGGAGATGACTTTCAAAAACATTATTCTGAGTACAAGCTGTTCACTTAAGCAAGAATACAGGTGCCAGATTAAACAGTTTAAAACCTTCTTTGCCCATTACTTGCTTAGTCCAGTCATTTCTTTGAATTGGTAGCTCCCAGAAATCCAGTATTCATTCCAGCCCTGAGTGAAAGTCAAAATCCTGGTTTAAAATTGCAGGCAATAAACACTTAACATATTTAATTTTCAGGCTGCCCAGTCCAATGAAAGGTATCTTGTGTTCTGAAGTACATGCTTAGATTAAAGGTGAAAGTATGACTGAACCTTGCTCAATTGCTATTGATGTTATTCTGAAACACATGCTGTGTATATAGTCAATTGAGCTAACTAGTCCTGGACTAATGGATAGATCATTCAAATAGCAAAAAAAAAAGATCTATCAACTCTGGGAAATCTCATCAGTACTCAAATATATTCAATATTCAGTGGAATTAGAGACCAAGGGCATCCAAATTCATCCTCAGCCTTTGTGGTGTTAACTGGTATCAGCATGGATGCCAGAGGGGGAACTACACTTGATCTTACCAATCATGACACTGCATTATAAGGGTATTGAGTCATATTGCTCCCAGATAGCCTTTGCTGGAAATTTGTATGAGTGGATACATAGGAGGTGGAGACAAAATAGAACTTAACTGTGATGCCTGGTTGTCAAACAACTTAGCACAATTTTCTGGCAAAAGGTCACTGCCTTAGCAAAAGATAGGAAGGGAAGAGAGCAAATAGGTGAGGAAGAGAAAGAGTATTCCATTTTTTAAAGAAAATAGTAAAACTTTTGCCAATACACACTAAATTTGATCTCATCTGCACTGGAAGATCATAGCTCTGTCTCTACAAGCCAGCGCGTGTGCTGGACTGTATCAAATTAGAATTTGATGCATGTGCTGTGCTTTACAGCTGGACAGGACCATTTACAAAAGTGTGATTCCAATCCATTTATTTTAGAGGCAGATTTGAGCTGGAGGTGGGATTTTACTGGATGCTAAACATCGGAATAAATAAATTCAAAACATCTGTGCACCTGAACCTACAACTGATGCGTAAATGGACACAATATATTTATTGAACCATTTTTGTCATGGATTATTAAGATTTTCAGTTATAATTACATTTTAACTCTGGTTTCAAAAACCTCTCGTCAAAATCTTGTACTCTCGTTTGCTGCTAAACAAAGATGCTGAAAATTAATTCTATTTGATTTTGATTTAATATCTACAACAATTAAGTCAATGAAAATGTATTGCTCTTGTCGCGTAATGAAAAAGCCATGATGAGTTGAAACTGAGGGGAACAATTAAACAAATCAATTTGCAAAGACGAAGCATTTATTTCATACGTTTGGTACTTTGCTATTAGATGGCTACATTCTGATTAAATTATAGCTTCGAGCAAACCCTAAACAGCACAATATTTCTAACATGCTGATAGTCATTCAGTGAGAAAGGTAAAAATAACAGCTGAGTTATAAACTAGTGGTCTGTAGTGATGACATCATAAATTATTTAAAAAGGGCATATTCAGTATGACCATAAAGCCATCAATCATAACAGATGCTGATGACAAAAAACAGCTTCAGTCACTTCCTATCAACACTGAGAACAATTCTATCTTGCAGGTGGCTGTGAAGTGCCAGGGTGACCCAATGTCACTTGCATTGTGTTTCTATCCTTTGAACAGTGAGAATAGTTCTTCTCAATCTTAGAATCGAATGAGTAAATAAATTCTCAGCTCACCCATATATTCTTTCAGAGTACATACTTCAATTTCTCTAACAATGGGAAAAACAGAGAAGCAAAAATCTCTTTAAGAGTATGGATGAATTTTTTATGGAATGTGAGGATTGAGCTACAAAAAGTTTTTTCTTTGTGCCTGCGTTTGTAATGGTCAGAGTCAGCACTGACAGGACTCCCTGGGGACTCAGTGTTTTTAAATACAATTTGCTAACCTCCAGATATTCGATCTATAAGTCACATAATTTGTTTTATTGGAAAAAGCATAAATACTCTCATATATTTAAGTATCAGCACAAGTATGCATCCTACTGTATTGATGTAAAATGCTTTCAGCATTTATTGTGTATTTTAACCTTATTTACAAATATAATAAACATTAACTACATCTACAAGATATAAAAGATGTTTTCACCAGGGATATGTAATACATTTCAGTGGAGATTATGATTCTAGATAATATAAATAGCAGAACATTGATGTTATCAGTAATGAGCATTCTCATCAGTACCTTCTCCCCATCCAAGAATTACCTTAACAAAGCAAAGCATTCAAAATGAAATGGTTTGCCAACACCTAGTTATAACTTATAGAAATAGTGACAAAGGATGAAACACAATGCACTATTTCAAAAATTCCTTATGTATCACTGTAAAACAGTAATATTCTTTGAAAAGGTAACCACCAATTAAATGATTCAAGACAGTAATAAAAAGTTTATTGCACTTGTAACCTAGAAAGTGATCATTCAGACATATGGGTGTGACAAAGATGATAGGGTGCTACCAGGCAGCAACCTGTGGTCTCCATCATACTCATAAGGTTCACTAAGAGCTCGAAAGGTTAAAAAGGAAAAAAAAAACTAACTGTATTTCTGTACTTAAAAGCATTCGGTCGGACCTCTCTTTCAAGTTAGCTTTGCTTTGAGAACATTTGTGTATTAATGCTCTAAAATAGAGGCAATCAACATATGGTAGCCTTTATCACTGTGTATACTGGAGAAAATCTTATTATTTTATATCTATGATGCTCATCTCATTTTAATCCACATATCAATTGATGGCATTAATGTTCACAGGAATTAGTTGAAAAATAATTGGAAATTATTGAATTTGCTTCTGCTATTTCTGTTAAATAGTACACTATTTTTCAAATTACTCTTAAACAGTTGTGATAATAATAAAAATAGTACATCTTGAAGAACTTCTAAATGGAGGCATTTTCAAAATTGCAATGAAGTAACAAATTCATTTGATTGGTGAAAAGCAAAATCTAGCCCAATCATCTGGTAATTTCCATTTGAAATTATCTTAAAATGGAGTGCAGTTTTCAGCTTGAAATCAAGTAATCCTTACTCTTGGTGAGATTGTCACTATAAATAGTATTATAATCCTTTAGAAAAGCACTCTTGCCACCCAAAAAAGTGATAAAAGGCCATCTTACATTGCAAAGCGTATTAAGAAGTTTCTGGGTGGCACAGAATTACAGGCAAAAAAATGTGTTCACTTACAGAACAATTATATTGGAAGCATTACTTTGGGGGTCAGCTCTGTCAACAGTTTTCAGTGGTGCAGTTACCTAAAAAAATCAGTTTCAGATTAAAACATATGTGCTGTCTTACCCAAAATTCATTGCTGCTAATTAGTAGCAGTTGGGACTTTTCTACCAGTCATTATTTCTACACAGAGCTGCCAAATGTTACCAACTGCTACAGATTCACCAAGCGCAAAGTATCCAGCTGCCCACCACCCGCCATAACAGCATGTCTGTTTGCTGCTTCCTGTCATCTTTAAACACCTGTGAAGAAAAACATCCACTGGGCAAATACATCTTTCTCCTTTCAGTCTCTAATTATGCAGAAATACCTGCTACAGATAGCATTGCAGCAAACTCGCTCATTCAATTCTACCACCACAGGCAAAATTTGTAATAAATCATTTTCACTGTTACCTCCCAGTTGAAATCAATGTATGCATTATAGATTTTGTAGTTCTGAGGGCGCTTTATGAGTAACAGGTCAGAAATAATAACACAATTCAGGATGTCAATAAAGATGTCTGTTTAAAATAAGAGGGAAGGAAAAGTGTCTTTGAGATTCAGCAAAAATATAAGAAGAATGCCACAACTTTGATTAATAATTGATTAAATAAACTGTTCACACATCAAAGACAGGAAGAAGAGCTGCTTGGCTGAAAGGCTAGACTGTTAAATGGCACTTTGTTGTCTTAAATGTTTCTCAGATCAGTAGCTTTACATATTGAGTCCTGCATTAATGCTGAAGGTTGCAAGAAATGGATACTAAGTACAAACATCTCTATATATTAGCAACAAACAAAATGAACATTTGCCAGGTTAGATACAGATTCTATGAAGTTTTTACATAAAAGTAAATAGGATATGAGAAAGGTATGTGATCATTCCTGAACAGATAATGATAAAGCCAGAGGGTACAGCATGGCACATTTAGCTCAATTAATTGCATAAGTATGTTTAAAAATTTTACTGAGTATAACTCACCAAATTTACATGCTAGGTCAAATCCTTAACCTATAAACTCACATAAAGTTTGTATTCCAATTATTCTGTCTTTATACTGCAGGCATTGACTTGTGCTTCAGTACCTGTTTCCAAGTGGTAGGATGCAGCAAGAAAGAGTTGAAGCCAATCTATGAAAACTTCTTCAATTAAAAAATCGTAATTTAAAATATGCTATCACATTGGTTCCAGTTATACTGCAGCAGGCTTGAAGCCTAAACAAGTCCTCATTGTGACATTGTACCCAATAAACCAACCCAAACTAAGCTGGGTCTTAGCAAACTATTTGAGTGAGCCGCCAGTGCCTGTCATCCTCTGCACATTATGTTGATGGTCTTGGCTATATATCTGCAACTGGCAGCAGGGAAATCCCAGAATGGGGATTCCACCAGTAATATGATGTGTCAATGACTGTGGCATCAGAAGCAACCCTGCTCTTCTGTGGAATATTATTTTAAAATTATAGAATTCTAACTTCCTTATTTAAGCAAAGCTTAAGCCATAGAGACTGCTGAAGTATCTTGAGCAGAGTAGCCTCACTCTTTATTAACATGTTGGAAAACTAGTTGGAAAACTCACCTAGTACCTGGAATGGGCAATTATCATAGGAGAAAAGATTGAACAGGCTAAGTCCATAAGCAGTGGAGTTTAGAAGAGTTAGACATGGCTTAATTGAAACATGAGCTGAATTTTACCAAATCCTGAACAACATGGATAATGATGAGTCAGTTTGGAAAATATGATGAAATTGGGAAAATATGTTCCTTCCTTCCCCTCAAGATAAAAAATATGATTTGCACCAAGGTTTGAAAAGCAAGACGAGAATCTCTCTAGTGAGTGGTGAGAGACCCATTACGTACATTAAGACCTCCTTATTACTTAATCTCGCTAATTTTTATGCATTTTGCTATTCTCCTAAGTGGCAGAAAGAAACTGACCACTTGTTCCTCCAGGCCATCTTGGCCATTAATCCCCAACATATCAGGGCATGTTCTGGAATAGCAACAAACTGAATTCCCAGTGCATGGATGTTGATACTGGATATCCACCAGCCTCACCCCATCATCATGGTACATCTCCAACTCACTTAGAATGCAGCTATCCACTTCAATTGTGCATTTTGGAGAAAACTGATACCTTGCATTGGAAAGCAGCTGCCAGGCCACATTGCATGCAGGGACAGGCACCCATCTCATGACTTGGAAAAAAGTCATCTAAGGTCTCTTACTGATTGCTCACTCTCCAACTCCTATGGTGCTCAAAACATCCCACCTCAACACCTCCCCAGCTCGCCTTGCCTTTTTCAACATTGCTGCATCATTCGGAACTTACAGTCTCATCATATTCTGTGGTGTCTTGAATCTTAGTATAGGCACAAAGTTAGGAAGCCTATCATGTTTCTCAGCAATGATCAGTCAAAGGGTGGTCATGATGCCTTACAGCACCATACTACTTAAATGTCAAATCTGCGGGACATTGGAGGGAACGAAGATTGCAGATGCTGGAGAGTCAGAGTGGATAAAGAGCAGAACTAGAAACAACGCAGCATCAGAGGAGAAGGGAAGTCAACATTTCAGGTCGCAACCATTCATCAGGACTGGGAGAAGGAAAGGTAGTTGTGAAATAAATAGGACAGGGGTGGGGAGGGGGAAGGTTGGTTGGGATGGCAATAGGTGGATGCAAGTCTTCTGCTTCAGGAGCTTACAACTATACAGCTTTAACATAGAATTCACCAGCTTCCAAATTGACCCATTCCCCACCTCATCCTAGTCCCAGCCCTTTCTCTCTCTTCCCCTCCTTAACCTGACATCATCTGTCCATCTTCCTTCACACCTATCCATTCCACCCTTCCCATTGACCAAGCACCACTTCCCAACCCTGCATCCACCTACCACCATCCCACCCACCTTTGCCCCAGCCCCACCCCCTTCCCTCTATTTATTTTGCAACCCGCTTCCCCTACCCCGGTGCTGATGAAGGGTTCCCACTTGAAATGTTGACTCCCCTCCTCTTCTGATGCTGCTTGACCTGCTGTGCTTTTTCCAGCTCCACTCCTTATCAAATCTATAGGATGTGCCAAACCTTGGGTGGCAAACACACTGAATGTGTTTCAGCCAAATGGTCATGACTGAACGTCTTAGAAGAGTTAGTTTAGTTCAGTCAAAGAGCACTGCTGTCAGTTAACAGGTCCCAGCACAGAACGTGAAGCACGTCATCTGAAATTAATCTAATAACTTGGACATGTTATTTGGGTGCTTGTCAGAGGCAGAGTTTCTATATTATTATACTGTGGGGTGTCAGCATAGTCAGACCTACAGGCCTAGTGCAACTAAGCAGGGGGTTAACGGTAAACTATTTAGGAGCTACACAGAGATCAGTCAGGGGTCTGGTCACTCATCAGTTGGAGTTTTCCTTCCAAGTACTTCCTTCCAAATGTTGTGGCGAGTAACTTGACTTCTGAAAGCCTGTCCACCATCTACAAGGCACAAGTCAGGAGTGTGATGGAATACTCTCCACTTGCCTGGATGAGTGCAGCCCCAATAACAAGTTTGATGCTATCCAGGACAAAGCAACCCACTTGATTGGCATCCACTCCCTCCACCACCAACGCTCAGTAGCAGCAGTGTGTATAATCTACAAGATGCACTGCAGAAATTCACCAAAGATCCTCAGACAGCAACTTCCAAACCCACAACCACTGCCATCTAGAAAGACAAGGACAGAAAATATATGTGAACACCACCACTTTCAAGTTCCCCTCCAAGCCACTCACCATCCTGACTTGGAAATATATCACCATTTGTTCACTGTCGCTAGGGCAGATGGACTTCAACAGTTCAAGGAGGCAGCTCATCAAACCTTCTCAAGGGTAAGTAGGAGTGAGCAACAAATGCTGGCTCAGCCAGCAACATGCACATCCCACAACATGAATAAATTTTTTAAAAGTTAATTGGGAGTAGGCCATGGTCAGTTCTGAACAATAACAAGATGTTATGCTATTAAGGAATTAAGGAATGAGTACAATTCGCCTTTGACAAGGTTTAAACATGGTTTTACTAAGGACGAGTCACCTGTGTAGCTTGATTCTTGTAGCTGCGGATACTATGTCATTCAATCAGACAAGGTGATGATATAAAGAGGCAATACATTTCTCAGCATGAGCTTCTATTTCCAATGAAGTGCTATCCATGCCATCAATGTGTCCTCGGAAGCTTTTATTTTTTGTCTCCCTCACACTATATATGCTATGAAGGGCTATTTAGGGCTGAAATTGATTGACCTGTTGCACTGTTGGCCTTTAAATATGTCACCAGTGGCAAACCCCCAGAAGGTGTTGGTATTGCCAAGTATTTCTGCCAATGACGAGTGCAAGTTAGAGTGAGAATGGTGGAATCAAGGCACGCTGCCTATATAATGAGGCCAGCAACATACAATTGACTGCAATAACTCACTAAAGCTCATGTACAGCAATCCTCAATTAAATTCCCTGAAATTAACACAGAGTTGATATTTCTTTTTGAAAAAATTAACCTATAAACTTCATGAGAGGTTCTTACCAGGGTAAACATGGAGAAGATATTTCATCATTAGGGAGACATGGAGTCATTGTTTTAAAATATAGAGTTGCCTATTTTAAACAGATATAAAGTGATTATTTTTCTCCCAGAGGGTCATGTGTATTTGGAAACCTCTTAAAAGACAATGGCAGCAGTGTCTTTGAATATTTTTAAGGGAGAAGTGGATAGGTTCTTGATAAGGAAGAAGGTGAAAAGTTATTAAGACTAGGCAGAAATGTGAATTTGAATTTACAACCAGCTCAACCATGATCTTATTAAATGGCAGAGCAGGTTTGAGGAGCAGCACAGTGTACTGCTACTCCTTATTCAAACATCTGCTTGCATGAAACACTGCAATATTCAGTTTGGTAAAGGGAGCCTAAAGGGTCTTCATTTCAATACATCAGAGACCTATTGCTTACTTTGGGTGGCATGCCATTGGTGACCAGAAAATAGTGCTTTCAGATATTGGATTGGTTATCTTTCAGGCATTCATTGGACAAAGGAGGGTGGTATTGGAAATTGATCCATGTTGTACTGGAGGTTCAATTTCTATCCTTTTTTCCTTAAAATATGCAGGACAAAAGTCATACCAAATTATTTTGAGACAAGTTTACCTCTGTCAACCTAGGAACATGCAATTCATTGCTTCCAGTGGTGTCAGTCATGTATCGAAATTGATACCAAGAAAATGTTTTGAAGTAAATATTACTACATAAGTAATAATCTGAAGTTAGTGGTTGAAATTAGTGAAATTAGTGACTGATTGTTATCCTTCCAGTTTAAGTAGGTGCCGGACATCGTTTAGATTGTGATATATCCCACATATGATTGAATAATAGACAGTATACAATAGTAAATTTGTAAAATGAATTTCCAAAAGTTTAACTCAACACATAACTTACAAATATATTCCACATTTTTAATTATAGTAGCTGTAGAAAGAGAAAAACAACAACAGATTAAAGTTACTTAGATTCAACAGCTTGGTGTATTGACAGGAATGTGGGGTTTACTGATGAAGAAATCTGTTTGCCCTGTGCTTTTGGAATTCAGCTGAATCAGGAACCAGAAGTCCTAATCACCAGTGCTTTGGGGTTATTCTCTACCATCTTGTTTATCCGTCTTTTTTCCATCTGACAGATTGTGTAAATTTAGTGATGGTGAAAGGGAGATTTGAGGACATCGAATCTCTCAGACTGACTGCTATCTTTCCAGTTTAAGTAGGTGCCGGACATTACTTGTTTAGATTGTGATACATCCCACATATGATTGAATAACTTGCTTGATGTATGAGCACATTACATATTCTGAGTGTAAGATTAGTAGCATGTAAGGCGATGATTCCGACAGCGAAGCAGTTTATTCAGCAAATACATGAAAATGATTAGATTTTAGGAATAGAAATGTGCAAGAAATCAATCAAATATTCTTGTTTTTTAGAATATTGTCCTATGATGAACATGGCCTGGATTTTCTTCTTTGTCAGAATTCTGCGTGGAACTCTAGTGGGCTGAGTTTGCACTGTCAGTATTTAACAAGGGCAGCTTACTAGCTGGGGAGCAAATAAGAGATCCTTCCCATGGTACCACTTTTTTAGGAAAATCCATCACGATGAAATGCTGCTCAGGCACTGAACAGGATAACAGTGGACCTTGCCCCGGGATCAAGGGTTCTGAGGGAGAAGTGCTGTGTAACAAGAGCTATTGAATAATCAAAGGTCAACAGCTCCACAGAAATGTATACAATGGGGAAGCAATGTTGGGAGTGTAACACCCCTCCAAAGTCAAGGAGCATCACTGGATTCCAGGCCACAAGGGAGTGGTGGAATAATGGTTATCACCATATCGGTGTTACGAGGGAGATGATTCAATAGAAAATGAGGAGAGAGTTTTCAGGACCCACCTCCTTCCAGCTGATCCAAAGTTCTTCAATCACACAGTGAATGCCTTTGCATTAACATCCCACCCTGACCATGAGAGCCCACAAAAGTTTGTTGTTGCAATTTCCCCTCTCCTCCCCCACCACAATGACAAGATGAGATGCTAGATTTGGCACTAATTTCATACTCGAGGGCTTCAGTTGGCAGCAGGGTATCTGTAATAACACAGGAAGCCTGATTGGAAGGGAATATAATTTATTGTTGAATTCCAAAATGGAGCCACTACTTGTGGCACAGTGTCTCAGAGGTTAGCACTGCTGCCTCACAGCGCCAGGGAGTCATGTTCAGTTGCAGCCTCAGGTGACTGCCTGTGTGGAGTTGGCACATTCTCCCTGTGTCTGTGCGGGTTTGCTCCCACAGTCCAAAGATCCCACATCCCTAAATTTTCTTGGGATGTCCAGGATAGGTGGATTAACCATGGAAAATACAAGAATAGGGTGATGGGTGTGGGTCTGTTTTGGATGTTCTTCAGAGGGTTGGTATAGACTTGATGGGTCAAATGGCCTGCTTCCAATTGTAAGGATTCTACAATTCTATATAGGCCAGTCCCAGCCCAGACTAGGAAGTTGTTCAGGCCCATCTCTAAGTCTGCTTTATAAAGGGCTCAGGTGAAGAGTTCCAAAAAGGTAGGCCATTGCCTGTTACAAAGGAAACTCTTAATTGATGAGGAGATTAATTAGTGATTTCCCCATAGGCCTTGTAAGGGTTATCAGAGTGTCTGATTCTTTCAGTGACAGTCCTGATGTGTACTCTAGTTTGAATGTATCTTGAGCTGGGCCCTCAGTGACCTGTCTGCACTGGAGAGCAACGACCTGAAGAAAAGGAGAGAATATGCGTTGCAGACCTCAGAAAATCAAGTCAGGGAGCTGCATCTCTGCTTGCCAGTGGAAAAGGGACCCTTTTCTCATGACAGTTAAAGATCACACTGTAATTGATTGCAGTCAAGAGAGAACTTAAAATGAGAAAGGGCTCTCCTCCAGTCCTGAGCAATTCTGGATACCAGTATTAAAAAGGCATTACAACTATCCAGCTTTGTTATGGCAAAAATGTTGAAAAATATAATGACCAAACTCCGGCCATCATTATTGCCAATTTTAATCTATTCAAATTTGAAAAATCTCAAAGCAGCCTTCGTTCAGTAAAGATATAAAAAGCAAATCCCTTTACCAAATTTCCACCAACAGCATGCCCTGAATTTATACAAACATCATGCAGTTTAATAATTTTCCTTAATACATCAAGTTTATGCCATGAACAGATACAAAGAAATTAAGAACAGGAGAGGCAACTTGGTCATTCAAGCATGCTGTACCATTCAATAATATCATAGCCTTGACAGGTTAGGCCTGTATCCTCTACGGTTTAGAAGAGTCAGGTGTGAATTAATTTAAAAGTATAAAATCCTGAGGGGACTTGAAAGGGATTTTGTTTTGTGGGAGAATTGAGAACTAGGGGTAATAACTTAAAAGTAAGATGTTATCCATTTAAGACAGGGATGAGAATGGTTTTCTCTCTCAGAGGGTTGTGACTCTTTGGAATTCCCTTCCTCGAAAGGACTGCTGAGTCTGCACTTACAAAATCTACTCTAAATCTATAATAGTCCTACCTTCCAGCACTTAGCCTATTGATTTGAATGTTATTGCATTTCAAGTGTTCATCCAAGTACTTTTTTAGAGTGATGAGGTTCCCCACCCAGATGGTATATTCCAGATTCTCACCACCTCAGGATGAAAATGTTTTTCCCCAAATCCCGTCTAAACCATTCACCTTTCACCTTAACATTATGCCTCTTTTTTACTGACCCTTCAGCTAAGGGAATAGCTGCATTTTATCATACTGTCCATGCCCCTCATATCATTCAAAACCTTAATCAGGTCTGCTTACAGCCTTTTCTGCTCTAAAGAAAATAGCCTGAGCTTATGTAGTTTCACTTCATGACTGAACTGCTTCATCCAGGGCAATATCCTGGTAAATCTCTTCTGCACCCCCTCCATTGCAATCACAACCTATCGATTGTGTGGTGATCAGAAATGCACACAGTACTCCAAAGTTTAGTACAACTCCAATGTAACCTTTCCACTCTAATCTGTTCCATGACCAATAAAGGCAAGTGTTCGCCAACCTGTCCTGCCAACTTCAGGGATCTGTGGACAAGTTCCCCAAGATCATTCTATTCCTCTAAGCTTCCTTGTGTCCTGTTATTCATTAAATACTGCTTACCTTGTTACTTCTTCCAAAGTGCATCGTCACATATTTATCAGAGTTAACTTCTAACTGCCAATGATCTTCCCATCTGATCTAAACATATCCTCTTATAACCTAAAACATATTCCTCATTGTCAAGAACTGAGACAATTTTTGTGTCACCTGCAAAGTTGCTTATCTCACAACATTTCTTCTATATTGTTTATATATATATATCACGAACGATAAAGGACCCAGCATTGATCCATGTGGTATGCCACTGGGCATCCAGTCACACAAACAGTCTTCTACCACCATCCTCTGTGTCTAACACTACATCTATTTTGATACAATTTGCCAGGTTATCCTGAATCCCATATGCTTTCACTTTTTTTAAAAAATCAGTCTCCAAGTGGGACCTTGTCAAAGGCTTTGATGAAATCCCTAAAAAGGAAAGGAAGGGCAAAGAAATCCATAGCTCCCTGGATGAAAAAATAGATAGGAAATTAAAATTAATAAGAAAATGTTTGGGGATAATAATGCATGTCAGGTAGGAAGTACTAACAGGAAATACGTAGAGAAAACCAAGAGAAATGCAGAAGGTTCAGAGGGGAGTTGAAAAGGCATACTGGAGATGCGAAAAGAAATTATGAGGAAAAACTAGTAGCCAACATAAAATTAGAATCCTAAAGTATTTGTAAACAAATCAGTAATAAAAGTGTGGTAAATGGCATAAAGCTGAATAGGTAAAATAAAAGGGGATTTGCACAAAGAAGTAAGAGACATGGCTGAGATGCTAAATGGACATTTTAAGACTGCCTTTACTGAGGAGATAGATACTATCTAGGCCATGGTGACAGAAAGAAGCTCTGTCATTAGAAGGGTTCAAAAATGATAAGGAGGAACTTTTGAGTTTGCAGTTGACACTTAAAATTGACACAGCACTGGAATTAGCTGAGATGTGTCCAGGGAAAATCTCAAGGGTGTTGACCATAATTTTTCAGTCTTTTATAGGTTCAGATAGGTGGCAAGGGGCTGAAGAATGACCGAAATTATGTCTTTGTTCAAAGAAACATTGTGACAACAGACTTGTGAGAAGTGTAAGAACTTATGATTGGCAAGGGACAGTAACAGTGTGAATACAAACTTGACTAGAAAATGGGAAACAGTGATCAATGGACATTTTGCATCACACTGGAGGAAGTTTGTAGTGGAACTCCTGAAAGGCCAGTATTGCCTCTTGCTTTTCCTGATACATATTAATGATCTAAATCTTGCTGTGCAGCGGACAATTTCAAAATTTGCTGCTGATACTAAACTTTGAAGTATAGTAAACTATGAGGAGGACAAGATAAAACTCCAAAAGCACATTGACAAGTTAGTGGTATGGATTGATTGATGGCAGATGAAGTTCAATGCAGAAAGGTATAAGATAATACATTTTTCTGGGCAGAACATGAACAGACAATATCTCCCATACAGATGCAGGAGCAGAGGAACCTTGGTGTATATATGCATAGGTCATGAAAGTAGAAAAATAAGTGGAGAATGCAGTTAATAAAATATACACTTTATTAAAAGGACACAAGAGTACAAGAGCAAGGAGGTCATGCTGTAATTATTCAAGGTACTTGTTAAACCTCAGTTGAGTATATGTACAGGTCAGGGAACCACTTTAAAGGAAGGATGTGAGCACATTGGAGAGAGTACAGAAGGGATTTATAAAAAATGGTTCCAGGGATGAAACTTCAATTATGGGACAAGACTGGAGAGGTTGGGACCATTCTCATAGAAACAAAAAAATAGGAGCAGGAGTAGGCCCTTCAGCCCTTTGTGTCTGTTCTACCAATCATAATGATCATGGCTGATCATCCAACTCAATAGCCTCTTCCCACCTTTCCCCCATAATGTTTGATCCAAATAGGCCTAAGTACAATATCTAACCTTTTCTCGAAATCATACAATGTTTTGGCCTCAACTGCTTTCTGAGGCAGCAAATTCCACAGACTTGCCACTCTCTGGACTAAGAAACTTCTCCTCATTGCAGTCCGAAATAGTTTACCCTGTTTCCTTCGACTGTGAATGGAACATCCTTTCTGCAGTTACCCCATCTTGTGTTGTTGAAGTTTTATGGGTTTCTATGGAACCCACCCTTAATCTTCCAAACTTCAGCAAATATAATGCTAATCATACATAATTGACCTCTCCTCATACCTCAGTCCTGCCATCCCAGGAATTTGTCCGGTAAATCTTTGCTGCACTCCCTCTATAGCAACTATATCCTTCCTCAGATAAGACACAATATTCCAGATGTGGTCTCACCAAAGTACTGTCATATTGCAGCAAAACATCCCTTCTCCTATGTTCAAATCCTCTAAATCCGAAAGTCAATTTGCTTTCTTCACCACCTGTTGCACCTGCAGGCTTACTTTCAGTGCTCCAAGTCTCACTTAACACCATTTAGCACCATTCAGATAATAACTTGCTTTTCTATTTTTGCCAGCAAAGTGGACAATCTTACATGTATCCACATCATACAGCATCTGCTACTCACTCAATAACTTTGCATCCTCCTCACAGCTCAACTTCCCACCAGCTTTGAGCCCTTGCAGAGAAGAGGCTAAGAGGAGATTTGACAGAAATTTTCAATATCGTGAAGGGTCTCGACAGATCAGATAGAAAGACACTGAAAATGTCAACATTGTGAAAGGATTGAGAATGAAAAGATAAAGCAAGGGTTTTCACATGACTTGTTTGGATCTGGAATGCACTGCCTGGAATTGTGGTGGAGACAGAACCAATTGAAATATTCAAGGGGGCATTGAATGATTATTTGAATATTAACAGAGTGCAATGGAATGGGGGAAAAATAGGAGAATGACACGAAATCATAATGCTCTTTTGGAGAGCTGGTGCAGAGACAGTGGGCTGACTGGTCTCCTTCAGTTTCATAATAATTCTGTGATTCTGTGAAAAGAACAGAATATTAGCCTTACATAATGTATAGTTTGTTATAATACTTTTATATTTGGCACAAAGCTAGCAAAGCTTCTGAAGTCATAAATATAAATGCTTATAGTTTTCTCTCCTTATCCAAATTCTGATTAAAAGATGTAACTTGAATTTTTGTTTTTTTTTATTATTCTGTTAAGTATTCTTTTATAGAGAAAGAATTCAATGTAAACTTCTGTCTATTATAGAAAGTGACATAAACAAACCCTCTCAGCCACTTGCATGAGCTGAAATTGCATCATTTAGAGTTCAGGAGCAAGACCTCCAATCACAACTTCAGTTATGCACAGTTGGACATTAAATATGAAGTTAAGGTTAGTAAATATTATCACTGGTACTCGAAAGTCACACTCGAAAGTCTTTCAATTAAAGCAATGTTTGATAACACATTACTAAGTTAGTGGAGCTGGTGATAAATTAATAAAAAACAACATTTTCATAATCTCTGCATATTAAAGCATGGAAGTGGCACCTTCAGGAATGTTAGCTTTTATGCCATTTTGTGCAGTAGGAAAATAGCACTAACATATTGGTGATAATAGGAACACTGGTCTTGATTGTAAGAAGAATGTGTATACTCTCAACTTCTGTAGTTAAAAGTTAGGTTGTTAGTTATTCAATTAGTTAAATGAAGATTAATCAGGCAAAAACAATAAATTGCTTAAACTGAATAACTGAAACATGACTACCAGACATTTTGGGATTTCACTTCTTTCTGTCTCACTTAGATTTTCTGTCGTGGATTTCTTGCAGTTAATTTACTTGATCAGTCAATTTTTCAAGTGTATTATGGTATGTTATACTTGCAGTTCTGTTCAACATAACCTATTTATGTTTCAGTGCCACTTGATAGTCATGAAATTACAATTTGGATTGGATCAATCTGTGTCTGTGACTGATAAGATGTTGTGGTAATTCAGAAATCTCTATTCTTCCCCCAGCACTATTTCTCATTGAAGTTATTTGATCAATTTTGAAATATATATGTTAAAGAAAACAGTTCTTTAAATATTAAATGAATGGATGAGCCAAGAGAGAAAATAATTTCACATTCAGTAGCCCTGGATAATTAATGTTGACATTTGCAGTGAGCTGGATGTCACAGTGTTTGCTAGGCCATTGTCATTTAAGTTTGCAAAGCTTTATTTGATTTTAAGTGTAGGAAAGTGGTTTCTGTTCTATGATAACCATTAAGGATTCTAAGTAAGTGAATCAGTTCCATTTTCAAGGAACAAGGTTGTTGAATATAAAGATGACCTGAATTCTATCACACATTTATAGCAATTTAATAATTTTGTCAAGGAGTAAATGAGGACAGAAAAGGCTTTAAACATTACTTTTCGACTTATCAATTCAGTTGAACAGCAAATGTTTGATGCTGCACCGGTTTTAAATTGAAATGATTGTGTCTCTTTTCTTAAAGCAATGTATGTACAGTAAATAATGTAAAACACTTTTTTAAATAGAATACACAATTTTAAATCCTAATTCCTACTGACACTACTGTTATCACCACAAAAATATTTTCCAAATCGTAAACAAAATTTAGAAATTGTTGTTATTTTAGAAATAAAAAACACTTTTTGAATTATTCTCATTTCTTCTTCATTTCACTGTATGAATTTTATTTTTTTCTCTCTTCCTGTTCTGTTTTTATTTGCCTCTTTTGTTTCTGCAGTTTCGTACCGTTACTCCTTAATGCCAATAATTCTTGTGCATGCTGTTTAAGTGTGGAACACAGATAGTCAGTTGAATCAGTCTTTAAGATGCACCTATCTTATTTTCATGTTAAGAACTGTTCATGTTAAGAAATGAAACTTTGCATACGTGTACACCTAACAGTGGCACTGCTAATTACAATTGTGCAAAAGGATAATAATGGTTATACATAATGCAAAATTGTAATTTTCTTGTATATAAGATTGCGCACATTACACAATAATCATCCCATAAAACTACCTGTTTAACTGAAGATTCAACACATTTATTTTGTGTATGCTTTAACATCAGTCTTTTACAGATTTTAGGTACTTGTCTAGATGTCACTATACTTCCTTCAGGCCTAATATACTCAAAATAATATAAAGCTGTTCATTCAATAAATTCACGTACAAACTGATTTAATGAATTTATACATTTACAAGAAAAAGCCTAATTAACTTAAGTTATACTCATGTCACCAAATACTCTCAACAGGGTAATCAATACATGTTTGAAGTTACTACACTAAATGCTCAATAATGCATTGCTGCATCTCATCTAGTGCATTTACATTCTATAATACATAGAACACATCTGTAACAAAATCTGAAAGATCATTATTAATGAATGTGATTCAATTTAAGATTTTTAATATTAAAATTTTAATATTTTTGATATAATATTTAATATATCAACTCTGTAGTACAAGATAAAGGACACAAGAAACAATTTTCAGAAACAGGGAAAACATAATTAGGACCAAGAAACACATCCTATTCTGACAGGAGTTGGATCAAATGTTGAAAAATATTATGAGAAAAGGTTTTGTATCCAGAATATTCCATCTAATTTCCAAATACATTGTCCGTTTCATGCATAGAGTTTATGATTTTCTGAAGCTTTAATAAGAAGAAAATGGAAATACCAATGAAACAATACATGGAGTCATCAATAAACTATTTATGAAGAGTGCTAAGATATATTTCTAGGAGAAAATAAAAGTAAATTTTCACTTGCATTCATCTGATGGAGCCACCAATCCACTATAGAATTCATATCATCTTAATTTAATTGAATCAATGAGATAAAACTTAGGCATGTTGCACAATGGCAAGTAACTATTTCCACCAAATAATAAAGATAAAATTTGTCCCCGTAGTTTTATAATAAATTTATCTAAGTGGAATTCCCCACTCATTGATGGGGCAGAAGTGACAGAAATAAATATGGAAATATATAAATAGAACGTAAAATTCAGAATCACAACATGGAGAAAACTAGTTGCAAATTTCCCTTCAAGTCTAAACATCAACTTTGGAAACTCACCAGTGAGTGGTAACATCTGTATTTCCATGTATTTGCATTGGATTAACTCACCTCATTTATATTAACTTCCAATTCTCCTCTCCTCCCTGAAAAACAAAATGGTGCCAATATCTAATGTCTAAATCAGAACAGGTGCATCTCACCAAATGCTTGTGCTGGCCATTATCCAACTGTGTCTTCGGTGTAATATTCCTATACTCTTATTGGCCACTATTCTCCATGACCCTTCATCCACATGAGTTGGCATCAGAAAACCACCAGCCTCACCTCATCTTGTCTGCTGTCCATCCAGCTCACAAACAACTTCAGCCAATCAACGCTTTACTTTGTAACTCATGAAAACAGACAATATGCATGTTTCTAGGAGAAAGTGAGGACTGCAGATGATGGAGATGAGAGTGAAGAGAGTGCTGTTGGAGAAGCACTTCAGGTCAGATAGCATCCAAGGGTTGAGAGTGTGGTGCTGGAAAAGCACAGCAGGTCAGGCAGCATCCTTGGAAATCAGAGGATTTATACACTTAATGGTGAAGTCCTGGGACTGTTGCGGAACAAAGAGACCTCGGAGTGCACGTTCATAGCTCCTTGAAAGTGGAGTCACAGGCAGATAGGATAGTGAAGAAGGTGTTTGGTATACTTTCTTTATTGGTCAGAGCATTGAGTATCGGAGTTTTGCAGCTGTACAGGACTTTCGATGGGCCACTTCTGGAATATTGTGAGGAATTCTGGTCTCCCTCCTTTAGGAAGGATGTTGTGAAACTTGAAAGAGTTCAGAAAAGATTTACAAGAATGTTGCCAGGGTTGAAGAATTTGAGCTACAGGGAGAGGCTGAATAGGCGGGGGCTGTTTTCCCTGGAGCTTCAGAGGCTGAGGGATGATCTTATAGAGGTTTACAAAATCAGAGGGGCATAGATAGGGTAAATAATCAAGGTCTTCTCCCCGGCGTGGGGGAGTCCAGAACTAGATGGAAGAGATTTAAGGTGAGAGGAGAACGATTTAAGAGTAACCTAAGGGGGAACTTTTTCACAGAGGGTGATGCATGTATAGAATGAGCTGCCAGAGGAAATAGTGGAGGCTGGTACAATTACAACATTTAAGAGGCATCTGGATGGGTATATGAACCGAAAGGCTTTGGGCCAAATGCTGGCAAATGGGATTACATTAATTTAGGAAAACAGGTCGGCATGGACGAGTTGGACTGAAGGGTTTATTTCCATGTACATCTTTATGACTCCATGACACCTTAGTCCACTCCTCCTCCATTCCCAATAACTCCCTGTATGCCCACTTGACCATCTCATGCAAACACAGAAGTTGGAATACTTGCCCGTTTACTTCCTTCCTCCTCAATATCCAAAATCCCAAAAATACCTTCCAGATGAACAGTGATTTAACTGCACTTCAGGCAATATAGTCTACTGTATTCATTGCTCATAATGTGGTCTCCTCTGTGCTGGGGAGACAACACAGACATTAGGTGACAGGTTTGCAAAGCACCTCTGTTCATAAACTGGTGAGCTTCCAGTTTCTGTCACTTGAACATATCACCATGTTCCTGTGCCAACATTTCTGTCTCCGGTCTGCTGCAATGCTTCAGTGAGGCTCAAACAAGCTGGAGAAACAACATTTCATCTTCCACCAGGTACCTTTCAGCTCGCAGTACTCATCATTGAGACTGACAGTTTCAGAGTGTGAACACCTTCCTCTATGTTCATTATCCCTTTAGCCCCTCACCATCCCCACTGTCCCACACCCAAGTTCTTTTTGAGTTGCTCCTAATACAGCCAATGCATTTTCACACTTCCCATTAGCACCCATTCAGAAAGTACTTTTCTCCTGGTTCACTATCAGCAATTCCCCTTTTCCCTTTATTGTTTCTGCTTACGTTTCCTTCTCTTTCTCTTCCACCTTCTACTATCCATCTATCATATCCCAGCCGCTATCGTCAGCAAAAATGCCACCATTTCCTAGCTATTTTCGGTACTGACAAAGAGTCACTGGATTTGAATTGTTAACTCTGTTTATCTCTCTGTGGTTGCTGGCAGACCTGCTGAGTTTCTCCAGCAATTTCTGTGTTTGTTCCCCCGATCATTAGCCTGGGTTTCTGGTTGACTAGTTTGGAAATATTACTACTGCATCATGTTACATGTCTCTACTACAATTAGTAATAAAAATGAAGAAGTATGTCAGTCTTTGAGTAACAGGATTAAGAAAACATATTAGATGAACTTGGGCTTCACACATAAATAGATAGCTAAGGTGCTACTTTTGTTGTGTGCCAATGTTTGTACTGAAGTTGTTATTTGTTTTCTTGATATTCCCATCTGTTGTTGGAGGTCTTCTGGAAATGCGGGATTACTAGCACTCACTACAAGAGACTTTTGGAATGGAGAAGAGCATTTATGGTAGCCTTCATGACAATTCAGATTACTGGGGGCATTTCACTGGAACTGAGGTAAACAGTCAAGTTGCAGTTTGATGGTTGGACCTTTATTTGGCTGGAAGAATGAGATGACAATCATTTATGTATAAGCACCTCCCTGCTGCCCTCTTTTGCCCCTGTGTCATTGTGTCCTCCATTTGGTCTCTCATGAGTCTGGTCATCAGTTTCCTCATCAGCCTCCACCAAATCCCTATTGGCCAGGGCCTGCCCCTCTGCAGTAACACATTAGGTTAAGCACAACAAATCTATACAATGCTGTACACCCTTGGTGAGGAGGATTAAGGTGCCCTTCTGGAATAATCTAGGCACCTGAATCCTATATTCAGGAGACTTATAGTCAGTGGTAGCTTAGATCGCCATATGCCTGATGTTGTTTCTTCTCAGACTTTTCACTGGAATCAGTCACTAACTCGTTGAAGAGCAGCCCCAATTACCAAAAGAAAACAACCATGGGGACTATCATTCTGACATCTTTCAATATTGAAACTCCTCACAACTATCCTTTGCAACTATCTACACATTCCCGGCCTTCCAGGTAGCCATAAGATTGTTGCCCTCTGAATCCTGTCTCTGTAGATCCCAATCTCTCAGTTTCTCCTCTTTTGGAGAGACCATAAAGACCATAAGCTTCAGGAGCAGAGTTATGCCATTTGGTCCATAGAATCTGTTTCACCATTCAGTGAGATCACGATTGATTTTATAATCCTCAACTCCACTTCCTGCTTTATCCCCATGACCCCTGATTTCCTTAATGACTAAAAATCAGTTTATGCCATCCTTGAATATACTTAATGACCAAACCTCCACAGTCCTATGTGGTACAAATTACCCCACATTGCCATCTCTGTTTTAAATGGACCACCCCTTCACTCTGAGATTATATGTTCTGTTCCTAAACTTTCCTGTAACAGGAAACAATCTTTCTACAGCTACCCTGTCAAGCTACCTTAGAATCTCATATGTTTCAAAAAGTCTTCTTTCATTCTTCTAAATTCCAACAATTACAGGCCCAACTTACTCAACCTCTCAAATAAAGCAAAGAATTGCAGATGCTGGAGATCTGAAATAAAAGCAGAAATTGCTGGAGAAGCTCAGCATCTGGGCGAAAATGGCAGAGTTAACATTTTAATCTGGTAACTACTAAAATGCAACACTTCACATTTGTCTAAATTAAACTCCATCTGCTATTCCTCAGCCCATTGGCCCAGTTAACCAAGATCCCGTTGTACTCTGAGATAATGTTCCTCACTGTCCACAACACCATCTAATGTGGTGTTATCTTTGAACTTACTAACCATACTTCCTATATTCACATCCAAATCATTTATACAAATGACAAAAAGCAATTGACCCAGCATAGGTCCTTGCAGCACACCACTGGTCACAGGATTTCAGTCTGAGAAACAATACTCCATCACCACCCTTTGTCTCCTACCTTCAAGTCAATGTTCCATCCAATTGGCTAGCTTCCCCTCGATTCTATATGATCTGACTTTGCTAACCAGTCTACCATGTGGAATCTTATGGAATGCCTTGCTGAAGTCCATACAGACAACATCTACTGCTCTGTCTTCATCAATCTTCATTGTCGTATCTTTGAAGAATTCAATCAAGTTAGTGAGACACTATTTCCCACACACAAAGCCATGCTAAGTATTTCCAATCAGTTCTTGCCTGACACTCACAATCCATTCCAACAAAGTATCCACCATGGATGTAAGGCTCACCATTCTCTGGCTTTTCCTTACAGCATTTCTTAAATAATGGCACCACATTAGCCAATCTCTGAAGGGTCATCCCACCAGGTGTTGCAACTAAACATTTCCCCCATCCCATCACCTCTCAGACTCATCGCAGTGCACATGTCAGAAGCCCAATTGCATCATGGAGATTCAATCCCAGAGCACTCCTCATGGTAATATGCTCTCAACTTGCAATTCAGCCCTCCTATCAGGTAATGCTGTCTGACACAACATGACATTTTCAGGTTTAAATGGAGTTTAAAAATTCAGACCCTGACACAGAATAAACAATCTTCAAGTTAGCTAGATTGGTATGATGAACAGGAAACAGACTGTGGCAGTGGCAGTTATCTGTCAATCAACTGAAAGTACTTGGTTCAATTGGTGTTAATTATTGTATTGTGAAGCTGAACTAGTTAGTGACTCATCAAGGCAAGGATCAGTACGAGGTCCATAAGAATGGTCACAATCCATCAGAATGACTTGAAAGTAGGTCAATTGGAATATTTACAAATATGTTAATAACACCACAACAGAATGTAAGTAGGCTTCAAGAGCACTTGGACAAGCTAAGTGAATAACTAGAATATGGCACATGGAATAAAATATGAAGAAACATGAAGTCATTCACTTTGATAGAAAAAAGGGAAGTAGAATATTTCTTAAATGACTATAGATAATAAGTATGCTTGTCGAACAGAATCAGGGTATCCTTTATTTTCACTCAATCTATTTTTCTGTTTCAAGCTATTTTTTTAAATTTAATCTATTTTTCCTAATCAACTTGTTCAGAGATGTTACTATACATCTCTAAAGTTGGTGGGACTTAAACCATGGCCTCCCAGTCCAAGGATAGGGACACTACCACTGTATCACAAGCAGGTCCCATGGTATGTATTTTTAATTAACATTTTTTTCCAATCAACCTGTTCAGAAATATTATTACACACCTCTGAAGCAAGTGGGGTTTTAACCACGACCTCTCAGTCAAGGGATAGGGATACTACACTGCCTTACAAGGGGGTCAGGGTATCGTTACTCATGCCTAATAACAAAATGCAGGTGCAGTAAGCTATTAAGACAAGTGGTATGTTGACCTTCATTGCAAGATTTCAGTACAAGCATAATATTGACTTACTGTATTGGTACAAAGTCTTGGTGAGATCTCATTTGAAATATTGTGCACTGCTTCTGTCCCTTTTCCAAAAAAATATATATATTTGTCCAAGTGGAAGTGCAATGGTTATTCAACAAAATAATCCATGGGATGTGGGATTGTCTTATGAAGAGATTGGGTCTGTAGTTTCAAAGAACAGGGATGACTTTATTGAAACTTTCAAAAGTTCTGACAGGGTGAGTATAGATAAGATGTTTCTCCTGGCTGGTAAGCCTAAACCAGTGAACATAATTTCAGGATAAGGAATTGGAAATATAAAACTGAAATGAGAAATTTCTTCAGTCAGAGGCGAATACATGTTTGTATGTCCTACTCTCGAGGGCTATGGAAGCTCATGTTCAAGACAAGATGATAGATTTCTGGAGGTTAATGACATCAAAGGATTAGAGTTAATATGGTTAATTATGCCAGACAGTTTATGCTTTCTAAAATATGGTGATGTATAGCTGCGAAGTAGAACATAAAAATAATGTTAATATACATCATACAGAAAAGGTAATACCACTCACAAGGTTTACAATCAGTATAAATTGATTTAAAAATAGAGAAAAGAAGTGCAGCAATCAGCTTTGAAAATTAAAGGTAACAGATAAAATATATGAATGGAAAATTCAAGCAATATAATTCACAAGCACTAATTAACACAATATGGCTAAATACCTCATTATCATTACACCACAGAGCCTCAGACTTTAACTCTAGACTTTCATATTGTCTCCTCCAAGCAGTCTATTCTTGATTAAGATCCATCTTATCTAATCTCTGACATGCACATGTAACCCTAATTTCCTCTGTGCTCATTCACGTGTATATTTTGGCTGCTGTTCTAGACCTATATCCATTATTTCTGTCTAATCCATTTTTCATTGCACCTTTTAAGAACATGAAAACATAAGAGGACTTGATTCCCTTTTTCCCCTCCTTTCATTCACCGAGTCATGCTATCTTTCATTTCTCATCTCTATGTCCTCCCCACTTTGTCAGTCCCTACCCATATATATGTCTCTTCTTTTAATGGTGCTGACAAAGTGGAGACAATTAATGTTTTTAATACTGATGAGCATTTTCAGTTTTTATTTAAGATTTTCAATACCATAGTATTCTGCCTTTCTATAAATCTGGCCGCACCAATTATTTCATCAGAATAGATTAAGGAGGATCTAAAGTCATCCTAACAATTTATATACATGCAGAATTCGATTGGATGTTTGCTGGGTATTTTTTAAAATAGGGAACAGTGAAGCTGTGGAATATATTGCTGGCTGGTGCACTGAACACTGATGCACTGTATTCCCTCAGACAGACCTGTTTCTGGCTACAGGAGAGATCACTTCATACAACAATATCCAGTGAAAGAAGTCAGGATAAATGAAATGTCTCAAATAAGTTTCAGTCAGGTCAAGGTATTAGGCTTTTCCATTTTTACCCTTAATAAGGCCAGTTTTGTGGGGTTTTTTTGCCTCTTTCAGAATGTTGCACAATACCCAAATGGGCTGAAAAACTATGTACACATGAAAACTTATAATGGGGCAGGTTGGATGGACTATTGGATCTTGTCATGACTGTCATTTTCAAATAACTGTCTGAAAGTAAAATGATCTGATGGTAGATGGCACAAGAGTGATCAAACTGTTAAACATTTATCATTACATAGGACAGCGTTCAAGCAGTTTTACAATCGTTATGTTTCACCTTTTGTGTAACCATACCTTAGGGACACACAAAGGTACAAAGTACAATTGAAAGCTTTGCCCACCCACAGTTTTGAAAAGCTTAGGTCTTGATGTAATAGAGTCATCAATGGTCTCTTGGAAATGCACCTAATGTGCTGCTGTTGAGATTTGAATCATGATGTTCAACAAAATAAAAACAGAAAAAAAATGTGATAGTTAACATATCTGTCATCTTTTTGACCCATACTGTATCTGAAATTGCTTTAATATGTGTGTCTTGCTGATTACCATCCACAACAATGTCACTCTCAGCAAGCCTATAATACACTGGACCTGAAATGTTAACACTGCTTTCTCTCCATAAATGCTGCAAGACTTGCTGAGATTTTCCAGCAATTTCTGATTTTGTTCCACAACTGAGAATTGTTACCAGGAACAGAAATATGCTTGACTACAACAATCTATTCCTGCTACAGTTGAATTTGTTTTCAATTGAAACTGAACAGAAAACAGAAGTCTTTTTTTTCTTAATCACATCCCTCTTTTATGTCATTTTTTAAAAACTTTTTTTGGAGGCTGTTACGTTTTACCTCCACAGTTCATTTAGCTAAGTCGTTTAAACAGAGTTTCGGCTTTATTTTTCTCTGATAGCTCCTTCACTGCAAATGTTATTTTAATTCGCATTCAGTTCTGGATGCCTAGTCCCAAGGTCATTTTTTTCATTTCTGAACAATCTTTGTCAGAATCATGGAGTCTGCAATACTAGCATGCAATGTACTCTTTCATAGAATAATGTCATATTTTCTCCCATTCACCTCATAAGGGAAGAACTTGCCTACCAAGATGCGAAAAAAGTTAAAATCACCCCCTCTTTTGAATTCACTGTAGAACTATTTTCCAATATTGTAAATTAGGTGATAGTGAGCCAACATCCCATTTTACATCTCTCCTAATTGAAATAAAAATCAAGGGAGATGTGAAATGAGCTATCATACAATGATATACATTTTGTATTATTGTACAGGTTCAAAACTTAACTCAAAATAAAACAAAACCCGTGGCAGCTAGAGATCTGAAACAAAAAACAGAAAGTGCTAGTGAAACTCTGCTTCTATGAAGAGAAAACAGAGTTAATATTTCAAGTGCAGTGACCCTTCATCAGAATGTTCTTGCTCTATCTTGCCATTCCTAAAAGAATTACCACTACCAGGATATCCTGAAATTAATTAGCATCCCTGACACCAGCAGTGTCTTTAAAAGGTCATTGTGTACTTAGGGAGGATATTCCTAGAAGTATGTCCAGAGAAGTTATTTGCATGGAATTAAGAAATAAGAAAGGGAATGATCACCTTATTGGGATTGTACTGTAAGCTCCCCAGAAGTCAGCAGGAAATTAAGAAGCAAATTTGTTAGGACATTTTGTAAGAATGTTCGGGTTGTAATGGTTGGGGATTTTAACTTTCCTAAGATAGACTGGGACTGCATAATGTTAAGGACTTGGATGGAGAAAATTTGTTAAGTGCGTTAAAGATAAACTTTCTTATTCAGTATGTGTATGAACTCACTAGAGAAGGAGCAAAACATGAACTTCTGTTGGGAAATAAGGTAGGGTAAGTGCCTGAGGTGTCAGTGGGAGAGCACTTAATTGCCAGTGATCATAATTTTACTAGTTTTAAAATAGTAATCAAAAAGGATAGATCTGATGTAAAAGTTAAAGTTCTAAATTGGAGTAAGGTCAATTTGACAGTACTGGGCAAGAACTTTCAAAAGTTGATTGGGAGAGGCTATTCGCAGGTAAAGAGATGGTTGAAAGGTGGGAGGCCTTCAAAAATCAGATAATGAGAGTCCAGAGGCAGTATGATCCTGTTAGTGTGAAGGGAGAGACTGGTAAGTGTAGGGAATGCTGGATGACCAGAGAAATTGAAGCTCCGATTAAGAAAAAGGAGGCATAGAACTGGGATTGAGTGAAACCTCTAGTAGCATAAAGGCATTAGGAGCATACTTAAAACAGACATGAAATAGCTTTGGAAAATAAGGTTAAGGAGAATCCAAATAGATTCTACAAATACATTAAGAGCAAAAGAGTAACTATGGAGAGAATCAACCTTTTAAAGATCAACAAGGCTGTCTATGTGTGGAACTGCAGGAGATGGGTGAGATAATAAATGACTATTTCATGTCACTATTTACTGTGTGGAAAGGTATGGAAGCTACAGAACTTGGAGAAATGAATAGTGATACCTTGAAAATTGTTACATATGACAGAGGAGGAGATGCTGGATGTCATAAAACGCATAAAGGTGAATAAATCCTTGGGACCTGATTCGGTGTATCCAAACTTTGTGGGAAGCCAAGGAAGTGATTGCTGTGCCCCTTGCTGAGATATTTGTATCATGAATAGCTACAGGTGAGGTACCAAAAGACTAGAGGGTGGCTAATGTGGTGCCATTCTTTCAGAAAGTGTTAAAGAAAAGCAAGAGAATTATAAACTGTTGAGCCCAATGTCAGCGGTGGGTAATTTTTTGGAGAAGATTCTGAAGGACAGAATCTACATTTATTTGATAAGACAAGGACTGATTAGTGATAGTCAACATGGCTTTGCACAGGAAATTGTGTCTTACCAACTTGATTGAGTTTTTTGACAAAGAAGATTGATGAAGGTAGAGCAGTGGACGTTGTCTATTTGGACATCAGCAAGGTGTTTGACAAGATTTTGCATGGTAGGCTGGTTAACAAGTTTAAATCACATGGAATCCAGGGAGAGCTAGCCATATGGATGCAAAATTAACTTGAAGGTGGGAGACAGGGGGTGGTGATGGAGGGTTGTTTTTCAGACTGGAGGCCTGTGAGTAGTGGTGTACAATAAGGATCAATGCTGGGTTCACTGCTTTTTGTCATTTACATAAATTGATTCGGATTTGGATGTAGGAGAAATTGTTAATAAGTTTGCAGTGACACCAAAGGTGGGTCCTGATTTTGATAATGCAAAGTCGTTTCTAGGCTGTAGGAAGTCTACTTGCACACCCACACAATAATGGGGTCTTGAATTACCTCTTCACTCATACCTTATGGTCATAGCCATAAATACAGTGACCATTCTTTGGAATGGAATTTATTTACATTGGGAGGATTTTATGATAAATTAAGCAGTTGTGCATTAATTTTTTAATCCTATGGGAAATTCGCATAGTTTGGCAAAAGCCTTTTTAGTTTCATTTTGGACAATTTGCAGAAATTGTGTCTTAAGCTGACGGGTAAAAGAGTTGGTGCCATGAAAGGAGGTAGTTTAGGACTGTTAAGAAAGAGTTTACTTCAGTATAAGGAGTTTTGTTTAAAAATCCACCCTTCAGAGTGAAAAAGAGAGAATTCTCTCTGTGCTAAGTTCTGCCATCTCTGGATCAAGATCCTGGAATTCCCTCCCTAAGGGCATTGTGGGACAACTCACAGAAGGTGCACTTCAAGAAGGCAACTCATCACCACCCTCTTAAGGGCAACTGGGGACAGGCAATAAATATTAGCCGGTCAGCGATGCCCATGCCCTGTGAATGAACAAAAATAAAGATAGAGCAAGTGAGTGGGCAAAAATCTGGCAAAAGGAGCATGGAGTCATAGAGATGTACAGCACGGTAACATACCCTTCGGTCCAACTGGTCCATGCTGATCAGATATCCCACCCCAATCTAGTTCCACCTGCCAACACCCGGCCCATATCCCTCCAAACCCTTCCTATTTATATACCCATCCAGATGCCTTTTAAATGTTGCAATTGTACAAGCCTCCACCACTTCCTCTGCCAGCCCATTCCACACATGCACCACTGTCTGCATGAAAAAGTTGATCCTTAAGTCTCTTTTATATCTTTCCCCTCTCACCCTAAACCTATGCCCTCTAGTTCTGGACTCCCTCACCCTAGGGAAAAGATCTTATCTATTTACCCTGTCCATGCCCCTCATGATTTTATAAACCTCTCAGCCTCCAATGCTCCTGGGATGTGGGAAAGTGTAAAAACTATCAATTTTGGCAGAAAAAGAAAAAAAAGCATAGTCTTTAAAAAATGGGAGGTTGCACAGCTCTGAGATGCAGAGATATTTGAGTGTCCTTGTGCATGAATCACAAAAGACGAGTATGCAGGTACAGCAAGTAATGAAGGAAGCTAATAAAATGTTCTGTTTTATTGCAAGGAAAAATGAATGGAAGAGCTTGGAGCTGATGCTTCAACTATACTGGGCATGAGTGATGCTGCATCTTGAATACTGTATGCAGAACTGGTTACTGAGAGGGATGTTAATAAGATGGAAACAGTTCAGATAATTATGAGGAAAGAATGGATAGTTTAGGCCTGTATCATCAGAATTTGAGAGGAGTCAGAGGTCATTTAATTGAAACATATAACTTCCTGTGGAACTTGATTGGGTGGATGTTGAGAAGATATTTCCTCTTCCAGGAGAACCTAGGTTTAGAGGTCACAATTTAAAAAGAAGGGGTGGGCCACGTAAATCAGAAATGAGAAAACATATTTTTCTTTCAGAAGGTTGGGAATCTTTCAAATTCTTTTCCTCGAAAGGCAGTGGCTGCAGAATCTTTAATTAAATGTAAGGCAGAGATAGATAGATTCTTGATTACTGAAGGAATGAACAATTTTCCCAGATATACAGGAATGAACAGTCATAGAGCCCTAGAGATTCACAGCATAAAAAAAAGTCTCTTTGGTTCATCACATACACGCCACTCAAAAACAATTGCCTAACTATTCAAATCCTATTTTCTACCACTTGGACCACCAGAGACATTATCCTCTGCTATTTCTGCAATTATATTTCCCTCCACACCTGCATCTGCAGTCCGCAGAGACCAATGCCCTCTGCAACTCTCTTGTAAGGTCCACGCTCTCCACCACTCCCGGCACCTTCCCTTGCCACTGCAAGAGGTGTAACACCTGCACCCACACCTCCCCTATCACCTCCATCCAAGGCCACAAAGGATCTTTTCACATCTGGCAGAGATTTTTCTGCACATCCATCCACCTCATCTACTGTTGCCATTGCTCTTGATGTGGCCCCTTCTACATAGAGGAGACAGGATGCCAACCCGCCGAGCATTTCAGGAAACATCTCTGGGACACACGTACCAAACAACCCCACCGCCCTGTCGCCGGCCACTTCAAATCCCCCTCTCACCTCCCCAAGGACATGCAAGTTCTGGGCCTCCTACACCACCAAATCCAAGCCACTTGCCAACTGGAGAAAGAACACTTCATCTTCTGCATGGGCATCGATATCGACTTCACTAGTTTCCAAATCGCTCCTACAATGCTTCAACTCAGCACCATCCTCTTGAACTGTCCTAGCTGTCCATCTTCCTTCAATCCCCTCTATCCTCCCCAACGACCTATCACAATTACCCCCCACCTGCATCCACCTATCGCCCTCCCAGCTCCCTTATATCAGCCCCACTCCTATCCTCCTATTTATATCTCTGCCCCCTTCCCTCACCGCATTCCTGATGAAGGGCTTATGCCTGAAACATGGACTGTCTTGCTCCTTGGATGCTGCCTGACCTGCTGTGCTGTTACAGTGCCACACCTTTTGACTCTGATATTCAGCATCTGCAGTCCTCACTTTCTGCTAGTTGCTGTAACCTTACTGTGAAGCCTCTTCCAAGGATGCCCACCTTGAAGAAGTTCTTCTCCTCTCTCTCCACAAGAATCTCAGTGAGTCTCTCTCTCTCTCACTGCATTCCGCCCCCCCCCCCCCCCCCCCACCCCAGGTCATCCCCTCTGCTCTGAACCTCTTCAACAATGTCCTGAAGCAGACTTGCTACTACAGCCTCCTCTCCTTCCTCAGCACCCACCTATGCAACTAACGTATCCCGCATGGACTTCAGACTACATTCAGACCATCATAATTTTGACCTGACCAGGAAAACCGCTACCCACAGCAAATGCAGAGCCTCCAGAAATGCTTTTTCCTCCGCAGTCAGCCCTGTCCCAGCTCAAGGCTACACTCTCCCAGACCTCTATCAAGGGGAGATGTTTCTTCCTATCTGCCCTATCCATGCCCCTCATAATTTTATACATCTCAATCATGCCCTATCTCAATCTCTTTGCTCTAAGGAAAACAATCTCTGTCTATCCAGTCTTTCATTATAACCTGAGTTGAGATTAAAATAATTTCAGCCATAAACTTATTGAATGATGGAGTAGACTTAAAGGGCCAAGTAGCCTACTCTTATTCCTTATTTCTATGCTCATTTGTGCCTGTTTTTCATTTTAGATAGACCTCTTTATTTGGTTACGAACACCACATTGTAAAGTTACTCCCTGCTTGCCATCCACCCTCCTGCATACTAGTAAGACACTTGACCAGGGAAGTTTTCACTTAGAATATTTTCAGTTCACCTAAATGCTCAATTCTCATTGCATGATAATATTGAATATTATTTTTCTACTTACTGTTTTATAAAAAAAACATCAGTGAGGTTCAATCTTTCATAATCAGTTGGAGAGGTGACTGAAGTTTTTCAATACAAGTTGTTATTTATGGATGTTATAAAGTTTAAGTGTTCAACAGAACCAATATAATATTTAACTTGATGCAAGAATGGATAGATGCAAATGTTACTATTTAGGATCTACAATTGGATCTCAACACCATGAATATTAAACATTACAATATACTTTAAATCACTTGTTTAGTGTGAGCAGCAGTGTAGTTGTCATGCAAAACTTGCAATTCATATATATTTAGTTATATCTCTGTGCTAACCAGTAAATTTTTATCCACAGTCTGTGGTACCATCACTCAACAGATTTTCATGAGTAACATTTTTGTTTAATAATTTTTGTTCTGTGTTGTAATATATTCAAATCGGATGATTGCTATGTATTGATACCAGTCAGAATTTAAAAATGAAATTTATTTTTAAGTTATAGTTGAATTATAAAGTTGAATTATAACTGCAGATAAAATTTAACTAATTTAACTGCAGGGCTCATCAAATAATGATGCAATCCTTCAGGACAAATGTCATAATATGCTTTTTCCTATATCACTTTGCCATGAACATCCCACTTCAATGTGAATCCATTCATGGGGTGGACACCACAGCGGCTCTTTTTTCTTAACACAGCAGACTTGTGTATTTTTAGGAATGGAATCCTTGAATTTAGGATACAGTACATAAAATTATACATTTGGGAAGAAATAAGGCCACGATTCAATGGTTGGATTCAGGCAATCTTTGTTCAAGGTTTACTCTCATTGTTTAATGAGCTGATAATAATCTTTCAGTTCAATTACAGCCCTCTAATTTGCCGGCAGTTAGTTATTATTCCATGTGTAGCACATGACTGCTTTCAGCAAATCAAAGCTTCACAGCTAGCATTTTATTCCAACTTGGGTATCTCTACAAGTCATTTATTTTATAACATTCCTGTCCACAAGATTAATATCTTACAAGCGTAAAGCAAACAGCACTCCATTTGTGTAAAGTAACATTTGGAGACAATCGTCACCTTATGTTCATTCACAGCACTGCTACACACATGCAATATTTAAATAATTTTGTTAATTTTAACAAATAAACAAACACAAGTAGAATGTAGGAAACTGTTAAAGTTAGTGAACATTGAAAGAGGAATTTAGAGATTTTACCCTTGACTTAATGTTTTCACCACCATTGTGCAAGGCAAGGTACAAAAAAACATGTTTGTATACTAGTTGCAGCCTGAACCTAAATCATAGCATAACTTGAAGCAGATCTGATAGCAGCTGTATTGTTGAAGTTGGCCAATCTGAACCTGTGACTGGAATGTATCTCAGCAGTAAGGATCATTAATATTCCCAAACAAATTTCTAAATCATTGTCCCTCAAAAACTATTTATATTATTAGGAAATCTTCCCAAAGGCATGATAAGATTCTTAGCTATTTGTAATCCTGATAGGAAAAGCATCATCTTGGTCATTTAGGAGTCTACTTAGCTATTAAAATTGATTTATTAAAGATTCTTATGTGGATTAAAAGTACAAGTTGGACCTGGTCATCAATCAAATAAAGTTTTTGCTACTTTAATTGTGACAAAAAGCCCTGGAAATTACTGCACTCAATCATAGAAATCATTAATGCTCTCATATAATATTTCTTTCTCTACCATCTTAACTGATGCTTTATACAATTCAACATCAAACATTTTGAACATTTGTACAACAGTGTAGAAAGCAACCTCCAGCACAGAAGTAGTCTGCTTATTCAAACTGTATTTTCTAGGACTAAACAGGAAATACATAATTTGAAAGTAGATTCCACGTATTATTATTCATATTGGAAAAGTGAAAGTAACATTTACTGTAAAATATGCAAATTGTGGCCACGCCCTCACACAAATAACCTAAAATGTGCAGCATGTGCATTACTCATTCTCACATTCAAGTGCATTTGGACTCTCAAAGTGGGGATTGGCATGAGTGAAAGACATTAATGAACAATTATTTTTACTGTGGTCTATTGATTAATTAATGGTAAATATTCGAGACAATGAAACCATAAATGCTGACTTCATAAAATACACAACACAACTCCTTGTAATGTTTGAAAATTATTCCTAGTGTAAATTAAAATAGGTCAAGAGTAAAATAAAACAAGAATTGTTTACATTAATGTTGCTATAGTTGGTACACTGTAACTCCTTTTGTTAAAGAAGTGTCAAATAAGCTATAAATAGTAAGAGCTGAAAATGTGTTGCTGGAAAAGCGCAGCAGGTCCGGTAGCATCCAAGGAACAGGAGAATCGACGTTTCGGGCATGAGCCCTTCTTCAGGAATGCCCGAAACACCGATTCTCCTGCTCCTTGGATGCTGCCTGACCTGCTACGCTTTTCCAGCAACACATTTTCAGCTCTGATCTCCAGCATCTGTAGTCCTCACTTTCTCCTCTATAAATAGTAAGATGTTGTTATGATGTAATCCAAATATCAGTTTTTAAAAGATTACATAGACTAATCTATACATGTGTCTCAAGCATTTAAGCAACATTTTGTGAAGGAAAATGTGCTGGATCTAACAGCTACAATATCGCCCATTCAAGAAGCAGAGAGTTTGGTGGAATTATACATTCTGGAAACTTTCAAAGAGAGGTTCCATGATGCAGTTTGCAAATGAAAAAAAACTTTTGCATTTTTTAACTCAGTGAGAGAGAATTTTCAGAGCAACCCCCAATGGACCTTTGCAGAGTGTGTGACATGAAAACCCATCAGATGTCATCTTTACCATTTGTGGAAGATTCCTGGAGAGATTTTGTTGGAATCTACCCTGTGTCTTCAGCAAAGGGAATACAGCCAGCAACAACTGTTCCAAAGAGAATCCCAGTGCCAGCAGTTAGTGTGTGCAGGATAACATTGGAATCAGTACATCACTCAGGACAATCTATAGCTCATTCTGTTCACACAATTATTACTTGATCAATTTACTTTAAAATTTACACTCTGCAGAGTTTTTTTTTGTTTCTCCTCAGACTTATGTTTGTTAGTTTTTCTTTCAAAAGAGGTTCATACTCCAAATGATCAATAACCTTTGTTTTAGTAATAAAGTAGTTATTTGTTGTTGACTAAAGAAACCTGACTGACATGATCTTAATACTGAAATTGACACAGACCATAACATTAGCCTGGCTAAAATTAAAATTTGTTGTGACCGGTGGAGGAGTGAGATGAGAAAAGGAAACCATGTACTCCACCAACCTCAAGCATAAGAGTACATTTATTTATTTTAGTAACAGTAGGCAGTACATTACCAGCACAACCCCAAATTTCTTTCAGTAATTGTGTAATATTAAGACACAATTTCCAGCAAAGAATGCCATATATATACCTGATGTTCATAGTATTATCAGGCTTTCATTGTGTATCTTATGCGGGTAAGGTAATTTTCTTTGTATTTTCTCATTAAAGATTATCCATCTTGTATTATGGGATTGAGAGTTACTACATGGACAAGACCAATGGATGAGTCACGTCAGTTCAATGTTCTTATAGCCACTACAATTCTATAACTTCCAAAACTAAAACATGTATATTTTAAAAATCAAATTTTTGTAATAGAATTTCATTTGAGGATAAATTCACAGCTCTTGCAACACACAAGTCCTGAAAAATTGTCAATGCTATTTATCCTATTCCTGCAGTTAGGCTTTCGTCAACGTATCTAACTCACACTAGCAAACATTCCATAGTACAGAAACTGCCTTTTAACAAACATATCTAAAAAATTATTAGTCCTTCTATTGAATTTTTAGCAATTATTGGGTTGGATGCAATAACTGAACACTGCTAACCCTATTAGAGTAAAAAACGAATGCTTTATTCACTCAAAGGGAAATGCAACAGTTGGATATTCTGTCAATCACTTTCATAGAGATGTAAACAATAAGTGAATCAATAAGTGTTAAGTACAAAATTGCTTGCATCATTCATTGCGTTTTTCCAGGTTTCATCTGAATAGATACCATGAATATGCATCCTTGAAAATTATCTTTGTAAAGAACAAGCAATTTTTCTAAAACAAAAACAATTCATTTTATATACAGTGAAACTATTTAAAAATATATCGAGCTAAATATTTCTAGTTTGATTTAACACATGCTGAGAAGTGCCATCTTCCAGAAAGCTGTTGACTGACAGCCATGGCCTTCGGAGTGGACCTCTGACACCTCCCCCAGCAGGATCACTGCACTACTGGGCCTCCTGCCATGCAAGTCTGACTTGTGGCTTCTCTCCCTCCCATGACCCTGACATGCAGAGTTGGAACGAACTCAAATGAAGAGAATAATGGTTAAGATACTTTCTAATTGAGGCATTTGGTCATAATTGAAGTGGCAGGGACGTCACTGTCAATCTATAGCAGTCTGTCCACATCGCAGCAAGCCTAATACAGATAACTCAAAAATAATCATACTGAAGCAGCATACTGTTGCAGGTCAATTAGATCTCATACTCTGTGCTTCATTTCTATATATTTGTAAATAATCTCAAGTAGACACACATGACACATGTACTTATCTACTGTAACACATTCAAACTGATTTTGCTGTACTATCTCACTGCAGTATCATAGAAATTATGACCTACATTGCAGCTGCCTCTCCTTGGCAGACAAGAAGTGATACAGTATGGAGGAAAGGATAAGCTGAGGTGCCAGCATTAAATATTTGATTACCGTTATCTTTAATCACATGCATGCTTAAGCCAGTAGAAATAGCAAATATACTTGTAACATCAGCTTGAACCTACTCTAAGAGACATTTAAACACCAATATCTCAGCTAAACATCGCAAAAATTATGCTAACCAACAGTGGCACAGAAATATGATTTTAAAAACTAATTACTACTTCTCGCATTACCATCCTCATCATTTTCAGTGCAAAATAGAGGACATGGTTGATTAAAAATGAATGGCTAAGCAGTGTGCACTCTAATATACAGTTTTTTTCTTTTACTCACCACATGTTGGAGAAAAATAAGAAAATGATGTAAACATTTGTCTGTTCAGTTTTTAAGTTATTAATATGATGCAAATATTACATGCATCCAATAAAATAAACTAGTCAAATGGCTATGTCCACCTCTCCTCCCACAACTTGTGATCAGATGTAAGACTGTGGCATTTTCGTCAGCCTTTCTGCAGATGTATTGATAAACCAATAAAATCAGCTGTCCTCTTAAACCTGTCAATCTGAATTAATATTTAAGGAGCCTCCTAATTGTTTTATATATGATCATTCCTATTAAAGGTTTTGCTTCAAAATAAATGTTAAAAACGCAATTGCAAATTGCAAGTAAGAATTTAAAATCACTTTAGTATTTTAGCAAAACACAAATAAGTAGTATAAAGTTAAGCATAGATTTTTTATGAAGTGTTTTGTTTTGTAGAAAATCTGCTTCATTGTAATAAATGGCTACCAGTAAAACTGATTGTATTTGGTGTCAGTTAAATCACATTTAGAATCATCATCTGGTATATGTTTAAGTTTTATCTTTTAGGGACAATAGAGACTCTTATTGTAAATAGATTTGATATCATTAAAGCTTTGTAAATGCTAGTACTGCCAATTCTTATTATGCCCCAGCTGTACACTATTTCTACTAGAAGAACATCAAACTACTCAATCAGAACTTATGATACGGTAAAAATTACACTGTGCTTAAAGCCACGAACAAAGGAGCAAAGCAATTACAGAGCAAAACAGCCTACAAAGAGGACCCAATAAATGAAATAGGCAGGAAAATTTGGTGAAAACTCTTAGGGGGCCTAACCACATTTAATTTAGGTCTGCACAATGATTAATATTCTGATTCTAATTCAAAAGATTTAAATGAACCACAAAGGTACATCTTTGAGGTAATTTTAATAACCATTGTACATCCATTTGTGCATTAACAGCTGGTTTGACTGGTATTTTATTTCTCTGTTTGCTTAATCAAAGGAAGCAGTCTTTATTGGCATAATCTTCAAATTAGCATTAACCAAACATGAGGTATTTTGTGGAACAGCACTCCTTCTGGTATACTGATGTAACACAGATTTTATGCACTGCGTAACAGAACAAAGGATCCAATTCTACCTATTTAGCTGAAGCTTCTGCGCTTGTGTTCTTATTGTTCCATTCACTAGCCATTTTAATTATCTTGTTCCATAAATTCATTAAAAGCAAATGTATCTTGGAGCTTTAGATATCATGGCTTAATATAGATTTGAATCATTATTAATGTCCACATCACATCTTGATGAGAAACAAACTATGTTTTTTTTAAAAAAAGAACCTTTTCCTTACATTAGAAAATCATAAGATAGTGACAAACAGTATTGTTTGCATTCATATCACCCTGGGAATACATATTAGATGTGACGACGCAAAACTTTAAAAACTAAATTTTCTTTGAATTATAAGTTTTATATTTTTTCACTATATTACCACTACATTTATTCTAAAGGATTGAGAGTTGTTGTGTTTTAATTATTTCATGTTCAAAAAAGCCTTTTTGTACATAAGGTATCGAAATAGTTCTGATGAGATGTTTTATCTTTTGATGCACAACAATGTGATTCTTTAATAGAACTTTAGCAGTTCTTTACATGAATTCTGAAAAACCTGCAAGCTACTCAGAGTTATTGAAAATGCTGAAGAAATGTCTTCACAAATCACATTCAGAAAATACATCTCATTGTCTCAAACTTAAGCAGAAGGTTGCTATACCTGTGGAAAATAAAATTAATATATTTATTTTTCTCATGTTGCTTTTCCTGCAATGATTACAGTATTGAACTTATTTAAAATTGATTATGTAGTTTTGAACAAATGAGATTTAAAAAAAAAACTGAAACTAAGTCACTTTTCAGAAACCACTGTTGGTGACATTAGGTGCTGGGAATCCTCATGTAACAAATAAGCAAGTCATTTTCAAGTTCCTTTTAATGTAATGGCAGACCACAGTTATAGTCCTTCTTCGTCCAAAAAGAAAATCAGCAGTCACATGATCCTCTTTTTACTTAAGCTTATGAATGAAATGGAGTGCATTAGAAGTATTTGCAGAACATCTCTAGAAATGCAAACAAATTCACTATTTGCGGAAGTATTTATTATGTTGTGATATAATTGTTCTAGAAATTATCAAGCAATTTCTTAAATGCTTTCATATGCACATATTAAATTAAGTAATCCAAGGTTTGGAATTGTCATGTTGTAGCTCTACACTGCAATTCCTGAAAAGAGTATCTTCAATTGTACCAGTTCTTTCCCAGTTTCTATAATTGTTTCCTTTTACAATAAGGTGACTGGATTAGTAATTTCTGCAGTCTTGAAATTTAGACTCATATCCAGTGACAATTAAGATAAAAAATATCAAAAACTTCCACTCAGAATCTTTAACAAAAGATACTGGACCACAAGGATGTTGCTGAGCATGAAGCGTTATGCTGAGACAGGTGCAAACGTTGTCGTGAATGATGTGACTAATGATTTTCTTGTCTCTATGACTGAAGGCACAAACCGACTAAAGCCAGGCACTCATTCACTAGGCAGGGCTCTGTTAAGGTCATTGATAAGGAGGGCTCTTAAATGAAAGATAATATTTAAAATAGTTCTTTGGACCAATCAAGTACTGTTTGGAAGGTGCTTGTAATCATAGTTCATCATGAGAATAAAAGTTATCAGGAAGTTGATGTGCCTTGTATTCAATCACAGCTTCTACAATTGTACAAAGATAACATGAAATTATTTTTGGTGTTGACTAAAGTTAGTCATCAGTCATGGCTGAAAGGATTCTACTAAGCAAGTGTCAATGATCATCTACATGGCTCTTTTCTACAAGCTAGTGAGGTATTCCTAACCGCTGGGGACAGTTAGCACATGATTCAGCAGGGACTTATCCCAAGGCATTTGGAAAAGCTGATTGACTGTACTCCGCAGGTAAGAGGCTTTAATGGTAACTATGTAAGGATCTATTAATGAATGGTTTAAGCAAGGGCAGCCTTGAAAACAAATTGTTTTTGACAAGTTAATACAGTTTTTTAAAAAGAGATAGCTACTGTGATACACAAACAGGAATGCAGCAGATATAATGCATTTGAATTTAAGGAGACATTCAATATTAAGTCTCAAACAAGGTTTGCTGGAAAGAATTGAATTTAGCACATCTGAAGAAATATTGTATAAAAGGCAAAATGATTGTATTCATAAAGCTGGTTTAGCCAACTCAGGATGTTATAAAGTATTTTGTAGCCAAGTTAGCACTTTGAAGTGTAGCCAGTGTTGTGACGCAAGAGCAATAATAACCTATATGGGCATGGCAAGACCCAACAAACATGGGTGATAATGGGCTCTGAGTGACGTCTGAGTAATGAGATGAATCATAGAGCCATGCGGGATGTTTATCTCAATGTTGAAATTTTCTCACTGTATGTTGTGGACCAGACAAAATGCCCTCAAAATATTTTAAGAAAACAGCCCAGACCCTAACATTTCCTTATTTTAAAAGGTAAGTGTAAGACGTTGCACTCCAGCTGCAATTCAAGTGGTCAAACAGTCGACTTTAAGCAAAACACACTTTATTTTTGCACTCCAGTTAAATACTGACAAAATAAAAACAAAACAAATAAATTGGCTTAAGTGTAGCTCTATCACAAAGCTCCATCATGGTTAGCACTGCTGCCTCACAGCACCAACCTTGGCAGACTGTCTGTGTGGTGTTTGCACATTCTTCCCAAGTCTGCATGGATTTCCTCCAGGTGCTCCAGTTTCCTCCCACAATCCAAAGATGTGCTGGCCAGGTGAATTGGCCACGATAAATTGCCATAGTGTTAGGATAATTAGTCAGGGGGGTAAATATAGGGTAGAAGAATGGGTCTGGGTGGGTAACTCTTCGGGGGATTGGTGTGGACTTGTTGGGCCGAAGGGCCTGTTTCCATACTGTAAGGAATCTAATATTACCAAAATAATATGTTAACTGTAACTAATTAACTGCTCTAATATAGTAACATCCCATAAACACACCCTTGTAAAGGCAAATTCAGTAAAATAGATTGTCTCACATGCAATTCTAGCAACAGGAAGAGAACCTCAGCTTTTAGCTGTAACAGAGATAGGAACAAGAGTTTCCACATCCAGCATCCAGAATCCAACACCTGCACAAAGTTAAAACTAAAAATCTTGGTTCAGTGGGAGATTGATCCCACCCATTCAGGCTGCTTCTATTGTTCAAACTTTAAAACAAAAACTCAAGGCCTCATAAGCTATTTATTTTATTGGCTTTGAGTAGACTGTTCTGTCTCAACTGAACTTCATTAAAAAAAGGAACAACATATACCTCTTAACGCCATAGTATCATCACACATAACACTCCCACTTTTCTCAAGCAGCATGGTAAAATTCTCGCTGGGGGTGTGACAAATTTCCAATTGACTCTCATTATTTATTTTATTCACTCATGGGATGTAGATATTGCTGGCTGGCTAACATTTATTGCTTGTCCTCTAGTTGTGCTTGAGAATCATAGAGTCCCTACAATGTGGAAGCAGGCCATTCTGCCCATCAAGTCCTCACCAACCCTCCAAAGAGCATCCCACACAGACCCACCTGTTGACCTTATTCCAGTAACTCTGCATTTCCCATGGCTAATCCACCTAGCCTGCACAGTTTTGCACTGTGAGAAGAAACTGGAGCACCCAGAAGAAACCCATGCAGACCTCCAAAAGTCATAGCCATCTTCCTATGTGTCAGGTATGACTCCAACCAAGGAAAATTTAACCACCAATACCCATTAATTGCAAATTTCACAGCTGCCCAAAGGTGGAATTAAACCTGGGTCCCTGGCACAGTGAGGCAGCATTGCTAACCACTGAGCCACCATGGGAATAAGCTGCCTTCCTCAAACTGCTGCAGTCCACCTACTGTGGATTGACCCACAATGCCATTAGGGATGGAATTCCAGGATTTTGACCCAGCAACAGTGAAGGAACAGTGATACATTTCCAAGTGAGGATGGTGAGTGGCTTGGAGGGTAAATTGCAGGTGATGGTATTCCCATGTATCTGCTGCCCTTGTCTTTCTAGATGGAAATATTGTGGGTTATGGAAAGCTGCTGTCTGAGGATCTTTGGTGAATTTCTGTAGTACATCTTGTAGATAGTACACACTGCTGCTATTGAACATCAGTGGTGGAAGGAGTGAATGGAGTGCCAATCAAGCAGGCTGCTTTGTCCTGGATAGTGTCAAGCTTCTTGAGTTTGTTGAGGCTGCACCCATCCAGGCAAGTGGGGAGTATTCCACCTCACTCCTTACTTGTAACTTGTAGATGATGGACAGGCTTTGGGAGTCAGGGAGTGTATTACTTGCTGCAGTATTCCTAGCCTCTGACCTAGCTCTTAAAACCATTGTGTTTATGTGGTGAATATAGTTGAACTTCTGATCAATGTTAACCCTCAGCACTTTGATAGCATAGGATTCCCTGATAGAATCATCATTGAATGGGCAGTGGTTAGCTTGTCTCATATCGGTGATGGCTATAGCCTGGCATTTGTGTGAAGTGAATGTTATTTTCTACTTGTCAGTCCAAGTATGGAAATTGTCCACATCTTGTTGAATTTGGACATGAATTGCTTAAGTATTTGAGGAGCCACGAATTATTGCACAATATTCAATACCATTGGCGAACATCCTCACTTCTGACCTTATGATGAAAGGAAGGTAATTGATAAGGCAGCTGCAGATAGTTGGACCAGGGACATTACCTTGAGGATCTCCTGCAAAGTTGTTCTGGAACTGAGATGACTGACCTCCAAAGATCACAGCCATCTTCCTATGTGAGAGCGATGACTCTAACCAGGGGAGAGTTTGCCCCATGGTATTCATTAATTAGTTTTTCTATGGCTCCTTGATGCCCCACTCAAATGTAGCCTTGATATCAAGGGCTGTCACTCCCACCTCACCTCTTTTTTGTCCATGTTTGAACCATGGCTGTAATGAGGTCAGGAGCTGAGTGTCCCTGGCAGAACCCAAACTGAGCAGCATTGAGCAGGTTATTGTTGAGCTGGTGTTTGCTTGATAGCAGCATTAATGACATCTTTCATCACTATTAATGAACAAGAGGAGAAAGTTGGGGCAGTAATTGGCTGAGTTGGCTTGTTGTTAGTTAAAAAGCTTGTCAACAGTCCAACTGACCATGGGTTGTGATTTTACCAAACTTATAATTGAATTTTCCCAATGCGGAAACAGCGCCTGCCCTTGGATAATTTGAGCTGCCATTTGCTCCAAAGAACCTCCATGTTGGACACTCAACATTGGAGAACTTAATTTCAAAAAGCCTCCCTTCCCATCCCCTGATTCCATTTCCAGCCCCTTCCATTCTACCAATCGACCCATCTAGCTACCAACCAGATTCATTCCTCCCATCAACCAACCAGGCTATACCTACAACTTGTGTTCATCTATCCCCACTTCACCACTCTGCCCTCTCCCCACCTAAAACCTCCCCCACCCCTCCTTTGTCTGCAGCTCTCCCTACCCCGACCTCCATTCCTAAAAGGGCTATACCTGAAATGTTGACTTCTCCACTTCCTGATTCTGCCTGGCTTGCTGCGTTCTTCCAGCCTCCTGCTTGTTGATATTGGAGGCTGGGCACCAACATCTCCAGCATGCTCCATGGGTACCAACCACATGCATTCCATATGCACAGACATTGGTATCTCATGTACCAGCTTCTATGAAGCCTCATGACATCTTCTATCCACTTAGAGCTCTTCTGCCTCACCTTGGGCTGCACCAGCAACTGTAATTGTAATGCTGCAGCAAGGACACTTGACTCAGGGACTGACACTCATGGAATGGAGTAAGCTGCATCTGAGTTATTTGCCCATTGTCATAGAAACATGGAAAATAGGAGCAGGAATAGGCCAATCAACCCTTCAAGCCTACTCCACCATTCAATACCATCATGACTCATCTGCCAACTGTTCTCATTTTCTCTCCATATCCTTTGATTCATTTAGCCCTAAAAAGGATACTTAACTCCTATTTGAAAACACTTGACCACAATAGCTTTGTGTGGCAGAGGGAAAAAAAACAACCCGACACACTTGTCACTCTGGGTGAAGAAATTTCTCTTTATTTCAGTCTTATTGACCTACCTCAACCTTAGACTGTAACTCCTAGTTCTGAAATAACTTCCCTGCCAGAGTGGATACTCACAGTATAACTGCCTTGTCTTGATTTGTTTTTTTGCATTTTGCCCCCTCAGCCGGAAATACTATGGCCTTGCCTTCCTACAGACAGAGCCAAAAAACTTACCACGGTTGTCAACAGGCCTCAGTCAAGTCAAGGAGGATGGCCTTTGCTCAGGGGATCCTGGTACAGTAAGTTAAATGCAACTTCCTATGCCAGTCCTGGTCCTGCTCAGGGCAGTCAGAACAGGATGCTCTGCTTGTAAAGGGTGAGGATCTGAATGACAGGCAGACACCACCTGTGCTGTTGTACAACTGTAGTATGAGAGAGAGACAGGTATTATGGAAAGTAAGTAGTGGTATCAATCTTGGATAGGTGAGGCTACATGGGTAAGGTATTGCAGGCATTACTGGGAGTTGAAGGGCATGGGCTAGGTGGGAAACAAGTAAATAGCAAAGGTAGAGAGAGTATGAGGTATCAAACAGAAGCTGGTGGTACTTAGAATGGAGAAGAACATTGACCTTCATGCTAGTGTGAGACATTTCTCCAGACAGTTGACTGCTTCAACATGGGTAACAATCATGGATTAGACTAGCATGTTCTTGTTTTGTTTTCCTCTTCCAGGAGCCAAGACCAGCAGTGAATTCCTTACTGTGTACCACCCCATTCAGTAGAAACCCCAGGAAAATGGGTTGAGGGGTTCCCTTTGACTGTCGGATTGGAGCAGGAATTGTGTTGAGCAGCTTCAGACTGACTGGGGTTGTCCAGGTGCACCATGGCCTTTTAAGTATGGGCCAGCACCGTGAATCCCAATCAATTCCGGTATCTCTAGTGAATGGTGAACTGCTATGGGAATGGTGCCTGCCATGTAGGGGCAGAAATACACCATGAATCTCACTGTGAGGGTCTCAAACATCAGTTAAAGCAATAAGAATTAAGACACGGCAAGAAAACTCACTCAAGTTCATGGTTGGAATCATTGAAAAAAGTGATATGGCTTGAACTTAGTCAATAAGCAGAAAGATGCTGTCCAATGTATTGTTTTGTAATGTTTGTTAAAGGATAAATATTGATCAAGATGCCAAGAAACTGCCCCTCTTCTGCTTTGAAACAGAGCAACAAAATCCTAGGTGCCCACCCAAGACAACAGACAGGGTCTTATTTTAAAGAATTACAGTCGAATGTGATGTACAAAGTCGGAGTGGATACATTGCAGCAGAAAAAATGGAATGAAACTGAAAGGTAAAATAATAGGAAGATTTAAATGTTCAGAAAGATAGTTCCCTGAAAATGAAAATATAAATACACTCATTGAAGAGGAAAACTGAATTACAAATTACAATAACAGAAATTAAAGTATCATGAATTTTTGCTCAATGCTACTAAGGTTTAGTAAAAGAATATGTCCAATTTTGGGTGTTCCATGACAGAGAAGATTACAGGACTTGAAATTCTGGGGTCATTTCCTTTAAAGTATAACAGTCTAAGAGATTTTAATTAATTTTCATGATGTTGTTAATTTTCATGATGTTAATAGATTGAAACAGGGAAGAATACTTGACTTGTTCTCACTAAGGAGTTAATGATGAGTAGCCATCAATTTAAAACTGACACCAAGAGAATGAGAAAGGTTCAAAAGAATCCTCTTTACAAAGAGTATTGTTCAAACATGGAATGAAATAACAGAGTGGAGCAGAGACCATTGCGATTTTCATTTCGGAGTAAAAGATGCAAAACTCTTGAAGCAAAGGGAGGTAACAGGGCAGTTGGATTAGTTTTCAATTGCTTCAGCAAACAACTGGCACAACCGCAATGAAATGAATTTTACATCCTCAATGATCTCATCTCCTCTGGAGATCTCCCCTTCATAGCTTCCCACCTCAGTCACCCAACCCTGCACAGCCACTTCTACCTCCTTCACAAAATCCACGAACCTCATTACATTTAAGTAGTATTTAGTAGATGTGGACTTACCATGCCAATGCACACAAGGCTATAGACCAAGTGCTGGAGAGTGGGATTAGGATAGTTAGGTGGTTGTTTTTGACTGGCACAGACTTAATGGTCCAAATGGCCTTTTCATGTGTTGTAGATTTCATAGACCATCTAATCACTTGCCTCTGTAGATCATCTCCATCATTATTGGAAATTACTCTCACCTTTAAACCTGCTGTCAACTTTTTTTTAAGAAGCAGACCCTTAACCACACCATGTCTATGACTCTGACTGCCCTTGCAGACCCATTGTTTCAGTCTTTTCCTACCCAGTACCAAAGAACAGTTATACTGGTTTCAAAACAACTATGTTCTCTCCAAAGATACTGCATGACTTGTGTTTCTCCATTACTGTTTTCATTTCATACCCTCCTGGAATGCAAAGATCTTTCTCTACCACATCCTGGCACCTTAAACCCCACTCTCCAACAATATGTGAGAGGTTTACATAGGCTTGTTTGACACAATGATTGAGCCCATCTAATTATTTGTCTCTACAGATCATCTCCACCTGTAATGGAAATGGCTCTCCTTTACACTTGCCATCAACCTTGAAAAACAGACCTTTGACCGCACCATGTTTGCTAACTACTGTCAAAACTCTAAACTCACTTTCCTCTCTTTGAGCATAAGGGGTACAGCTAGTAAGTTTGCAGATTACACCAAAATTGGAGGTGTAGTGGACAGTGAAGAGGGTTCCCTCAGATTACAACAGGGTCTGGACCAGATAGGCCAATGGGCTGAGAAGTGGCAGATGGAGTTTAATTCAGATGAATGTGAGGAGCTGCACTTTGGGAAAGCAAATCTTAGTAGGACTTATACACTTAATGGTAAGGTCCTAGGGAGTGTTGCTGAACAAAGAGATCTTGGAGTGCAGGTTCATAGCTCCTTGAAAGTGGAGTCGCAGGTAGATAGGATAGTGAAGAATGTGTTTGGTATGCTTTCTTTCATTGGTCAGGGTATTGAGTACAAGAGTTGGGAGGTCATGTTGCGGCTGTATAAGGACATTGGTTAGACCACAGTTGGAATATTGCGTGCAATTCTGGTCTCCTTCCTATCAGAAAGATGTTGTGAAACTTGAAAGGGTTTAGAAAAGATTTACAAGGATGTTGCCAGGGTTAGAAGATTTGAGCTATAGTGAGAGGCTGAACCGGCTGGGACTGTTTTCCCTGGAGCATCAGAGGCTGAAAGGTGACCTTATAAAGGTTTACAAAATTATGAGGGGCATGGATAGGATAAATAGACAAAGTCTTTTCCCTGGGGTCGGGGAGTCCAGAACTAGAGGGCATAGGTTTAGGGTGAGAGAGGAAAGATATAAAAGAGACCCAAGGGGCAGCTTTTTCCACACAGAGGGCGGTACGTGCATGGAATGAGCTGCCAGAGGATGTGGTGGGGGCTGGTACAATTGCAACTTTTAAGAGGCATTTGGTTAGATATATGAATAGGAAGGGTTTGGAGGGATATGGGCCGGGTGCTGGCAGGTGGGACTAGATTGTGTTGGGATATCTGGTTGGCATGGACAGGTTGGACCGAAGGGTCTGTTTCCATGCTGTACATCTCTATGACTCTATGGTTCATCTTCAAAATTCACTTCTGTCTTTTCCAGAACTCTATCCTTGACTCTCTCCAATCAGGTTTCTTCCCTGTCAAACTACTGAAATGATTCATCAAAATCACAAATGACATCCGCTGTGCCTGTGACAAAGATAAACTGCATACTTTTCACCCTTGGCATGGCCTTTGACATAGCTAATTATGTCATCCTACTCCATTACCTCGCCACTGTATTCCAGCTGTCTAAGGCAGCTGGCTTCATTCTGGTCTATTGGATCGTAGGCAGGGAATAACTTGCAATGGCTTCCTTCTCTTGCACCATTATCTCTGTGGATCTACTCTTGACTTCCCTCCTATTTCTCAATATTCATCCCTCAGAAACTTCATCCAAAGGCTGTCCGTTTTCACCTGTCACTGATCCAGTCACCCATTCTGGAGCTCTGGGTTTGAAGGTTTAAATCCCACTAAAACACTGAAAATTTGTTGTGTTATTGCATAGATTACAGACCAGACTCAAAGTATACCTTAAAGATAATGATATGGTAGCAGAACTTGGGATGTATCAGTGTAAAGAGCTTCACTTTCAGTCATTCTCTCTCATAGTGCAATGGAGTCAACGTGGTGTTCAATAAGCCAGTTATGTACAGTATATTGAATGTAACAGTTTTAGTAAGCATAGTAAGTACAATGTATAAGTGAAGCATAATAGTGTAAATGATGTGGCTAATAAACTTCAAGACATCTGTCCCATCAAGGGCTCTGTTATTATGGCATACGTAACATAAGCTAACACAGGGAAACTCTCAAACCATACCAAACTGGCAACAGTGCATCACCGAAGAAATTACATCATGAAAACTGCAAGTGGCAGCAAGCCAGTAGTGAGAGCTACATAGTATGAAATCATCATGTAAGCACAGCCAGTTGAGAAGTCTTTTCCCCCCCAGCAGTCATTACTCATTATCTAGTTGTGAACAGCTGAAGTTTATAACCCCAACCAACACTGATGGCAACAACTATACTGAACAACTAGGACTACCACAATACAGGAAGAATTGGGACACATACTCAAAAAAGGGAGGCCTTAATGTGTCAAATTTAAAGATCAACTGCAAAAAACAATCCAAGACAACTCAGCTTTATCAAAGCAATCCTACAATGAAGTGCAGCCTGAAGCAATAGGAAAAGAACTATTCTAAATCATTACCTGTGCATAGTCTTTGGTTAATTCCATCATTCTATTTCCTGCAGACAAAAAAGGTATGTGCAATGTCACTCCAAAATTTGGCTAGTGCAAATGCCACATAAAGCATAGTTTTCATTCAAGTAAAGATATAAAAAGAACAAGAAACAACCTTAAAAGTTGCAATACAGAGAAAAACAAAATGAGAAGCTAACATTACATATTAAAAGTGTGACACAATATTTTTATACTGGCATTTTAATTATTAAAGAACTACAAAAGATAAGAAGCAATCATGGGTTTCTGAGCATGGATGGACACTAACTGTCAGAATTTCAGTTATTTAAAGAAAGACCCAAGTTTCACTTAATAAAAACTGGACAACTGCAAACACCGTAAATCAGAAACAAGAACAGAAGTTGCTAAAAAAGCCCATCAGGTCTAGCAGCATTTGTAAAGAAAAATAAGAGTTAACATTTCAAGTCCAGAGACCCTTCCTCAGAACTGATGGTAGCTAGGAAAATGTCAGTTTACAGGTATATGGGGAAGATAGAGTGGGGGTAGGTGGAAAGGAGTAAACAGGTGGCAATAGAGCTTAGAGAGAGAGAGAACAATTGGACAGACAAAAGAGTGAGTAACGATCTAGCTAGAAGAATGAATAGCTGTTAATGGAAACTGTTAGTGGCTAACAATAGGCAATGAGTAATGGCAGACTATGTGATAACAAGGCTTGATGTGTTAAGGAGAAAGTGAGGACTGCAGATGCTGGAGATCAGAGCTGAAAATGTGTTGCTGGAAAAGCGCAGCAGGTCAGGCAGCATCCAAGGAACAGGAGAATCGACGTTTCGGGCGTACGCCCTTCTTCAGGAATGAGGAAAGTGTGTCCAGCAGGCTAAGATAAAAGGTAGGGACGAGGGACTTGGGGGAGGGGCGTTGGAATTGCAATAGGTTAATGTTAAGGGTAGAGGCTAGGACAGGGAGACTTGAGGCCCTAAAATTATTGAACTTGATATTGAGGGTTATAAAATGTTGTTGTGGTTCTGTTCGCTGAGCTGGGAATTTGTGTTGCAGACGTTTCGTCCCCTGTCTAGGTGACATCCACAGTGCTTGGGAGCCTCCTGTGAAGCATTTCTGTGATGTTTCCTCCAGCATTTATAGTGATTCGTATCTGCCGCTCATCTATCATCTATATATCTGACCCAGAGTTTGGGTTGAATTTGCGGTAAGACTGTTTGTTCTAACCTTTGCATTACCGCTTCTGCTATGAGTCCAGAGATGGGTGAGCCCATGGGTGTGCCATTGATTTGTTCATATATTTGGTTGTTGAATGTGAAGTGTGTTGTGAGGCACAGGTCAGTAGTTTGAGTATGCAGTCTTTGTTGATAGGTTCCCGGTCTTGTTGTCTGTTCTGTATGTCCAGCAGGTTGGCTGTTGTTTCTCTGGCTAGGGTTTTGTCGATAGAGGTGAACAGTGACATTACATCGAATGAGACCATAGTTTCTTCCTTGTCTATGTGTATATTTCTGATGATGTCCAAGAATTCCTGTGTTGACTGTATAGAGTGTCTGGATCCACTGATCAGGTGTTTCAGTTTCTGCTGTAGTTCTTTAGCCAGTTTGTGTGATGGTGTCCCTGGTAGTGATACTATGGGTCTGAGTGGGATGTCTGGTTTGTGCACTTTAGGTAGCCCATAGAATCTGGGGGTGTTGTTGCTTTCAGGTTTCATTCTGTGTAGGTCAAACCCGGTAATATGTCCGTTTTTTTGTAGGTTCCTCAGTGTGTTGTTTATCCAATGGGTGAGCTGTGGGGTGGGGTCAAACTCCCTCTTTTGGTAGGTGTTGGTATCTGCAAGTAGTTGTTACACTTTTTGGATGTACACTGCTTTGTCCAGGATGACCGTCATTCTGCCTTTGTCTGCTGGTAGTATGATTATGTTCTTATCATTTCTTAGTGCTTTTAGTGCTTCCCTCTCCTTGGTGTTGAGGTTGTGTTTGTCTTTTCCTTGTTATCAGGGGTACAATACTTTGTCTCACTGTTTGTTGTGTCTCTTCTGTCAGTCCATTGTTTCTGAGTGTGCATTCTAGTGCTGCTAGGAAGTCTGCTGTCTTGGCCTCCCTGTGGTTGTAGTTGAGTTCCTTGGCCAGTATTGTTCTTTCTATACAGTCAACAGAGGAATTCTTGGACATCATCAGAAATATACACACAGACAAGGAAGAAACTATGGTCTCATTCGATGTAACGGCACTATTCACCTCTATCGACAAAACCCTAGCCAGAGAAACAACAGCCAACCTTCTGAACATACAGAACAGACAACAAGACCGGGAACCTATCAACAAAGACTGCATACTCAAGCTACTGGACTTGTGCCTCACAACACACTTTATATTCAACAACCAAATATATGAACAAATCAACGGCACACACATGGGCTCATCCATCTTTGGACTCATAGCAGAAGCGGTAATGCAAAGGTTAGAACAAACAGTCTTACCGCAAATTCAACCCAAACTCTGGGTCAGATATGTAGATGATACCTTTGTAATCATTAAAGACACAGAAATAGAGAACACACACCGGATCATCAACGCCACACTCACAGGAATCCAATTCACTAGAGAGGAAGAAAAGGATAACCAACTCCCATTCCTAGACGTGATGGTACAGAGAACACTGAATGGAGAATTCACCACAAAAGTATACAGGAAAGCCACACACACAGACCAAGTCCTAAACTACGAAAGCAACCACCCCAACACGCACAAAAGAAGTTGCATCAAGACACTGTTCAAAAGGGCCACAACACACTGCAGTACACCAGAACTGCAAAAAGAGGAAGAAGAACACCTATACAATGTATTCGCCAAAAACGGATACCCCCGCAATTTCATCAACAGATGCCTTAAGGGAAAGACAACAGAATGAGGACATGCCACAACCCAAAGGACTAGCTACACTACCATACATAGAAAACATTTCCAAACTGACAGCCAGACTACTGCGACCACTAGGACTCATAACAGCACACAAACCAACAGCCACTCTCAGACAACAACTCACCAGGACGAAGGACCCGACACCCAGCATGAGCAAAACCAATGTATTATACAAAATCCCATGCAAGGACTGCATAAAACACTACATAGGACAAACAGGAAGACATTTAACGATCCGCATCCACGAACACCAACTAGCCATGAAACGACATGACCAGCTATCCTTAGTAGCCACACACTCAGATGACAAGCAACATGAGTTCGATTGGGACAACACTACTATTAAAGGACAAGCCAAACAGAGAACAGCCAGGGAATTCCTAGAGGCATGGCACTCATCCACTGATTCAATCAATAAGCACATCGTCCTGGACCCAATAGACCAGCCACTGCAGTGAACATCTGGAACTGACAACTAGAAGCGGCAGATACACATCACTATAAATGGTGGAGGAAACATCACAGAAGCGCTTCACAGGAGGCTCCCAAGCACTGTGGATGTCACCTAGACGGGGACGAAACGTCTGCAACACAAATTCCCAGCTCGGCGAACAGAACCACAACAACGAGCACCCGAGCTACAAATCTTCTCCCAAACTTTGAGGGTTATAAAATCATGAGGTGCATGGATAGGGTAAATAGACAAAGTCTTTTCCCTGGGGTGGGGAAATCCAGAATTAGAGGGTATAAGTTTAGATTGAAAAGGGACCTAAGCGGCAACTTTTTCGTACAAGGGGTGATGCATGTATGGAATGAGCTGCCAGAGGAAGTGGTGGAGGCTGGTACAATTGCAATAGTTAAAAGTGATTTGGAGATGCCGGTGTTGGTCTCGGGTGAACAAATTTCAAAATCACACAACACCAGCTTACAGCCCAACAGGTTTGATTGGAAGCACTAGCTTTCGGAGCGCTGCTCCTTCATCAGGTGGTTGTGTATTCCACACCCTGTTGGACCATACCCTGGTGTTGCGTGATTTTTAATATTTAATAGGCATCTGAATAGGTACATGAATAGGAAGGGATATGGCCAAATGCTGGCAAATGGGACTAGATTAATTTAGCATATTTGGTCAGCATGGACGAGTTGTACAATAGACAATAGACAATAGGTGCAGGGGTAGGCCATTCTGCCCTTCAAGACTGCACCACCATTCAATATGATCATGGCTGATCATCCTTAATCAGTATCCTGTTCCTGCCTTATCTCCATAACCTTTGATTCCACTATCCTTGAGAGGTATATCCAACTTTTTCTTAAATGAATCCAGAGACTGGGCCTCCACTGCCCTCTGGGGCAGAGCATTCCACACAGCCACCACTCTCTGGGTGAAGAAGTTTCTCCTCATCTCTGTCCTAAATGGTCTACCCTGTATTTTTAAGCTGTGTCCTCTGGTTCTGAAGAGTCTGTTCTGTGCTGTATATCTCTATGACTCTATAAGTCCAGAGGGCTGCAGGGTCCCCAAGCAAAAAATGAGGTGTTGTTCTTCCAGTTTGCGCTGAGCTTACCTGGAACACTGCAGCAAGCCTGAGACAGACATGTTGGCCAGGAACAGGGCGGTGTGTTAAAGTGGCAGGCAACTGGAAGCTTCGGGTCTTCTCTACGGCAGAATGTAGATGTTCTGGGAAATGGTCACCCAATCTACGATTCATTTCCCCAATGTAGAGGAGACCTCATTGTGAGCAGTGAATACAGTAGAATTGATTGTCTGAATTGCAAGTAAAATGCTGCTTCACCTCGAAGGTATATTTTGGCCCTCGGATACTGAAGAGGGAGGAAATATAACACCTTTGACTGATGCTGGGGAAGGTGCTGTTGGGCTATGGGGGGTTGCTGAGAGTGAAGGAAGAGTGGATCACGGTATCCTGAAGGGAATGATCCCTGCGGAAGACGGACAAGAGAGGGGAGGGGAGTATGTGTCTGGTGGTGGCAGAAATGGTGGCTGATGATCTTTTGGATGTAGATGATGGTGGGATGCTAGGTAAGGACAAGGGAAACCCTATCCCTGTTGTGGGAGGGAGGAGAGGGGGTGAGGGCGGAAGAGCAGGAGATTGGTCAAATCCTGTTGAGAGCTCTATTGACAATGGTGCTGGGGAATTCTCAGTTAAAGAAGAAGGTAGACATTTCAGAAGTCACTTGTTGCCTCATCGGAACATATGTAATGGAGATGGGGGGACTAGGAGAATAGAATGGTATATTTACAAGAAGCTGGGTGCGAGGATGCCTAGTCCAGGTAAGTGTGGGAATCAGTGGGTTTATAGTGGATATTAGTGGGCAATTTACCCCCAGAAATGGAAACAGAGATATTGAGGAAGGGAAGGGAGAATTCAGAGATAGACCAGGTGAAAGTGAGTGCGGGTAGAAATTAAGAGCAAGATCAATGAACTTTTCCAATTCTGGATAAGACAGGGAAGCAACACCAGTGATATCATTGATATATTAGAGAAAGAGTTGTGGGTGGAGACTAGACCTTCCACTTGCCAGCCACGTGAACATACCACCTTGTCTCTGTGTCAGGCTTGCTGTAGTGCTCCAGTAAAGCTCACCCCAAGCCGGAAAAACAATACCTCATTTTCCACTTGGGGACCCTGCAGTATCAAGTTCAACAATTTTAGGGCCTCAAACTTCCCATGTTCTAGTCCTCTGCCACACACCAGGTCTTGTTATCACATAGTCTGCCATTAAACACTACCTATTGTTAGCCACTAACAATTTCCATTAACAGCTAGTCGTTCTCCTAGCCAGATCATTATCAACTCCTTTGTCTGTTCAACTGTTCTTCTTCTCTCTCTTTGGGCTCTATGCTCACCTATCATTTACTTCTTACCCCTTTCCTCCCACCCTAATTTCTGCATGTAAAACATTTTCCTAGCTACTATCAGTTCTGAGGAAAGGCCACTGGACCCAAAACGTTCACTCTGATTTCTCTTCACAAATGTTGCCAAACCTGCTGAGCTTTACCAGAAACTTCTGTTTTTGTTCCCAATTTTTACTTCCTGGCTGAACAGATGGCTAGTAAAGACTGGCAATTATATTCCTTGCTCTGGGAAATAAAGAATTGAGACGACTCAAATCCTCCATATTTCTAATGATGACCAAAAAGATCCTGATTTAGGAAAACCAAATAACACTTTGAGTCACCTTCAGGACCCATAGACTTGATCTTATGTCGTAAAAGCAACATTCAGGTGAAACAAGGGATTAATATGTAGGCAGGTGTCAACACAAAGTAATAGAATGTGATTTCACTGAAAGAAGCTTACCTTAAGATTTTATGGAAGTGGTCATTGCCTCGACTGCCAATAAAGTGTTCAGAAAAGCCATTGCAAACAAACCTAAAACAAATAGCACCAACCTAAAGACAAGAACAAAAGAAACAAACTATTTTGCGGGCCAACAACCTATTGAAGAGCTTGACTCTAAAGCTACTATTGCAGCCAAGAGCTGTTTCAGCAAAACACCCAAATTTTCCATGAGATGGGGCTTATCCCACCTGCCAAAACAGCATCTGGTATTTTATGCCAACCATATTCTACAAGAGGATTTTGAGTTGAAATCTACAAGAAATCCAATTGCCCGGAGAAAACAGAAGTGCAACACAATGATTCACAGCAGCATGTAAAAAAGAGCCAACAAAGGAACTATGCCAATAATGTTTCCAAAATTCCATCCACAACTCATGGCAGGTCACTGAAGCCAAACAGGTATCTGAAACGTCACAACATATAGAGCCCAGTCAGACAGTATGCTATCAATTTAACATGGTGCGTCCATACTTCTAGAAAAGGCATAGATTTAGCTTCTATCCAACTGTGTGCTCCAACAGGAATGGAAAACTGTGCTATGAGCAAAATTTACATGGGTGCAAGTGCTCAATCTTTACTCAATCTGTAGACTGTTAAGCATTGAATTTTTTTAATAGTTTATGAGCTTTTCCCTGAAATTTAGAATTAAAATTTAGGACTTTAAAAAAGATACTTATCGAGACATCTGTAAAATTTTCAAGACAAAAAGTAATGTTTTGGGATTGATGGCTACAATCATGGAAGTTAGAAGAGAGTACTGGAATGTAAGGAAAAAAGACTTTGTAAACATGTCTTTACTGCTGGAATTAGAGTGTGATGTACATCTTTATGACTCTATGACTCTACGCTCCAGAATATGTGCCAGGAGATCTTTAGATGGATTGACCACTTGAGAGAATTAAACATTGGGAAGACTAGGACAATCTTTTTAGACCCTGCTCCAAAGTCCATTGTCTAATTACGAATTACTGTGATTTCTTTGATCCGTATTGACAGTTGAGTAAATAAGTGAGTTAGTGAAGAGGGGAAGGAAGAGTTCCTTTGCTTTTTCTGAAGTTTTAAGTTGTAGGAATTGATTCTTATTCCACTGTTGGGGAATAAGTTAGTTGTTCAATAAACATCTGGTCAATTGTTCAGATCTATTCCATTCCTAAGGTTTAAAATAGTGCAGGAGCTGATAGTAAGGTTAATAAAAAATATGTTAAAAAGGGAAATAAGTAATTGATAATAGTAATTAAGTAGTTATTTAAAAACATAGTGAGGATGGAAGAACAGATGTTGCAACATGTCCGAGTTCCTGGCAGATGCCAAACAGGCCTGTAAAATTTGGATTCCCTTTAAATTTTAATTGTAAAACGTAAGTCACTTGTATTATAGACCAATCTTGAAAATATCATTCTAAAGGATCATCTGTCTTGATTAATCACAAGTCTCATTTCAGGTGCAATCATGTTTTCCGAAGTGTCATTGAATTTATTAAATTTATCATGATAAGTACTAAAGAAATTATACTTTATAAAATCAATGGTTTTTCAATCAATTGGCAGTGGGATATCTTTTTGTGACTCTGGTTGTCTGGGCAAATGTCTCTTATTCAGTTTTGTTGACCAAACTATTTTATTTTAACTTTCCTTTTTGTGCTACAAACCACTAAGAATCATTACTTATCCACATACTGCGTGCATTTATTCCTTGTACATGATCAAAGGCACTTAGAAATCTAACTGGTTTGCAAATGCATGGACAGCACAATGATCAATCTCAGATTAGCTGAGCAGTGTATGCCCATTTTGTGACTGGTACCTTTAAAAGTAATGGTCATATTAATGATATCATTTTTTTGCTGTCTTTTAATTTGTTCTTTGACTTGCCAGTCATTTCATAAGATTTGTTTTAACAGTCTGTCCCTTTTTGCTTACCAAGTCCATGCTTCTTCAGAAAATATTATGGTAGCAATGAACAATTGATTCATCTGCTTAGAGAATGTAGTACCACCTTCCAAGTTAAAGCCAAATATAAGTAGAAAAAAACTAATATACATATGTTTGGCACATACGTTAAGTTACAAAACTAAACTATTTTAGACATAACTGTGTCCTTGAGTTAAAGTTATATCAACTTAAAACGCATTTTCAAATTAGCATTCCTAATTTTACATTCAGTTGAGCCATACAAAAATAAGCATAAAACAATAAACACTTGACCTGACTTTTGACTGAGGCCATATAGCTTTCTTTCTTAAGAAAGTGTTTTATAACTAACTATAGTCACACTGGATATAATCTAATTCCTCAGTTAATTAAATCAAAATGATCAATTATTGAAAATCCTATATGTTTGCACTAAGTGCTGGCCTCTTGAGCAGCTTCAGCACCAAGTTGATGAACTGGAGGATGAACTACAGACACTGTGACAGACTAGGGAGAGGTAAAGATAGCTTGGTGATTTGGACACTTTATTCCAGGAGAAAGCTGCACTTCTTAGGTTTATGTCTTTTGATTTGGTCAGGGTGATGTGACTACAAGTTAGGCAGGAGTGCAAAGACATAGCCTTTGTAATTGACAGATTTGAAGCTCTTTCTGTTTTTTTTTAATGGCACTGTGCATTTCACAATGGATGGGTTTCTAATCTTGATTAGAATATCTTGGCCATTGTTTGTAACAAACCCTGACGTCATTGGAGGGTGTAGTCCAGGTAACAGCACAATTTATCATGGCAAATTCCATCTTTAGTATATTGTTGCAGTCTACAACAAATTGAACACATTAACTATTGGAAGCCCCAACCATCATTCAAGCTTAGTTTACATAATTATTTTTTCATACATCTCCACAAAGAATGTTTCTTTTTAAATAAATGCACCAAAACAAAATTTTAAAATAAATTAGAATATCTTATTGTTTTGTATTATTTTCTGAAGACATCCAAAAGAAAGATTTTTGATTTCTTAAATGAAAATGCTATTACAGTCAACTTAGGGTTAAAGTAATAAATCTGTTCCATTTGATTTGATAAGCTAACTCGTTGACTAGACCCCAATAAGGAGACCAGCAGGAATCATCCTTTACTAAACCTAGTCAAATGTAGAGTAAATATAATTTCTACAGCTTGCATGGGGAGATCTTGAGTCAGATAAATCAATGTTATCATATTGCAGCAAGATACAAAACATATCTAAATGCACCACTGCACTTTGTCTTGAGCTGTATTTTTAACTCAGGTCAAAAAAAGAAAAGTAGTGGCATGGAACCATCTGCTGACAGTGTATAACATTTACCTTGTTACTGAATGCTCAAGCCAAAATAAAAATAAAAATAATCACATGCTGAAACAATTTCATTTTTTTTCCTGAACTCCAATGTATATATATTTTTGGCTACGCATCCAAGTATGAGCTGACATTAAATTGAAAAATAAACAAAAAAAAATGTATTTGAGCCACCATGTAAAACTGTGGTCAGCATAAACACAATGCAGTATACGTCACAAGAGTCTGGGCAAAAGTAACTCCACAAAAGTAATATAGTACTCCACTTCCATTTTTAAATATGTTCTTACAACAGTGATAAAGTATGGACTATCAATTTACCATCTGATTTTTATATCTCCAACCTTCATGAACTACAATAGTTAAAAAAAACTGACTAAAGTTGGCCGCAGTGATCACCTGACCAGATTGAACCAAGCTCATTAATCTAATGTGAGATAAACAAAGACAGACTGAGCTGAAATTAACAATTTATCAAAGGGCACTGAAACTCAACCAAGCATGAAGAAATTCTCATCTCCTGTTTGTGAGTTACATCTTTCTGGAAATTTTGCAAATGGGGAAAAAAAAGTCGCCTGTAGATTGTTTAGCATCACAAAAAAAAAGGAATACACAAGTGAACTGTATTTCAGGAAAACAGCTTTTGGGAAGAGCAGAGAAGACAAATGGATTTCTAAAATAGATCAAGAAGACTCCCATTCTATCTTTCTCTCTCTCTCTCTCTCTTTCTCTTCCCCTCCCCCCTCTCTCTCCCCCACTGACTATTTTCCCTCAGTCTCTTGAAAAAGAGCTGGCAGTGATAAAACAACTTGCAGAAACATCTATACACTGAGAACTCAAAGATATTTACAGATTTCACCACTACTAAAGACACAAGGCATCCATTATGCAACTATGATTGTAGGTTATGTTCTAACATGACAAGATCAGAGGACTTCTAAAAAATCCACATTCTTTAACTTGCTTATTTACTAATCTCTTATTTTTAAAAATCTTTATTCTTACGTTTACGTGTATTTGATGTGATTTTTTTCAGGGTTAGTAATTAACACTATTCCTTTTTCCTTCACTCATTGTAATTAGTTCCTTAATTTTGATTAGTACTTGTTTTCAAAATGGCAGTAGCAGAGTAGGCAGTGTCCAGGTTCTTGAGTCTGGACCTCATCCATTCTGTCCGTTTTTCTTCCTTTCCTTATTTTCTCTTTTTAATTTTTTTTCATTTTTGAAACTTAACTTCTAGACAGCTCAGTGGTGGAAGCAGCGGGGACAATAGAGTGGCTGGGGCCCAGCATGAGCCCAGATGCCGGTCAGTGGTGAAGCAGCGGGGACAATAGAGTGGCTGGGGCCCAGCATGAGCCCTGATGCCGGTCAGTAGTGAAGCAGCAGGGACAATAGAGTGGCTGGGGCCCAGCATGAGCCCTGATGCTGGTCAGTGGTGAAGCAGCAGTCAGCAATGAAGTGGTGGCAAGCCCAAGCAAGTCTTAGCCCAGTGCAGGTGAAAACATGCCTAGTATGGGGGAGAGTGAGCCCTCGTGAAGAAAGCCCAGCATGGAGTGTCAGTAGGCCCATGGCTCAAGAAAGGACTGGAATGTTTAACTTTTAACTTTATTTCTTTATTATTCTACTTTATGCTAGACAGAACAGTATTGAAATACTTAACTTTATGTTTTTCCAGTTTTGTACTGATGATTTTGTACCGAGATACCTTTGTACATAAGATGGCACGAGGAATGGCGACACTGTACACTTTTCATTGTACTCCTGTATCCCTGTATAGTAGCATCCAGGGAATAGGAGAATCGACGTTTCAGGCATAAGCCCTTCTTCAGGAATGAGGAAAGTTTGTCCAGCAGGCTAAGATAAAAGGTAGGGAGGAGGGACTTGGGGGAGGGGGTTCGGAAATGTGATAGGTGGAAAGAGGTCAAGGTGAGGGTGATAGGTCAGACTGGGGTGGGGGCGGAGAGGTCAGGAAGAAGATTGCAGGTTAGGAAGGCGGTGCTGAGTTCGATGGATTTGACTGAGACAAGGTGGGGGGAGGGGAAATGAGGAAACTGGTGAAATCCGAGTTCATCCCTTGTGGTTGGAGGGTTCCTAGGCGGAAGATGAGGTGCTCTTCCTCCAACCATCGTGTTGTTGTGGTCTGGCGATGGAGGAGTCCAAAGACCTGCATATCCTTCGGCGCCGCCTCGTGCTCCCACGAGGAGGTTGAACAGTTCATCGACTTCACCAACACCTTCCACCCCGACCTCAAATTCACCTGGACAGTCTCAGATTCCTCCCTCCCCTTCCTTGACCTTTCTGTTTCTATCTCAGGCGACCGAATCAACACAGACATCTACTACAAACCGACCGACTCCCACAGCTACCTGGACTACACCTCCTCCCACCCTGCCCCCTGTAAAAACGTCATCCCATTCTCCCAATTCCTTCGTCTCCGCCGCATCTGCTCCCAGGAGGACCAGTTCCAAAAACGTACAACCCAGATGGCCTCCTTCTTCAAGGACCGCAATTTCCCCCCCGACGTGGTCGACGATGCCCTCCACCGCATCTCTTTCACTTCCCACTCCTCCGCCCTTGAGCCCCGCCCCTCCAACCAGGACAGAACCCCACTGGTCCTCACCTACCACCCCACCAATCTCCATGTACAGCGCATCATCCGCCGTCATTTCCGCCACCTCCAAACGGACCCCACCACCAAGGATATATTTCCCACCCCTCCCCTATCAGCATTCCGTAAAGACCACTCCCCCCGTGATTCCCTCGTCAGATCCACACCCCCCACCAACCCAACCTCCACTCCCGGCACCTTCCCCTGCAACCGCAGGAGGTGCAAGACTTGCACCCACACCTCCCCCCTCACCTCCCTCCAAGGCCCCAAAGGAAACTTCCATATCCGCCACAGATTCACCTGCACCTCCACACACATCATCTATTGCATCCTCTGCACCCAATGTGGCCTCCTCTATATTGGGGAGACAGGCCGCCTACTTGCGGAGCGTTTCAGAGAACACCTCTGGGACACCCAAACCAACCAACCCAACCACCCTGTGGCTCAACACTTCAACTCCCCCTCCCATTCCACCAAGCATATGCAGGTCTTTGGACTCCTCCATCGCCAGACCACAACAACACGATGGTTGGAGGAAGAGCGCCTCATCTTCCGCCTAGGAACCCTCCAACCACAAGGGATGAACTCGGATTTCACCAGTTTCCTCATTTCCCCTCCCCCCACCTTGTCTCAGTCAAATCCATCGAACTCAGCACCGCCTTCCTAACCTGCAATCTTCTTCCTGACCTCTCCGCCCCCACCCCAGTCTGACCTATCACCCTCACCTTGACCTCTTTCCACCTATCACATTTCCAACGCCCCTCCCCCAAGTCCCTCCTCCCTACCTTTTATCTTAGCCTACTGGACAAACTTTCCTCATTCCTGAAGAAGGGCTTATGCCCAAAACGTCGATTCTCCTATTCCCTGGATGCTGCCTGACCTGCTGCGCTTTTCCAGCAACGCATTTTCAGCTCTGATCTCCAGCATCTGCAGTTCTCACTTTCTCCTCCCTGTATAATACTTGAGTATACATGACAGTAAAACCTAGATTTAATCTATACTATGTTTTAATTGAAGAGTGATACAGTTCATGCTGAAAAAAATTACAAATATTTATTGAGATCAATCAAAAGAGTTAAAAAGAGAGGAACTGATTCACCCTTCCTCACCCTTTTGCATTATAGATCAGAAAAACTGCATAAAATCATGCATGAGGCTGGCCACAGATTTTGTAGCTATAATGAAATTAGTGACAAATATTGTCTGCAATGCCCATTGTAAAGTTAGAGCCTAACTCATCCCTGCTCCTTGACAGTGGCAGGTGATTGGATCAGAGTGGTGTTGGAAAAGCACAACAGGTCAGGCAGCTTCCGAGGAGCAGGAAAATCGACACTTTGGGCAAAAGCCCTTCATCAGGAATAGAGGCAGGAAGCCTCCAGGGTGGAGAGATAAATGGGGGTGGGGGTGGGGCTGGGGAGAAGGTACAAAGAGTACAGTAGGTGAATGGGGGTGGGGATGGAGGTGATAGGTCAGAGAGGAGGGTGGAGCGGATAGGTGGGAAGGGAGATTGGCAGGTAGTACAGGTCATGGGGACAGTGCTAAGCTTGAAGGTTTGAACTGAGGTAAGGTGGGGGGAGGGCAAATGAGGAAACTGGTGAGGTCCACATTGATCCCAGTGTTCTTATCCAATATCATGGATTATTACATGACAGCAGTAAGCACAACTCTTTTGGGAAGTGGTCCAGATCCATCTTCTCCCACTGACAGCGAAACCTTGGACTGGACTTTCCCATGTTCTGATTAACTAACTTTTGTCAGGTTTCATGGAAGGTTTCTCTCTGCAAGAACTTGCAAGTTTTTTCCATAATCATCCAAAACCCATCTCGTTAACTACCTACCACACCCCTATGGCATCCCTCTCGTCCAGTGCTAGCCTGACTCTTCCCTTTGCCACAACTATAAATATCCATCACAGGCAGGATATCCCTGGCATCAGCGCTATCTTTGAAAGCTTTTGTGCACCCAGTCAAATGCTGCCAGTCTGAAGCTGCCCTATATGTTTTGTGACACTTCCACCAAAACAGATAAGGGGACATTGGCATGCAGCTTTGTGGACAATGACATGGAGTTTCTGGTGTATGGGGTGGGACAGAATAGGGATGTCCTCCTTTCCCTGCCGGGTCAGTCTGAGGTTGTCATCCAATGTCATTGCATTCTCAGCTACTCGGAGGAATGCCCAGCAATTCCATAGAACGGTCAATGGTCTTCTCTGTTCTACTAGAGTACTTGCTATAATTTTCTCCCTGCTATATCACGCACACTCTTTCTTTGCTACTATAACCACCTCCCAGAAAGCTCATGCTCTACCACTCTCACTACTGGGTGAAACATCTGCCTTAATCATTCTTATCCAAAGACTACCAACCTGGAATGGCCTCTGCAAGTCTTGCTCACTCACTTGAGATACCTCACTGCCTTCCCATCCACAAAGTCAGCACCAACAGCTGTACCAGCCACTTACATCTCACTCAATCCCTCCCATTATTTCATTCCAGGAGTATACAGCCCGTAATAAGGCAGAAAGAGCCAAGATGGGTGGTGGTCTGCCTAACATTCAGCTCCTTACCCCCTTCAAGGAGTGGAACTTGACCTGATTATCCCAAGCTGTTGACTGACCATGTCCAAGCCCTGGACTGATAGCTGACATGTCCCTGACTTACTGTGCCAGGATTCCCTGACTATAAGCTGTCTTCCTTGACTTAACTGAGGATGACTCCACTGAGGCTTTGAGACATGGGTATTTGCTTGCAACACATACAGCGTGCTACACATGTGCCTGGCACACGGTGCAGATCACCGATTCATGTAGCATTGTGCTCTTCAAAATAATGTCCACCTTGATTGCTGACATATAGGACAAGGTATTAACTTTACATCTGCGCTAAACTCCAAGACAAGACAAAATTACAGTGAGTCTTTAAAGTATGCATGAAACAGGGCAAAGTGCTGAAATGCAATGCGAGATAAGGTAACAATGCTTTGATATCCATTAGGTGCTGTAAAAATGAGCACTAAGCGAGCTAATGAGCAGCTCTAAGATGTAGTCTGGTCCAGTCCATGAGCTGGTTGCCTATCCTTAGATGCACAGTGTCCCTGCATTAGGAATGCAAGGAAAGGTGCCAAATGCACTTCAAGGTGCATCATTGAAATCAAGAAGAGTACTACACTTTAATGTAAGTGGGACAGAGATGATGATACAGAGAGGTTGGTACTTGTTGGATGCCAATGTCTATGGACATGAGGTGCACGTGACTGCTTCCCATGGACTATGCCTTGAAATGTTGGTGCCAGGCATCCATGATGAAATCCAGAAGAGCAAATGGAAAGCTTTAGCCATAGGTACCCGTTCAGAGTTTCATGCTGGAGATTCTCAGGGTCTAGTTTCTGCCCATTGGGTAGGGGGATAGGAGCTTGCATATTATTGAGGTAAGATTAGGTAGTAATAAGGGTGATAATGAATGATAATCCCCATTAAAAAGCCTCTCATGGTTCACTGGCAAGAAAATAATTTCAACATCTGGGACTTGATTAGAAAATGTGACTTGTCAGTCGCAATACTGAGAAAAGTCTTGATTAACATTTCACTTGAATCCCCAAAATTTTCTCCCAAATTCTCCCATGGTTCATATTTTTCAGGGCCTAGGAAAATTCAGCCCTTGTCTCCATCTACAGACTATTTATGACTCAGTGGAGTGGACAAAGCGAATGTAACATTATTATTAAGCTCTTTAGAAGCATTACTTCATCAATATTGTGAATTAGTGTTCAGCTTTATAGACTCCCATTAACTCTAAAGCATCTGGAACTTTCACATTATCCCTGATTGACTATCAATCACACTCCCTGACCTTTAGTTGGCAAAACCTGTGCCTAAAGCTGTGCCTAAACTCAATGTGGTCAGCGCTCAGAACTAGCTTCCATGTCCCATTCCAAACCCAATGAAAAATGGTCTCCCAGAGATAGTCTGCTCTGCTTCAAAAAACACCATGGGACTTTTCAAGGCAACAAGGCCTTGGTTTGACCATAGCAAAAAGGCAGTGTCTCTGACAATACAGCACTTCCTCAGTGCTGCAGTGAAGTGCAAGTCTAGATCTTAATACATAAGTCTCTGGTGTGGGACTTGAATTCACAATCTTCTGACCAACAGAGCCTTGGTGACCCCACAAAAAAAGCACATTCAATTCCCCAAAATGACTTCAAAGTGTTATAATGTTATGTTAAACAATGTTACAATATTATTATCTTCCAAAATTTTGATGTTATGTTAGACCTATTTAGTATGAATTTTGTATCTAAAGGAAGCTTCATCCAGGCACCTTCCGATACAGGGTTGATCAAATTGCATCTAAAATGAAAACACTGCCCAAGAAAACAGTGATCAAATTTGGCTGGTTGTCTGCTACAACCGCAACTTTGATCATCAATGACATCGCATTTATGGATGTATTGGTCATCCTAGTTTTATATTTTCTCCTATAATCCCCCAAACCATCTCCTCAATGCATCCAAAATGCCTCGTACCGCAATGGAGTACACATAATCTCAGTAAAACCGAAAGAACTGCAGATGCAGTAAATCAGAAACAAAACCAGAAATTGATGGAAAATCTCAGCAGGTCTGGCAGTATCTGTGGAGAGAAATCAGAGGAGAAAATGAGGGCTGCAGATGCTGGAGATCAGAGCTGAAAATGTGTTGCTGGAAAAGCGCAGCAGGTCAGGCAGCATCCAAGGAACAGGATCCTGTTCCTTGGATGCTGCCTGACCTTCTGCGCTTTTCCAGCAACACATTTTCAGCATGAGAGAAATCAGAGTCAACATTTCAGGTTGAGTGACCCTTCCGCAGAAGCATTAATTTCAGAAGCATTTTCAGGTTTGTCCGAGAATAATCCTGTGAGCAGGTCTCCTGTTTTAGGATCAAGTTTGTTATGTTCAGTAAAATAGACAAACTTCTCTGCAATCTCACACCTATTGCTGAAATAATTGCATTAAAAAGTCAATGCTATAGATTTCATATTTTGTACAGGTACAAATTTGAAGTTTAATGGCTAATAAAATAAAATCTCTCCAATTTCTTTTTTATTAAAAATATAAGGTTCAGAACTTCATCTAATAAAGTTTTACTATTATTTTGCTCTACCATTCACACTACACTTTCTCCAGTCTGTACACTTTTAAAAATGGCAGGTAGGAAAGAACTCAGAATTATTGACTTCACCGTGTACCATTATTCACATAATGTTATGTGTATGTTTTAGAGAGTACTGGTTGAAGAGCCAAAGTAAACATTGCTATCTTGGAAAGAGCATTTTGATACTTTTTCTGCAAATCTTTTAAATACCTGGCATGAGGAGAATGGCCCCTGGAGACCATTTGACAGGAAGATATAAATGAGGAAAGTTATCAGTGAGATGATGTAGCATACCTTGTTGATAAATTTGCTAAACTGAGATTTCATCTGGAACAGTTACATAAGCAGCGAAGTACCGTACTTCTCAGATTCAGAATAGCTTTAAGCAGCTGTCAGGAGATGGAGAGAAGGTAAGAAGGATATAACTGAACATAGCTGTAAGAATCAAAGCTTATTAATATGGAATTAAAATGTCCCTTACGTCCATTAATTTCAGTGATTTATAAAGGAGCCTATCACAGGTCAATTGGAAAAGGAAAGCAGCAACACAGAAATGGAGGACACTCAGTGAAGACACAGTTAGAAGCAAACTAAACATATTCAGCTGAATGAAAATGGTAGAGCATCAAAGCAGACACAACCTGGAAGACAAAAGAAATGCAAGATAAATTAAAACAAAACAGCAGGCTTATGATAAATGTCAGAAATATGAGTAACTCAGAGGGGCTAAATAGTTAACATTGCTGCCTCACAGTACCACCAACCAGGTTTAATTCCAGCCTTGGGTGACTGTCTGTGTGAAGTTTTCACATTCTCCCATATCTGTGTGGGCTTCCTCCGGATGCTCCAGTTTCCTCCCACAGCCCAAAGATGTGCAGGCTATTTGGATTGGCCATGTTAAATTGCCCTGTAGTATCCAAGGATAGGCAGGTGAGGTAGGTTAGTCATGGGAAATGCAGGGTTCCGGGAATAGGGTAGGGGTGGTCTTCGGAGGGTGATGAGGGCCCCATGGGCTGGACAGCATCTTTCTGCTCTGTAGGGATTCTATGATTCTAACATGATTTGGGTAATAACCCAGGAAATCACATAAAGGACATAGAAAGACAATTGAGAAAGTTCACATGAGATGTAAAGATAGATGGCAATAAAAGATCAAGACAGGATAGTAATAGATCAAGAAATGCCACCAAGCTATTATTCCAATGATTGGCAAATCACCTGATAAAGATAGAATGAGTCTAAGGTGTTGAAAGAAGCAAAGTTGGAAATAGCAGAGATATTGGACACAAACTTTCAATGCTTATTGGTTAGAGAACTGACATAGGAATTGAAGGTTCCAAAGTTTCTGTTATGCTTCATGAAAGGAAGAGTGTTACATGAGAAAACTATATCCAGTCATCCTAAAAACAATGGCAGAGAAATTACTGGGAATCACAAGCAGAAATAAAACATTTTTTAAATTTGAAAGTACATGGGCTAAGCAAGCAGCACCAGCAATATTTTGTTAAAGAGAAGTCATGTCTTATTAATTAAAGTGAATTATTTGATAGCCTTGCAAATGAAGTTGATCAAGATAGCTTAGTAAAATTACAAAGCATTTGTAATGACACATTAACAGACCATTCATCCCAACCTGGACTTGGTTTTCAAGTTCCACTCATGTCTCTTCCCGCCTTCACTCATTGAAAACTACAATCACAAGCATCTGCACCCTTGTCATTCAAATGTTTGCCTACCCTCAAATTTAACTGTACTATTCACATCAATCACTGCCTCTGGTAGCAAGTTCCACATTCACACCACTCTTTGTGTAAAGATGTTTCATTGAAATTTCTTCTTGGATTTTTTTATTGACTATCTTATGTTGGTGGCCTCGAGTTATACACTCCACATAAGAGGTGGCATTTTCTATCTGTATCCAATCTATCAAAACCTTTCATAATTTTAAACACCTCTACCAGGTCATTCCTCAGCCTTATTTTTAGAAAAGAGCTAGTCAATTCTTTTCTGATTTATATGCTTACACATTTCTGCTTTTATCCTTATAATTCTGCTGTGCACACTTCCCAATGGCTCTCTATACCTTTTATGTTCCAGTGACCAGCACTGCAGACAGTATACTAAGTGTAGTCTAACCAAGATTTGATACTGGCTGAGCATAACTCTCCTTTTCAATTGTATCCTTCTGGAAATAAAGCCGATGCTGGGTTTGTTTTTTTTTTACTGACCTTTCTGACTTGTGACACAATAGTTTTCCTGCATCTTCCTGACCATTTTATATGGCCTTTTGATAGGTCACAATGATAATTGGGGGAGTTTTACAGGGAAGGATATGGAAATTAGAGAACTTGGAAAAATAAACAGTGATACCATGAAAAGTATCCATAATTCAGAGATGGAGGTGCTGGATATCTTAAAATGCATAAAGGTGGATAAATCACTGGGACCTGAGCAGGTGTAACTTAAAACTCTGTGGGAAGCTAGGGAAATGATTGCTAGGCCTCTTGTTGAGATATTTGTATCATCGATAGTCACAGGTGAGGTGCCAGAAGACTGAAGGATTACTAATGTGGTGTCATTATTTTACAAAGGTAAGAAAAAGCCAGGGAACTGTAGAACAAAGAGCCTAATGTCAGTGCTGGGTAAGTTGTTGGAGAGGATTCTGAGGTACAGGATCCACATGTATTTGCTAAGGGGAGGACTGATTAGGGATAGTCAACATGGCTTTGTGCTTGGGAAATCATGTCTGACTAATTTGATTGAGTTTTTTGAAGAAGTGACAAAGAACAGTGATGAAGGCAGAGCAGTGGGCATTGTCTATATGAACTATAGTAAGGTGTTCACCTTACTATAGTCTTAACTGTTTAGCAAGTTGAGATCACATGGAATCCAGGGCTGGCTAGCCATTTGGATACAGAATTGGCTTGAAGGGAAGGGACAGACGATGGTGGTGGAGGGTTGTTTTTTGACTGGAGGCCTGTGATCAGTGGTGGGTTGCAGCCATTGGTGCTGGGTCCACTGCCTTATGTCATTTATATAAATGGCTTGAATGGGAACATAGGAGAAACAGTTAGTAAGTTTGCAAATGACACCAAAATTGGAGTTGGAGTGGACGATGAAGAAGATTATCTTAGAGTACAACAGAACCTTGATCTGATAGGTTGCTCTGGTTTCTTCAACTCAGCATTCAATTGACCCAGAGATTATATGTAATAAAGTGACATACATTAGATACAATTTCCTGTTTTGTTTTTAAACTTATTAGACAATTAAAGGAGTGAAATCTTTTCTGTACATTGGTGTAGATTTAATTATTTCCTGTGTCAATTATAGTGTGCTTGAATTCAGGGATTTATTAGATTGTTAAAGGGTAATTGTATCAATGATTGCAAAGTAAATTCACTGCCATTAAATGGCAAGGACTGATTAGGAATAGTCAACATGGCGTTCTGCATGGGAAATCATGTCTCACTAACTTGATTGCGTTTTTTGAAGAAGTAACCATTTTGAAAGAGTGGCGAGGAGAGAAGGTGAGGTGAAGTGAGGACTGCCAGGAAGGGTAAGTTTTCCCGCTTAAAAAGGAATTTACCTCGGGAGTTGGGCCTCCATTTTGAGAGAACAGTGAGGAGAGAAGGTGAGGTGAAGCCAGGGCTGCCGGGAAAGTAAGGGCTTAATTTATATTTGGGCAGTGGCTAAACCTAAGATACTACACGTGTAGTATTTCCCTTCCGCCCCCCTCTTCTAACTGGAAGAAAAAGACTCTGTAAGGTAAGGCTTTTATTTCTTTCTTATTGTTCTTTTTAATATATTTAAGTGCATTGTTTGATTTTAGTCAGTTCATATAAAGCTAAGCTTACAATGGCAAGGGACCTCAGACCCATGGCATGTGCCTCTTGCTTGATGTGGGAACTTAGGAATGTGTCTGACGTTCCTGACTCTTACACTTGCAAGAAGTGCATCCAGCTCCACCTCTTGTTTGACCGCATTATGGCTCTGGAGCTGTGGATGGACTGACTGTGGAGCATCTGCGATGCTGAGGAGGTCGTGGATAGCACGTTTAGTGAATTGGTCACACCGCAGATTAGAATTGCTGAGGGAGACAGTGAATGGGTGACCAAAATACAGAAAAAGAGTAGGAAGGCAGTGCAGGTGTCCCCTGCGGTCATCTGCCTCCAAAGCTATAGTTCATATAGACAATATCCACTGTTCTGCCTTCATCACTGTTCTTTGTTACTTCTTCAAAAAACTCAATCAAGTTAGTTAGCATCACTTTTATATCTTTACCCTCTCACCTTAAACCTTTGCCTTCTAGTTCTGGACTCACCCACACCAGGAAAAAGACATTGTCTACTTACCCTATCCATCCTCCCCATGATTTTATAAACCTTTATAAGGTCATTCCTCAGCTTCCGTTCTCCAGGGAACATAGCCTCAGTCTGTTCAACCTCTCCCTGTAGCCCAAGCCCTCTAACCCTGGCAACATCCTTGTAAATCTTTTCTGAACCTTTTAAAGTGGGCGGCACGGTAGCACAGTGGTTAGCACTGCTGCCTCACAGCGCCAGAGACCCGGGTTCAATTCCCGACTCAGGCGACTGACTGTGTGGAGTTTGCACATTCTCCCCGTGTCTGCGTGGGTTTCCTCCGGGTGCTCCGGTTTCCTCCCACAGTCACAAAGATGTGCGGGTCAGGTGAATTGGCCATGCTAAATTGCCCGTAGCCTTAGGTTAAAGGGGTAAATTGGGTTGCGCTTCGGCGGGTCGGTGTGGACTTGTTGGGCCGAAGGGCCTGTTTCCACACTGTAAGTAATCTAAGTAATCTAAAACATCCTTCCTGTATCAGGGAATTGCATACAATATTCCAATAGTGGCCTAACTAAGGTCCGCTGCAGCTGCAGCCTGACCTCCCAAATCCTATATTCAATGCTCTGACTCATAAAGACAAGCATACCTTCATTATCCTATCTACCTGTGACTCCACTTTCAAGGAACTATGAACCTGCACTCCAAGGTCCCTTTATTCAGGAATTCTCCCCAGAACATTACCAGTAAGTACATAAGTCCTGCCTTGATTTGCCATTCCAAAATGCAGTACCTCACATTTATCTGAATTAAACTTCATCTGCCACTCCTTGGTCCATTAGACCATCTGGTCAAGATCCCATTGTACACTGAAGTAACCTTCTTCGCTGTCCACTACACCTCCAATTTTGGTGTCACTTGCAAACTTACTAACTATACCTCCTATGTTCACATTCAAATCATTTACAAAAAGAATGAAAAGTAATGGACCCAGCACTGATCCATTACTTGCATTCACAGGCCTCCAATCTGAAGAGCAATCCTCCACCACTATCCTGTCTTCTACTTTTGAGCCAGTTATGTATCCAAATGGCTAGTTCTCCCTTTTTGCCATGTGATCTCACTTTGTTAACCAGTGTTCCATGAGGATCCTTGTCGAATGCCTTACGGAACTCCATATAGATCACGGCCACTGCTCTGTTCTCACCAATCCTCTTTGTTAAAGAACAAAGAAAATTTACAGCCCAGGAACAGACCCTTCGGCCTTCCAAGCCTGAGCCGATCCAAAGGTACTGTCTAAACCTGTCAGTTAATTCCTAAGCATCTGTATCCCTCTGCTTTCCGCCTACTCATGCATCTGTCCAGACACATCTTAAATGAATCTATTATGCCTGCCTCTACCACCTCTGCTGGCTATGCGTTCCAGACGCCCACCACCCTCTGTGTGAAGTACTTGCTGTGTGTATCCCCCTTAAACTTTCCACCTCTCACCTTGAAAAAGTGACCTCTCGTTATGGAATCCTTCACCCTGGGAAAAAGTTTATCTCTATCCACCCTTTCTATACCCTTCATGATTTTATAAACCTCAATCAGGTCCCCCCTCAATCTCCTTTTTTCTAATTAAAATAAACCTAACCTACTCAACCTTTCTTCATAGCTAGCACTTCCATACCAGGCAGCATCCTCGTAAACCTTCTCTGCACCCTCTCCAAAGCGTCCACATCCTTTTGGTAATGTGGCGACCAGAACTGTACACAGTATTCCAAATGCGGATGAACCAATGTTCTGTACAATTTTAACATGACTTGCCAGCCCTTATACTCAACACCCAGTCCAATGAAGACAAGCATTCTATATGCCTTCTTGACCATTCTATCCACCTGTGCAGCACCCTTCAGGGTACAATGGACCTGCACTCCCAGATCTCTCTGCCCATCAATTTTTCCCAAGGCTCTTCAATTCATTGTATGATTCGCTCTAGAATTAGTCTTGCCTAAATGTATCACCTCACATTTGTCTGAATTGCAAACCACCTGCCACTTTTCCACCCAACTCTCCAGTCTATCTATATCCTCCTGTCTTCTCTGACAGTCCCTTATGCTTTCTGCTACTCCACCAATCTTCGTGTCATCTGCAAACTTGCTGATCATACCAACAGTGCCCTCTTCCAGATCATTTATGTATATTACAAACAACAGTGCCCCAATACTGACCCCTGTGGAACACCACTGGTCACCTTTCTCCATTTTGAGAAACTCCCTTCAACTACTACTCTGTCTCCTGTTGTTCAACTAATTCTTTATCCACCTAGCTAGAACACCCTGCACACCATGTGACTTCACTTTCTCCATTAGTTTACGATGGGGAACCTTATCAAATGCCTTATTAAAGTACATGTATATGACATCTACAGCCTTCCTTCATCTATCAACTTGGTCACTTCCTTGAAGAACTCTATTAAGTTGGTAAGGCATGATCTCCCTCGCACAAAACCATGTTGCCTATCACTGATAAGCCCATTCTTTTCTAAATATAAGTAGATCCTATTCCTCAGTACCCTCTCCAGCAACTTTCCCACCACCGATGTCAGGCTCACTGGTCTGTAGTTACCTGAAATATCCCAACTACCCTTCTTGTACAGGGGGACAACATGAGCAACCTTCCAGTCCTCCGGCACCTTAACTTGTATTTAAGGGTGCCACAAAGATATAAGGGCCCCAGCTATTTCCTCTCTTGCCTCCCTCAGCAACCTGGGATAGATCCCATTTGGTCCTGGAGATTTGTCCACCTTAATAACCTCTAGCCTACCCAACACAAAATTCCTACTTATGCGAAAGTGATCCAGACTAATCAAGCTTTTATCTATGATCTCAAGATTCATTTTCCTCTCCTCAGTGAACACTGATGCAAAGTAATCATTCAGAATCTCACGCATTCTCTCGGGTTCGACACACAACCTTCCTTCGTTATCCTTTAGTGGACCAATCCTTTCTCTAGTTACCCGCTTGCTTCTTATATGAAGAAGGGCCTGTGCCCGAAACGTCGAATCTCCTGTTCCCTGGATGCTGCCTGACCTGCTGTGCTGTTCCAGCAATAAAGTTTCAACTCTTATATAAGAATAAAATGCTTTGGGATTCTCCTTAATTCTGCTTGATAAAGCTATTTCATGACCCCTTTTAGCCCGCTTGATTCCTCATTTAAGACTTGTCTTACTCTTCTGATATTCCTCCAGGGCCTGTTCTGTTCTTAGCTGCCTAGACCTTATGTACGCTTCCCTTTTCTTCTTGGCTAGTCATACAATTTCTCCTGTCATCCACGGTTCACGAATCTTGCCCTTCTTATCCTTTGTCTTCAACTGGACATGCCTATCCTGCACTATCTTTAACCTATCTTTGAGAGCCTCCCACATATCAAATGTGGAGTTCCCTTCAAATAGCTGTGTCCAATGCACATTTACAAACTCCTGCCTAATTTTGATATAATTGGCCTTGGCCCAGCTTAGTACTCTTCCCTTAGGACCACTCTTTTCTTTATCTACGAGTGTTCCAAAATTACAGAATTGTGGTCACTGTTCCCAAAGAAATCCCCCACCATAACTTCTACCACCTGTCCTGGCTCGTTCCCCAGTACCAGATCCAATATGGCCTCCTCCCTCATCAGACTATTGACATATTGCTCTAGAAAACTCTCCTGGACGCTTCTTACAAATTCTACCCCATCCATACCCTGATGCTAAGTGTATCCCAGTCAATGTTGGGAAAATTAAAATCTTCCATCACCAATACCCTATTGCCTCTACATCTTTCCATAATCTGTTTATCTATTTGTTCTTCTACCTCACACTCACTGTTGAGAGGTGTGTAATACAGCCCCAACAATGTAACTGCACCCTTCTTATTTCTCAGCTCCACCCATAATGCCTCACTACCCACGACCTCCATAGTGTCCCATTTTAGCACAGCTGTGATATCATCCTTGACCAGCAATTCCATTCCACCCCACCTTTTACTTCCCTCCCTGTCCTGCCTGAAGCGTCTATATCCTGGAACATTTAGTTGCCAATCATCATGTCCTTCCTTCAACCAAGTCTCTGTGATTGCAATAACATCATACTCTCAGGCACCAATCCAAGCCCCAAGTTCATCTGCCTTACACACTATACTCTTTGCATTAAAGTAGATGCATTTCTAGCCACCAGTTCTTTTGTGCTTATCCACTCTCTGCCTACTCTTCCCTTTATTAATGCTATCTTCATGATTCTTACAGTCTCCAGTCTCCACCTCACTGCCTACTTGTTTTCTCTTCTGGTTCCCAGTCCCCTGACACATTAGTTTAAAACGTCCCCAACAGCAGTAGCAAAAACTCCCCCAAGGACATTGGTTCTGGTCTGGTTCAGATGTAGACCGTCCATTTTGTAATAGTCCCATCTTCCCCAGAACCGATCCCAATGTCCAACAAATCTGAACCTCTCCCTCCTACACCATCTCTCAAGCCACGCATTCAACCTGCCTATTTTTTTCACTTCTACGCTGGCTAGCACATGGCACTGGTAGTAATCCCGAGATCACTACCTTTGAGGTCCTCCTCTTTAACTTCTCTCCCAGCTCCCTGAATTCTTCTTTCAGGACCTCATCTCATTTTCTCCTAATATCGTCGGTGCCTGTATGCACCAAGACAACTGGCTGTTCACCCTCCCCTTTTAGAATGCTCTGTAGCCGATCGGTAACGTCCCTGACCCGAGGACCTGGGAGGCAACACACTATCCAGGAGTCCCATTTTCAGCCATAGACCTGCCTATCTATTCCCGTCACAATAGAATCCCCTATGACTATGGCCCTATGAGTCTTTTTCCCGCCCGCCACGATCATGACAACTGCTGCCCTCTCCTGGCGAGCCATCTCCCCCATACAGTATCCAAAATGGTATACCTGTTTTGGAGGGAGATGACCCAGTGGACACCTGCACTGCCTTCCTACTCTTTTTCTGTCTTTTGTTCACCTTACTATAGTCTCAACTGTTTAGCAAGTTTAGTTAGCTGTTTAGCTTACATCACTTTTCACACAGAGTGTGAACATTTTCACATAGAGGATGTATGTATGGAATGAGCTGCCAGAGGAAGTGGTGGAGGCTAGTATTATTACAACATTTAAAAGACATCTGGATGGGTATATGAATAGGAAGGGTTTAAAGGAATATGGGCCAAATGCTGGCAAATGGGACTAGATTAATTTAGGATATCTGGTCAGCTTGGATAAGTTGGTTCGAAGGATTTGTTTCCATGCTGTACATGTCTATGACTCTATTACTCTATGGTTCTGAAGGACTATACATGTGTATAATACTTGACAATGGAGGAAGCATGGAGGCATGAACGTGGCATGAGTGATTTCAGGGCACAAAGGGTTGGAGTTTAGAAGGTCATTAAATAATATTGGCAGCTAGGTTGCTCTGTTGGAGAGATGAAGTAGGCTTCCTAACTGGTACCCCTCAGCCACCACAGTCCTCTTGAAATCCAGCATAGCTTGTATAATATATTGAGAAACTAACCCGTTTGTGAACAGACCAGAATATAATGCAAAGTAACACATGAGTAAAGAGTGCATTTCAGAAAATGCATATGTAGCATTTTCTCTGTCCCCTGTCAACAATCTGAACCATCGATGCTTAGCAGAATTTTGACAAGGAAGCAAGTTAAGAAGTTGGAAGTTGATAGAATTAACAAGCAAGTGCTGGCAAGGGGAGGAAATTAGTTCAAAGATAAATAGTAAAGGTTTGTGATGGGCAGATGTCTTTTCAGACTGCAGGATGGTTTCATAGGTTGAATCTCACAAGCAGTCAGTTAACCATCATTTTTGGCAAATTTAGTTGAGAGTTTCTCTCTGGAAGTCACGGCAAGCTTGAACATACTATCTTTGCAAACATCCCATTAACCATGCACCTTGTTCCTATGGTACCCACTTGTATTCACCCATTCACCACAGGCAGTACCATTGGCTATTGCCTGGTCCTACTAAGTTTTCAGTTGCTGGCATCATTTATATAGTCCATCTGTCCATCCAGTCAAGTACAGACTGTCCACGGATGCTCTGCATAGTTTATTTTGTTTGTGCTAGACATGTCTGACAGAGGGTCATTGGCATCCTACTTGGATGCCCTGCTGGATGGGACTGCATGTGATCTGCCCTGAGATGTTGGTGACTGATTGAGACCCAGAGTGATGAGGGTACCCTCTGAATTTCATGTTGGTAATTGCTGCTGCCAAGCTTCTATGGGGTGGGTGGAAGACTGGGATGCTGCACATCAGTGAGGCAAGATGATGTAATAATGAGGGTATGAATGCATGTCATATATTCAACCAGGCCTCTCACCATTCCCTTATGAAAATCCTGTCTCAATAATTGGTTGGAAAATGAGACATCTTGCTCTCGACAGCAAACAGCTTGTCACTGCTAATCTGTCACGATTTGGAAAGATTCCATCCCATTATCTTTTCCAATTGTTTTAAATGGAACTTGACTTAGATATAACAAAAAATATCTTAGAAGATCAGGATCATGACTTTCGGGAAAATGCATGAAGTTCAACAATTAAGGGAATTATCCTCCTTGTTTATATGGATTAAGTATGAAAAGCATGGCAGGTGAGGTTAATGTGCGGAAGTGGCAAGTGATTGACTTTAGAAGGACTAATTTGGAAAAACAGAGTACTATAAATGGCTGGAATTTACAAAGTGTAGATGATCAGAGAATCCTTAATGTCCATATTGACAAACTGGTGAAGGTCGCAAGCCCAGTTGGTAGGGTAATTAATAAAGCACAAATCACTTGTTTTTTTTTTAAAGATGAATAGAATATAATAGCTAACAGATCTTGTTTGAACTCTCTGAGTCACTGATTTGTCCTCATCTGGAGTATTTTGGATGATCTGGTCTCAACAGATAAGGAAATATATAAAAGCCCTGGAAAGGATGCATAGGAGTTTTACTATTGCCAAAGATGAGAGACTTTGCTCACAAGGAGAGGTTAGAAAAGGAAGATTAATTCCTTTTGGAACTGAGAAGCTAACAGAGCATTTCAACTTGAAATCTTTCAATAGAGAAAAACATTCCCTCTGACGACTGGGTCAATAAGCCAATGTTATAGATTAAAAATTATTAACAGATCTAGAGGAGTTGTGAGGAGAAATACTTTCACTGAGACTATGGTCATGATTTGCAATGCTCTACTGATAAAGTGGTGGAAACACATTTTGGCACTATTTACTGAAGGCAGTTCAGTCGGTTCTTGACAGTAGACAGTGACAGAGTTCTAGACAAAACACAAGGATGTGGGACTATCCATGGCTGCTCTCTTTAAATATCAACACTGGCACAATGGGCAAATAGCCTTATTCTGTGTCTCATTTATTCTTCTGCCTAGGTTGGTTTAATTCCTTTATTGTCGGTGATATACAAGTGTAGTCAAGATAACAGACATGATTTGAGAAGATATATTTCAGATTTGCCAGCAGTTGTACCGATGCCTGGAGATTTCAATTTATAGTGTCAGGTGAGAATTTGAAATGAATGCCATGCAGGGACCCTGCGGTTATCAGTGATTAATGAAAAATGCCATTATATCTACAAAACTGTCAACCCCTGAGTCAAGGAGGAGGAAGCTTCTGAGGCGATTAGCTTTCTAAAGTAATCAGAATGTGTGCAATCTTAAAAGAAAGGAATTGAGGCTTTCCATTCTGAAGGGCAAGTCTTTGCAAATGAAGTAGAGACCCAGATGACACAGATTTGAAGTGATTTTGCCTGGTTATACAAATGGGGCAGTAGCATGATTAAAAAAAAATCTTATGGATGATTAATCTGCTGACTGGCTGATTGCTGTTCACCATTTTGAGTTTTGGCAGACCTTGATTTAAGCCAACAAAGTTACTGACAGTGGACAGCTTAATCAACTTCTGTAGTTAAAACCACAGCATCACATTTGACTTCCTTTGTTCCTGTCATATATCTGCAACCTGTTCATAAACCATGGATGAATACAAGTTGGGAGGTGGCCCTTTACAATTGCATTCTAAGACACTCACCTTTAGATAAAATGCTGGAACATTTTGGGAGACAGTTAGTTGTAATACAACATAGAAATAATGCAGCCTTTTCTAAAATGGGCTTAGAAATTTTGAGCTCTTAAGTGATCTGGCAATTGGCATTTTCCTTCATAGAAACCCTTTTGGCAATTCTACTCTACCTGTAGGATAAACAGGAGAAGAATCAGCAATGGCAGGAGGTGGTTGTGTAATGGCAATGTCACTGCACTATAGTAATCCAGTACTCAGGTTATTGCTCTGGGAACGTGTTGAATCCCATGATGGCAAATGGTGAAGTTTGACTTCACTTTAATTAGAAAAAAAGTCTGGAGTTAAAAATACAGCTGATTCATTAATTTTGTCCCAAACTTGACAACAGACTCTGCATTACTCCAGGATGAGAATCCCTTGGACATACTACTCCTACCTGCAGAATGTCAAAGGCTACACATCACCTTTTAATGGGCTACTTTATGGTTACTAACATGTTGTGGAAGCTCCCTGAGAGGCAACTCAATGCAGTTAGCAGTGGCTAGAGCACAGAAAGCAGGTTGTTGTTAAAGGATGGACCTCTAGTGGCTGTTTCTTCTCCCTCTCCAACAGGCCCATGCTTAAGCTGGGTCTTTGGTAAGATGTTGAAGTAACCTGTGTCAATGATATTTTTAAGCAACCTATTCAGATAAGTCTTTACACACCAGCCAGTAGGGATAGAATGCATGGGACAACAATCTGATGAAAATTTCATTGCAACAGCTCGGCAGCTGGCCAAGGAACAAATGTCCAAGGCAGTTGGCACTTGGAGGACTGCCAGACACCAGGTACCTGTGCATCTCTGGGCAGGAGATGGTTCAGTAATGACAGTAATCAAGATTTAATCCAAATACACATGGAGGAGCAACAACAACAGGCAGGCATATGGGATGCAATGGCCCTCCCCAGACTGAAGCTCAAGCAAGCAGGAAATCATGTGACATCTGTCTGCCTACATGGACAGTTAGTGGCTGTTATGGAGATCCAGGTCCAACACCTTCAGGGTCTGCTAACAAGGTGCTGTATTCTAGTACTGCAGACAGTGCTCCTCAGGACTGAAGGTGTAGCAACATGGAGAACAGATCCACATCCTCATAAAGTGGCAAGGTGATGCCAAAAAGCACCTAGCTAGATGAATCATACACAGTCCTCTCACCAGTTTTTATTTCAGAAACCGCAAAATTGGCCAGAGTCTCAGCATGTCAGGCCCAGTTAGACAAAAACATCCCCAGGTTCGCCCTACCAAACCACATCAGAGCAAGTTCGTTTTACCCCAGCTGTGGAACTAGGGAATGCACTGCGATGCAGTGGGAGGGAGAGAAGAAGGAAATTTATAAGGACACGTAGAATGTTTGATAAGTATCCTTACCTATGGGTTAGAAATCTGATTCAATCCCACCAGACCTGGAGTTGTGTCTGGACGGGTTGATTAAAAATATCAACATTTCACTAAATTGATCTCTGCCTTCCACCCCCGATTGATAGCTATTATTGTAATGTATTTTGTACACACTAGTGAAGACAGAAGCAAAATTTTTTTTGCATCCTTTTCCATTCCCCTATTATATGTAGTAACTCTCCATTTTCTCTCTCTACAAGACCAACATTCACTTTATTTGTTCTTTTCTTTTTTTTTTAGATACATGTAAATACTCTTGGATTGTGTCATTGCACTCGTAACTGGCTTCCTGTCATACTCTTTATTTCTTTGTCCTGTGGGAGATTAATGTTTTAGTAATTCACTGCTGTTCTTTATGCTCTGTCCAATCATCTGACCTGCCACTCACCTTTGCACACAATTATTTGCATTTTCCTTAGGTTTGATGCTACTATTAATTTCTCTAGTTAAATAACCATGAGGGCTTGGTCCTCCTCTTAGAATTTTTCTTCATCATAGGAATATATTTATTCCGAGTATTTTGAAAAGGCCCCTTTAAATGTCTACCACTAATTCTTTACTGATCTATCCCGTAGCCTAGTTCGCTTCAGTTAGCTCAGCTTGCATCTACTCATAGTTGGCCTTATTTAAGTTCAAAATACTGATCTTACTCATTTAATTGTCCCATTTTCAAACAGCATGTAAAACTCAATCATTTTATGGTTACTGCTACCTAAGGGTGCCAATACTCAGATCATTCATTCATCCTCTCACATTACACAATACTAGTATAGCATGCTGTCTGACTGGTCCCAGAATGTGCCTCTCTAAGACACTAACTCAAAAACATTCTATGAGCTCCTCATTCAGGCGATCATTTCTTTGCTAATTTTTCCAGTGTACACATAGATTAAAATCACCCATGATTGTTGTGGTCCCTTTATCACAAGCACCTGTTTTTGTATATTTCACCCCACACTGTGATTGTTTGAGGAGGACTGGAGACAGCCCTAATAGTGACTTATTTCCCCAAGTATTCTTCACGTCTACCCACACCAATTTTATATCCTGGTTTCCTGAACTAAGGTCATCTCTAACTACATTCCTTCATTAACAGAACTACTCCTCAACCTTTACCCTCCTTTGTATACTTCTTCAATGTCACTTACCCCTAAATATTCTGGACCCAAATCTTGTCATCATGCAATATCTTCTCCATAAAGACTATTAGATCACAGTTATTTACATTAATGTGCACTATGAATTCCTTTTGTAAACTGCTAGATTTTATTGTAAGACAGAGTCTTATATTTGGTTGTTTAAATCAAGAGAGATAGATTACTCATTGTACTGAGGTACAAGTTTATTGGCTTTAGGTTTGATGTTGCACTTTAATCTTGGTTTTAAACCGCAACTTTGATATCAGATAAATGGTGAGGAATGATCATAAAAACTTTTCATTACCGCTATAATGGCATCAGATCATCAGTCTTTAACATCCACTAAATGCATTAACTAGCTGTCACAATTGACTTTTAGTGTCCAACAACTGTCACCATGATAGCTTTTGTCGTTTAATATGTTAGTTTGCATTACATAAACCATTGGTAGTTGTGTTCTTCTTGAGTCAGACATCCTGAAGTTTATTTACAACATTAGCGATTTGCAAGGCTATGATACCAGAGATTTACACACATATTTTGATTTTTATTCTTAATGATGTTACTGCACAGTACATACATAGCAAAGTGAATCTATTATCTAAAGAATGACTGAAGACAAGGCATGTGTCTTTATACTGGAGTGTCAGATGTCATGATGTCATATACTTATCTTAAAGGTTTAGGTCTATCCAGTTTGGAATCAATGCCATATCATAAAAATTGTGTAACCTGGAATATCTATTTCCCAACTTTGTAAAGGCAAGGTAAAGTCAGCATTGTCACATTCCCTCATGAGAGAGAGATGACTGGTGGTGGCTTAACCTGAGGCTCGCTGTGCTTTAGGCAAGGAGAAAGGTTGAGAAAAAGAGACAATCACAGTAACCGCAGCCAGCATGGGAACTGACGCACGCTGTCGGCACTATGCTGCATTGCCAACCAGCCAACTGAACTAACTGATGTTATTTAGCCATCTTGTAACCATGCTTCTGTAATGCCAGACAGACTTAACCTCTTCCCTCTTTTTGTTTGATTAGCTTCTCTACATGATTATAGATGTGTCATTCATTCAGGTAAATATCTTTTAATTTCAGTTTTTGCTTCTGCACCTGTATTTGCCTTATTGTACAATTTTTATTCAATTCTCTGTCTTTTTCTATCCTATTCTACTTGGCTTTATGAACATCACTACTATGTTTTGATGCCTCAACCTTTCTCTTCAGATTCCCAATTATTGCTCATTCCCCTGCCCTGAAAATTATCTCAAAATGCCTCTCCATTAACAGTTTTGTTACAATGTTCACAAATTTCCTGAATTCTCCATGAAAGAATATTAACTGTTCAAAATGTTTTATATCAGTGACACACTGTCAATGGGGATTCAGAAGCTGCTATTAAACTGCACTACAGATCAAAGTGTCAAACATGATAAAGGTGATGAATTTAATTCCCAATACAATAATTGCCTTTTATTCATTCCTCACCTAATGTCAGTCTGTGGTACCATTTTTATATGGTTCCCTAAAACACAACTCCTACTCTGCATTTCTTAATGATTTTGACAAAACTAATGATAGCCTCTTGCACTTCATGTTTAGTACACTTAAGATTCGTGTAATCATTGACTGAGAGTCCGAATGAAAACTGCTGCACCTGATCAGCTGCAAGTGCAGGTGGACCTGTCGACTTTCTGCCAAAAGGAAGGCTGTTGGAAATTATTTCTGTCCTGCTCAATGCAGAAGAAAGAAGATCTAAATCACTATTGCATCAACATCTGCAGCTGTTCTTCTGCAGGCCTTCTGTTCAAAGAGCGAGAGGTGTCACACTTACTCTCACAATTGTATACTGAAAGACAGGTCACAAGGAGGGAACTGTTGAGCGTGATGGGGAAAAGGAACTGTTGTGGAGGAAGATGGAGACATGAAGTTTTATATTCACCTTCATTACTCTTGTAAGATCATTCCATCTCCTCTTACATTGACACTAAGAAATGTTGCTAGCATTAACATCTGCCACCACATTTGTCAAGGTTTACGAAAAACATTTCTCTTTTTGCTTTGATACCTTGCACCAGGCCACAAAATAAAAGCTGGAGGCAGCCAAAATTTGGTGCCAATAATGTTTTGAGTGTGTTCAAATGATATTCAGATCAGCAACTGCAATCTCACTGTTAAGAGGATGTATCCTGCCTGAAATAGTGCTACAGAATGTGACTCGAAATTTTGCTTGGTAGCACCTCTATCATATTAAAATGAGATCCAGATGTTAAAATTCACAAAATGTCACACTTACGCTACATAGGGACTATCTCGTCATCTCAACCCTCACTTGCCCAACTTGGGAGTCCAAGTCAAAACCACAGCTTAACACCTGCCCTTCCATTTATAGTGGCACTCAGATCATAAGCTCTGAAATTATAGACACGTTAAAAAGGCATGAATCACAAATAATGTCAAGAATATTACAAAGATCGATTGATCAATTCATATGCCATTAATAAAGACCCACATATTGGATGAGTAAAACTGGATATGAGGACCTTGAGATGCCACCCAAGAAGTTATACCATTCTAATAATGATCTGCTAGGGCCTGGAATTGCCAGAAGTGTGGAAACACTCAAAGTTGGATTTTCCAACCTTCTACATTTCAGTTTACTTGGGCAGGGGGAGACTCCACATCTACAAAGCCTCACAGATTTGCTGCTGTTAGATTAGGATTTCCTGCTCCCACAAAACCCCCAATGTCTATCATCTCCTCCTAGGGCTACAAACTCACCTCGAGTTGTCCATCCTCCTTTTAAAAGGTTCCAGTTATCTCTGGGGCTCGTGACCAATCCTCCCTCATCTCACTGCTGATAAAAGGGCAGGATTTACATAGCTAATGATTGCATCCTGCGGAGTGTTGGTAAACAAAGAGATGTAGCATTGCCGTTACACAATTCCTGAAAGTGTTGTCACAGCTAGACAGGGTGGTGAGGAAAGCATTTGGTCAGTGCATTGACTTTGGGAGTTGGGAGTTGGCTGCACAGGAAATTGGTGAGGCCATTTTTAGAATATTGCATTCAGTTCTGGTCTCCCTGCTACAGGAAAAATGTTGTTAAACTTGAAAGGGTTCAGATTAGATTTACAAAGAACTTGTTGGGATTAGAGGGTTTGAGCTATATGGAGAGGATGAATAGGCTCGGGCTATTTTCTCTAGAGTATTAGAGGCTGAGGGGTGATCTCATGGAGGCTAATAAAATCATGAGGGGCACGGATAAGGTGAACAGCCAAGGTCTTTTTCAACTAGAGAGCATAGGTTTAAGGTGAGCGGGAAAAGATTTAAAAGGGAACTGAGGGACAACAATTTCACGCAGGGGGTGGTGCGTATATGGAATGAGCTGAGTACAATTACAACACTTAAGAGACATCTGGATGGGGATGTGAACAGGAAGGATTGAGGGGGATATGGGCCAAATACTAGCAAATGGGACTAGATTAGTTTAGGATAGATATCTGGGCGAGTTGGACTGAAGGGTCTCATTCCACATTGTATATCTCTATGACTCTTAAGCATCCAACCTTGTCACCTGACCTCGAATCCATACTGACTTTGATGTCCATCATTCCCCACTTCATTTTTGGATCACCCTCTGGTTCTAAGTCCACTGCCCACTTCAGAATTGACTCCCTGCCTGAGTTCAGAACTACCTCTCACTGGGCCATCCTACAGCAATGTCTCATTAGGTTGGAATTGCTTGGCTTCTACAACCTTTTTTGACAGTGCTTCCTGCCTGACTAGCAACCCTGTCTATTAATCAGCTTGGTTTCTGGCTGGGGAAATTGTCAGTGATGTCACGTATCTACTGTGGAATTTAAACTGCACAGTATTAAGGGAAGCCCCATCATCCGGATTCCTCATGTGCTATCTCATCCCCTCCATACAATCTTGGTCTGTCAAAATGTATAAACACCCCTCAAAAGTCCACACCAAAAAAGGCTACACATTTTCAGTCTCTTCATGCAAAAAATCCATTTAGACCAAGTGATACACAGTGAGGATCAATAAAAATCATCACATTCAGTATAAGTGATCTTCTGTTATTTTATTCAAAATAAAATTGAATCTAACACAATATCTATAAAGCCTAAAGCATGCAGCTTTCAGAACAGAGGGGTAAATAGATCGATATTTCTCTCTCTGATGCAAGTATTAGCAAAATAGATATTTCAATCAATTCCAGTTACCCAGAAAAGAAACTGGCCATACAAATGCCTACATCTTACTCCCAGCCTGCAGAGCCTCTCACTAAAAACTCCTTGATGCATTCTTGTTCTAACCAATCTTCACTCTCTCTTTTCTCCTTGTGCAACTCAAATGTAAGATATTTCACGACAATGTGCACAATATGCCCAACACTGTAACAGACTTGTGCCTGTAGCAAACTTCCTCATATCAGAAGTTGATTTAGAACATAGAACAATGCAGCGCAGAACAGGCCCTTCAGCCCTCAATCTTGCGCCAACCTGTGAACTATTCTCAGCTCACCCCCCTACACTATCCCATCATCATCCATATGCTTATCCAAGGATTGTTTAAATCTCCCTAATGTGGCTGAGTTAACTACTTTGGCAGGTAGAGCATTCCACACCCTTACCACTCTCTGAGTAAAGAAACTGCCTCTGATATCTGTCTTAAATCAATCACCCTTAACTTTGATGAAGACCGTAGTGTTAAATAAGTGTCTTATCACTTCTCGCTACATAGTGGATTCCTTCCACCCTACCTGCCTTTTTAAATTATTTGGTTATATCGGACTGCCTTGATAGAAATAAATCATGCAAACTGACGTCCAGTTTGTAATCCCAAACAAAGCTGCTCTTCTTCTTCACAACCCTTAATGGCAGACAACTAACTTGCGCAAGATGCTCCAAAACATTGCCATCGTCAATGATGAGGGAGCCCAGCACATCAGTTCAAAAGATAAGGCTGAAGCATTTTGACCCGTATTCAGCCAGGAGTCATAGAGTCATAGAGATGTACAACATGGAAACAGACCCTTCAATCCAACCCATCCATGCCGACCAGATATCCCAACCCGATCTAGTCCCACCTGCCAGCACCCGGCCCATATCCCTCCAAAACCTTCCTCTCACACACCCATCCAAAATGCCTTTTAAATGCTGCATTTGTACCAGCCTCCACCACTGCCTCTAGCAGCTCATTCTGTACACGTACCACCCACCGTGTGAAAAAGTTACCCCCTAGGTTTCTGTTATATCTTTCCCCTCTCACACTAAACCTATGCCCTCTAGTTCTAGGCTCCCCCCCATAAGGGAAAAGACTTTGTCTATTTATCCTATCCATGCCCCTCATGATTTTGTAAACCTTATTAAAGTCACCTCTCAGCCTCCGACGCTTCAGGGAAAACAGCCCCAGTCTGTTCAGCCTCTCCAAGATCTGCGCACAAGAACCTGAAGGTGGTTGTGTACATATACATTCTTGAGAACCACACCATCAAGTCTATACTGTCTCCCCCATTGATTCTGCCAAAATGCAACATCTCATATTTCTCAGCATTAAATTCCACCTGCCACTTGCCTGCCCATTCTGCTAGCCTTTCTTTGTCCTGTTGCAGCTGATTGCTATAACCTTCACCCTTTGCGACAACCCAAAGTTTACTTTCATTGACAAATTTTGAAGTTTTACTTTGGAATTCTGATATTGAAGTCACTTTCAATAAACAGTGATCGCAGCACTGACCTTGCAGAACAACATAGTCTACAAAGCTCCAATTTGAAAAGCAGCCATTTTCCACAATTCAGTTATCTTTTCCAAGCATATTTATTTTATCCAAATTGACACTCACATTCCCATTCCACAAGTCTCAGCATTTTTTAAGCAAATCTTTATGTGGTTCATTATCAAACATTCCCTTAGAATTTATATAGACAATAATCATTGCATTCCTTTTCTCTATCAAAAATGTTAGAAAGAGAGAAGTTATTTTTTTAAATTGTGAAAGTTTGTAACAAAACACTGAATTAGTATTCTCCTCAAAATATTGAAGACCAAATTTACAATCCAGAGGAAAAGCATTTAACTGCAAACAGTGGGAGGAGTTTGGATAGGAAAATAAAGTTTAAATAGGCCTATTGTTTTCTTCATCATCAAAAACATCAGAAGCACCAAGAGATTTGTGTACTGCACCTAGACAGTGGACCTTTATGTACATACACAATATCATTCTAGATCCTGCTTCTTTGGGCCATTCTACTTTGGTCACATTCAAAAGTAAACAAAATTTCTTACCAAGGCAAGATGGTCCACACTGATACCAGGTACAGCAATGCATAATTTCAAAAACAAAGTAGTACAGTGCAAGACACTAGTAATTTTATGTGAATGAATAAACATTATTCAAATATTATTGACTGTGTGCAATGTGAAGCTTGTTGTTGGAATGCTTCATCAAACATGTTACTGAAGAAAACTAGAGCAAGCTGACCAGAATCCCAAAAGAATTGATAACTCAAGAATCACTTGGATGTGAAAAAATATTTAAACACATTTTACACCTTAAGCAGTAAGTGTACAGAACATTTCTTCACATGTATCGAAGGAAAAACAATTGACATATAGCCTTTTATCTTACTAATTCCATTAACAGCTTTGGTATCAGTTCCCCAAGAGTTGGGGGAAGCTGTGCAAGAAGGTGTATTGTGATACAACAGTATTAACCCCATCTTTGAGTCAAAAGCTGGTTTATTGTCAGACCTCAATACTTGATGATCACAAAACCATTCAATCCTATTGATGCCCCTACAGTGGATGGTAAAAGCAGGAAGGTTTCCTCATCAGCTAGAACCTTATGTTAGTTGGTAAAAAAACCTTCCCACATTAAAAAGAATCTTGCCATCAGTATCATGCTTATTCAATGGACCAACACAAATACCACAGTTCCCTGCGCCATCTTCTCCCTTTTACCTTCCCAACCCAACATTCTTCCAGTTTGCGGATTGTTTCTGGTGAATTTCTTCCATTACTCCATCATTGGTCATTGTATCTCATGCCTTCAAAATTCCTTTCTAAAGCTATAAACCTCTCTTTGTTAAAACACATCTCTCACAAAGCTTTTGGATATCTGTCCTTATATTTTTCGATTTGGAAGGGCCAGTGTTGGACTGGGATGTACAAAGCTAAAAACCACACAACACCAGGTTATAGTCCAACAGGTTCATTGGAAGCACCTGCCTTGGAGCTGCCAATTGGATGATTTATCTTTGCCTCCTTTTGAGGCCTCCATCATCTTAGATGCCAATATTCAAACAATTTCATCCATGCCACACAGTACCAAGAAGACGCTGAAGGAAACAGGAAAAGGGATAGGATGCTGTAATGTATACATCTACACAGAATGAATGCTTTTAGCTAGCTGTTCCACTACAGTTATAACATTGGCATCTAACTGACGATGTGAAAAAGGTCAAATCCATTCAGGCCAATTACCACAGCATCAATCTGCTCTCATTCACAAGCAAAGTGTCATCAACTGTGCTGTCAAATGGTACCGACTCAGCGGAAACCTGCACACCGATGCTCAGTTTGGCTGCAGCCAGGGCTACAATGTCCTAAAACACATCACAACCTTAAGCCAAACATGGAAAAAAAAATCACCTGAATTCCAGAGCTCAGAGAGGTGAAAGTAATTTCACACCAAAGCAGTATTTGACCGAGTGTGGTACCATGCAGACCAAGAATATGTAGAAAACACATAAGAAGGACTTTAGGTCTCACCACCTCCTCTCTGCAAGAGAAACTCAAGCTAGTCTGACACCACTGCATTTTGTCCATAAACATTCAAATCCTTATCCTTGAGATAATTATGCAATTCCGTTTCAAAAGTAATGATTGAATCTGATTTTGCCACCCATCAGACAGTCCTTTCAGTTCTGAACCAATCACTGCATAAAAAGTTTCCCCCATTTTTTCTTCTATGGTTCCTCTTTTATACACTTTAAATTGGTGTCCTCAGGTTCTTGACCATTCCAGAAATTTATAAAGCTTAGGATCCCATATATATCCTATTTATCATGTTCTCCATCTGCCCTGCCCTCCTAAAATATTATTCACATATCTATCTCAATTTCTCTATACCGGCATCCAATTTTGATTTGCCTGTCTTGTTTATATTTCCCAGAATCATAGAGTCCCTGCTGTGCAGAAAGAAGCCATTTAGCCCATCAAGTCTGCAGAGAAGAGCACCTCAACCAGACCCAACCTTCCACCCTAGTCCATATTTACTGTGGCTAATTCAATTAACTTTCACATCCCTGGACACTTTCGGGCAATTTAGCATGGCCAATCCACCTAACCTGCAGACCTTTGGAGTGTAGGAGGAAAACAGAGCATGTGGCAGAAGCTTACACAGACACAGGGAGAATGTCTTTGTGGAGTTTGCACAGTTGCCTGAAGGTAAGGTCAAACCGAGGTCCCTGCCACTATGCAGTGGCAGTGCTAACCACTGAGCCACCATGCTGCCATTCCTCTCCCCATTCCTCCGACCAAACTGTGAGGCTTCAAACTTCCTGGAATTAAATTTCATTTGCCACGTATCTGGCCATTCCATCGATATATTTATCGCTATCTTCCTCACAATTCAAACCACGTTCACAGTTTCTACATTTGATTCCCTCAACATCCTCAGGAGCATCTAATCTAGTCCTGATGACTTATCAACTAAACCTCAGCTGACCTTTTTAATCCTTCCTCTTTATTAATTTGTCATCTATTTGAGTCTTAGCTACCTTCTATTTCAGTGAGATGTTGGTTGCATTTTCAACTTTGACAAGGATAGATCCAAAGTATTTCAATATCCCAAATTGCATCATTTCATAACTCAGTTACACCCACAATCTCGAAATCCCTTTTTCATCTGTAATTAGGCATAATTTTCTTTTTATCACCATTTTATGATTTGTATGCCTATAGATGTTGAAATTCCCTTTTATGATACCTACTAACTTTTTATCATATTCTCTCTTGTCCTGCGGCTCCATAGCAGTTAGTCTGGTAGCTGAAATGCAGGTGGGGAGATGTGTTGGAGCCTGGGCGCTTCTTGTACAGGATTGGGTCATATCAGAGAGTGCGCCATTATCCATCCATTGGGTCCTTCCACAGAAATGAGGAGGTAAGTGGGCAAGCAGAGCGAGGTGGAGAATGGGACCAAGGCTGGGCCACTGACATAGAAGGAAAGTTAGGAACCTATTCTTCAGGATTGGGGTGAGGGAAGGGTTTACTGGACGCAGTGAGGACATGTCCTTTAATGGGAATACAACATTCAAACATACTATGCTCTGCATCACACATAGATCATCAAAGCTCCTAAGTCTTGATTATCGCTTTCTGCTGTGCCATGTCTGATGTCCCTCCCCCCAGACATCACTGACCAACTCATTCACACCAACACCTTTGGACACATAGGCCAGGGAAAGAAGAGGGACATTATAGCACAAGAGACAAAGGTATCAGTGGGAAGCATTGTCCTATACACACCTTCTTCATCTCACTGCCAACATACTGCAGCAGACTTTTAATATAGACATCGCCCCATGTTATATTCTGTATGACCACAAAGTTAGGCATTACACAGGTATGATCACATTCAAAGCTCAAACAAAAAGATGTAGAAGGAAACAGTGAAAATTATACAATGTGAGGATATGTGTACAGCACATTGTCACCTGTGCCACCAAAGAGCACTCAATAGCTTCTCTTCTTTGCTCCCTCCCACTCTGTAATATCTCAAGCCTTGTTCCTCAGCTGGGGTGGAGGGTGGCTGTTCAGCAGTGCAGCCCATTGGCTCTGGAGGCTTGGTTAGGTAGACCTTGGGGTGTTTCTAGATGATAGTGAGGACTGCAGATGCTGGAATTTAGAGTCAAGATTAGAGTGGTGCTGGAAAAGCACAGACGGTCAGGCAGCATCCAAGGAGCAGGAAAATCGATGCTTTGGGCTAGTGCCCTTCATCAGGAATGGTTCCTGATGAAGAGCTCCTGCCCGAAATGTCGATTTTCCTGCTTCTCGGATATTGTCTGATCTGCTGTGCTTTTCCAGTACTACTCTAACCTTGGGGTGTTTCTGACTGCACAGTCCAAAAAGTCTTCCTGCTAGAGGCAAGTGCACCCTTGTCAGCTTCACCTTCTAAATGTCAGTGGGCAGGCAGACAGCATGGAGCTGGAGGACCTGGCCATCTCTGGAATGTCCTGAGAGAAGATTTCTGAGCAGCCTGTGTATGGTTCCTTCTTTAACATGGTGCCCCTGACACCCCCTATCTATCTATGAGGAAGGGGCATGAGGAGTGAACACCAGGCTTCTTGTCCCTCTTGGCACTGTGCCTTCAGTCCTGAGGACCAATGGGCAGGACAATGGAATGAAGATGAGTGTGTGCATGTGACTCTCCAACTGGCTGAGGTGCAGGAGGTGACCTTGCCAATGTCATCTACTAATGCATGGTACTCTCAGAGATCAAAGAGCTGGCTTCTGGCTGAGCTGAGCTGACCGTTTTTCTGAGAAAGTGGTGAGTATGCCAGCAGTACCTGCAGGATACAAGAGAGAAAAGGTATTGCAGCCTGTGGTTGAAGTGGTGTGCAATGAATGAGGCTGATAGCAGAGTTAATGGAGATTTGCAGTGGAATGAAGAGTGGTACATCCTCAGTTGGTGGGACTTAGAAGCCTCACATTTCCTGGTCTTCCCCTGCAACCGTCAGGAATCTTTCCTTATAGGGACAGAGAATTTGAATGTTGGCACCTCTCAACCTGTCAAGCCCTCTCTGTCCTATTCTGGACTGTTCTGTCCTGGAAAAGGAGGAATTGAGTAAGGTGAGAGTGAGTGGGACAACTATTAGTGTTGGTTTGGGTGGACAAAAGGAAGTGGGTTGCTGGGATGAGTTAGGAGGCAGCACAAATGGCATGCAAGGGATGTTTGGGTAGTGTGACAGTGTGCAGGAAGATGTTGTAGGTAATAGTGAGCATAGTGGATCATGTGCCTTGGTGTGAGATAAGTGCAGTAACCGAATTAGAGGAGTGTGGCACTTACCCTGGCAGAGCGAAGAAGATCAGTGGCCTTCTTGCAGCACTACTGGTCATTCCTCCACACTGTTGAGATGACAATGACCCAGATGGACACCTCTGAGCAGAATCTGGTAGCATGACCTCTTCTGCCCGGTCTCTGGGAAAAAGATGCCTCTCCATCTCTCAAGATCTCTGAGATCCTGTCAGAGAATTACAGCACAATCTTCCTCTTTTCCCATATGTTCAGGCTCTACCCTTGACTGCGAGGACAGCGTCTGAATGTCAATTCCCATCTGGGTGTACAATGGCCTTTTAAAGCTGGTGTGGGTGTCAAGGATACTGATCTATTGGCAGACTCCAGGGAGTAGGGAGTGGCACGTGGTAAGATGGGGCTAAGATTGGATATGCGGGATACCATAGGGATGGTGTATGCAGTTAGTGAGGTGCATTGTGTAAAGTGCAGCAAGAAAGCTCATCATGCCTCCCAGTGAGAATCCCTCCAAAAAACTCAACACAACTTACACTTAGACAAAAAAATATATACTATTCAGCCCTCTGTTCTCTTTCATCATGCAGGCAATTTTGGTTTCATTTCTCATGTTTTTCTTTAATGAGAATGTAATTGGGCTTTCTATACATCGGCAATTGCTGGACACTCTGAACTGCTTGTTAATGAGCTTCCAAAAATGTGTTACAATGTCAATTAGTCCAATAACCCAGTATCAATTTGTGTGATGCACTGTCCGATGGTCAGTTAAACATCCCACCTCTCCAATACCTTGAGGACGAAGGTTGAGCCCTTCTCGTACATTGGCAGCCACCTCTCTCAAAAGACCCTAGTCTAGACATCAACTATCTTCTTGAGGCCAGCTCCGTAAACATTCAGACGAAACTCCTGCAAAACTAATTACAACAAACAAAACACTATTTCTGGATGGGAGAAAAATATCTCTTCAGCCAGCAGCCATTTTCTTGTTCCAGGGGAGGTACATAGACACTCTCAAGCCTTCCTTGTAGATTGGCAAGATTGATATTAACGAATGATATAATTAATGAGTTTACTAACAATTGTTCAAAGTAGCAATAGCTTGTTTATAAAGCTGTATCATTATTATTCAAGTCTAAATGTCTTAATGATGAGTCAGGTCGGTAGCAAAGAAGGGAAAATCACATTACTCCTTGGAGCATCCTGTCCAATGCACTCAGAGATCTGTCAGTCAAGAATTGACCTCTTTACTCACACAAGGACTCAAACAGAACCGTATTGCACTGGATACATGTCATGTCCAAATCCAGGGAGATTCATGACTGGTACATGGCATTGATACACTCTGGTGAAGCAAGACGTGTGTGGTCTGTTCAATAAAACATTGGAGCTAGGTTCTCCCTGCAGAAAACTGTGACACCAGCGATATCACCTCCAGAGGAGGCTTATTCCAGGTAATGGATTTTGCCATCTCCTCTAACCTAACCAGGACACCAAATGATGAAAGTTACAATGGGACCACAGGTGCTCTACAATCTGCTGTCCCACACAACAGTAGTAATGCTGAGCTGTAACGTAAGAGCAAAGGCAATCATAAAATGGGAAAGGAACATGCTGTTACCTCAAGAGTGACTGAGACTGTGGGACGCTGGAAACCCCTCAACCTAATTCTCACTTCAGTGTTGGAAAGAAAACTCAGTCAGACTGCTCAGGTTGATATTGTCTGCAGCCAAACCTTCTCAGGCCCATGCTCCTAATGGTTCTCATGTCTGAGCACCACATAGGCACTTTCCTACCTCCCACCTTCCATACATGGAACAGTCACCAGGCAAACTTCTCAGAGAAACAGTGAAATAGTAAAAGACCACTAAAGGCAGCCATTGCAAATGCACAGCAGAGTGATAATTAGTGCATATCAATTTCTGTAAGCAAATAAGATAACAAACATTTTTGAAGTCTTTGCACATCCTGGTGATATGACAATCTGAAAAGTTGTAAGGGTTAAAAGAGAGATGTTACATTAAGCCAAATCTCCACTTCTTGAAGATTATGCATCCAAACAAGCACTGTCAGTCCCAAGGTGTCCTGCATAGATCCTGACATTTGACCCAGATATGATACACAGGGAGAAATGGACACACTACTTTACAAGCAAGAACCTGGATGTGGTGGCACTAACACAGCATGTGCCATCTTCACAGGATCAGTAGTTGAGGCCACAGTACTGGCCCATGCCAGTTGGGTTCAAGTTGCCATCTAGGTTAAAGCAATCTGAGCCATCTAGAGCATTCCCAGCATTATAGGAAGAACTCATTGTCCTTCCTCACTTCTTCAAGGTATGTTCTACCATTTTACTCAGATACCTCACACTCAATCATTGTCTGCTTCTGCTCTCACCTTCTACCAAGGGCCCTGCTCAACCCCTATAGCTACTGCATACACCAATTTCCCCACTTGCTCTCACCCACTTCAAAAAGCCAGAAACAGTAAGTAAGAGCAAATTACTGTAGATGCTGGAATCTGTACTAAAAACAATAAATTCTGGAGATCAAAGCAGGATAGACAGCACTCATGGAGAGAGAGCAAGCTAATGTTTTGAGTCTAGATGAATCTTTATCAGAGCTGTGATGTCTAGCATTTGTTGTTTTCTCCTGGCAACACTAATCCAGCATGCCCGCTATGTTGCCTACTCAAGATATCTCCCTACCTATACCAAAGTAATAATGCCTGACTCTCACTCCATGCGGAAGTAGCCTACAATAGGGCAGAAAGACTCAAGACAAGGGATGATATGCCCAACATTTGGCTCCACACTAATTATAAGAAGATCCAGATTCTGACCAACCCTGAGCTGTATCAGAATATGCCCTGGACTTAAGCGCCAGGAACCCCTGACCAAAGTCCATTCACCGTTTACAAAGACCTGCTCGCCACTCTGACAAGCTTCCCGGCTTTGTGCCTGCAGTAAATGGAATGGAAAGTCAGCACTAATATGAACCTGCTAACTCTGGCTATGGAGGAAAAGTTCAAAAAGGCAAGTCAGTACAAAGTAGGCATGCTGGGAGTATCTGGATAGGCTTTGAATCATTGTGTACTATGATAGCAAACAAAGAGCTCAGTCAAAGAGCAAAGAACACAGTCTGGCCCTACTCATGAGCTGAGCGAACGTTCCCTCAGTGCAAAGTGTCATTGTTGCAGTCATTACAAAGTTGGTTGCTAGTAAAGACCGAGGTGCAGCATTAAAGTGCAGAACTGTCCTACACGTCCACGTCCTGGACGTGGGGCAAGTGTGGCTGATGCTTATGGAATGTATCCTTAATCTTGGTTTCCAGTTTCCATTATGAAGTTTGTCTGGACCAAGTGGCAAGATGAAATTGCCAGACATCTGCTTTGACATCCACATTGAGTTTTCCTGATGTATAACCTGTTTGTCAAATTTGATAAGATGTGAGGATGAATTGGTCTGTTAACAACACACTTAACAAGTGCTCATTCCCAACAATTGGCATCTTGTTGCTGCCCAGCAAGAATCTCACCATGCTGCTTCTGAAAAAAAAGCATCGGTTGCTTCCAACATTAGGATAGGCTTCACTTCACCTGATTCTGCCACAAATCTCACCATAGTCCCATCATTCAAACCCAATAAGGTTCGGCTAGTTCCTAATTTCTAGTTCCTTTTAATTTGAGTTGTTTTCAAACACAAGCAGCATTCTTGAAAGTACTGAATGTGAACACATTGATTTGTAACATCATTAATGTTAGTGAAAATGTTAAGCTGAGTATAAAGTAAGATTTAATTCATGCAAATTAACACTTTCACTAATATTACTATTGAAAGAATTATCTTCAGACCCTCTGCCAATCCCTCTCTTACTAATTCAGATTGGACTCAAGGCTTTTTTGGATATGATTTCCAAAATAACCCAAAGGCAACAGAACCTGAGGCAAGTATATTAACTAACATTTCTGTTATTCTGATTTTATGAAGAAAATCTGCCGCAGGAAGATTTAAATTAATAATTAGTGTTACATGACAAAACTTTGCTGTGTTTGGCTAACATGTTTGAAGGTATTAAAGTGCAAAATCTTTAGCATAATTCAGTGCAGTACAAACCAAAGTATTTGCATAAGACTTGCACATGAGAAGAGACTATAATTACAAAGCACAGTTGACCAGATTTTTGAAAATAACCAACTTAAAATACAGCATGGGACATAAATATGGTCAGTGGCCAAATGTGTCATATAATACCAGAGGTAAATATGCAATATTATTACTTAGAGTCAAAGAGTCATACGGCATGGAAGCTGACAATTTGGTCTAAACTGTCCATAATCCCAAACTAAACTAATCCCACCAGCCGGCACCTGGCCCATATCGCTCCAAACTGTTCCTATTCATAAAATTATCCAAATTTAAATATTATAACTGTACTTGCACTTTCTCTGGCAGTTCATTTCACCAATAAAGCACACTTTCTATAAAAAATTTGACCCCCATGTCCTTTTTAAATCTTTTGTCTCTTACCTTAAAAATATGCCTCCGAGTTTGAGCTCCTTCATTGTCATGAAAAGACCTTTGCCGTTCGACATATCAATGCCCCTCATGATTTTATAAACATCTATAAAATCTCCTACATCTCAGTGAGGGGAATTGGTATAGCTCAGTTGGCTGCATCGGTGGTTTACAGAGGAGTTTGATGCCAACAGTGTGGGTTCAATTCCCACCACTGGTTTCAGATTATCATGAAGGACTCTCCTTCTCAACCTCTTCCCTTGTCTGAGGTCTGGTTGGATCACCACCAGTTGCTTCTCTCTCATGACATAGCAGCCCCTATGGTCTGGTAAGACTATGGTGACACAATAATAACAAACCAGTAAAAAAATAGCCCAGCCTATTTTATAACTCACATCCTCTGTTCCTGACAACATTCTGGTAAATCTTTTCTGAACGCTTTTCAAATTAATAATATCCTTCCTACAGCAGGGCAACCAGAACGGCACACAATTCTGCAGAAATGGCCTCACCAACGTCCTAGACAACCTCAACAATGATGTCTGAGCTCCTATACTCAAAGGTCTGAGCTATGAAGGCAAGTATGCTAAACGCCTTATTAACCACACTGTCTATCTGTGGCGTAAATTTCAAGGAATTATGTACCTAAAACCCGAGGTCTCTCTGTTCTCCCACCTTACCCAAGTTATTTGAAAAAGTCCTGTCCTTGTTTGTATTACCAAAATGCAACGCCTCACATTTATCCAAATCAAACTCCATCTACCAGTCCTCAGCCTACTGACCCAATAATATGTAAAACATCAGCACTGTGGTATTTTTTCTTCCTGCAGCAATGATGAACTCAGTAACCTTATTCATGTAGATATCAGTGACTACAGCTGAGCAATCTACCAAAACAAACAGGGATTCCAATTGTGTTGCCCTGGCATTTGACTTCACTAAGCTGAGATGATGGGACTGTCTGCAAGAAGACTGTGGTAGAGTATTAATTGATAGAGATCTGCAAGAGCTGTCACAGGGAAGAAAATTATGATGGCTTCTTGTAACTGACCAACCTCAGTTTATGAAGACTGTCTGACAGTTGGGCTGAGATTTTCATTAAAGCCATGCAAAGGCCCCACCATAATTTGCCAGGAAGTATCATATACCAATTGGCTGACATTTTTTTTCCAGCTTATGACCAGAAAACCAATGGTAGCAGAGTAAGAGCAGCTCCAAATAATTTCTGACACTAGTTTTAGGGTTCACAGAATCTAAACTTCCCAATGCCACCATCAGTGTTCCCTTTAATCTGCACCATGTGGCCATGCACCAGCCTAGAATTCATAACGAAGGAAACAAGCAGGTAACAAGTAACAGTCCCCTTAAGATGTGTACATTGTTGTGAAGTAGAATTAAAGAACAGTCCATTAAGCAATTTACGCATAGCAAACAGAATAAAGGAAATACTGATCCCAATTAATGTAACACTATTCCCAGTAGCTGTAGTGCATAAGTTGTGAAATGTCATTCATTTACTTTGCTTTTAATAATACTTCTTTCAAACTCATTGGAACACAATTTCTCGAGGTTTCATCTAATCCAGCTGCCGTAACTTTCCTAGAAGTGCTCCAGAAACTCTGTTTAAGTTGGTCAATGATTTTTAAATAGAAGAAAGCTTTGCACTTCCATTATCCCTCATTTGTTATTCTCAACCTGTCCACAGTGTGAATCCCAATTAATCAAATTATTTCATTGTGGCTCTAATATCAACATGAAAATATCTAACCTTAACAAATCCTGACACATCACCGTGACTCAAGGAAATACTATTAGGACTACAAAAATTCACAATTGGTTTAAAAGTAATTTTATTATATTGTTTGAGCCATTTAACTAATATGAATCATTTAAACTTAAATTTGATTGCTCATGTCTTATTGTGGATAAAAAAATAAGTACAGCAAATATGAAGTGGTACATCGTTGCCTCTTGTAGAGAACAAGAGATCCTTTTTAATATACTTAAAAGAAATGTTTGAGATGTGGTATGTATTGATTTCAAATTTATGTCTATACTTTCACTTAATTTATTAACAAGAATTAAATTGTAAATAACCAAATGACTGAACTAAAATATTACCGAACTATGTTTTCACTTCTTCATAAATGTTGAGTCCTAATTCCATAATATTAGCATCTTTATAGCTTTTATTCATTTTTATCAAGCTTTTTTTTTGTTTGGATAATATTCATGGAGCTAACATGTGCTGAAAAGTGATCACACAACACCAACACATGGGTTTCACATACAGATAGCAGCCATCGAAGTCATTGTGTCCCAAATGTGACAGCTGATGAGAAAACAGAAAAGATGTCTTCAGGCAACCAAAATGTTGCAACTAAAAATCCCATGAGGTTTCTTTGATATTCAACTTTTTTGCACAGATTGTATGGTGTTTGTTTTGGGGATGGGGAGGAAGATCTGGAAAGCAAGAGAAAATTTGAATTTCTACCACCTTCATAATGAGATGCATTTTTACATTACTGCACTAAAACAAAAAAAGGAGGAAAAACTGGATGGAAGGTCAAAGGTACTTCTTCACAATATTGAGATTGCAAATAATATAAGCAAATTCAAGATTATTCGAAAACTGGGTCATGCCATGATTGGTTTTTAATGACCTATCGATTCAAGATGATTCAGTTTCACAGTTAGATTTACATGTGGGGCTAAATTTTAGGGAATGGTGCTAGGGTGACTGTGAGGGAAAAGAAACAATTTTTAAAAGACCAATCAAGTTGCAAAATTACATAATATACTTTGTGGTTGGAGACAAGATGCTCTACTTCAGCTTTTGGAAGCATCAGATCTATCTGTACCAGCTCTCCAGGTCATAGTAATTCTGCCTGGTCAAACATAGCTGTACTTTTTGCTATCATGCAATAAGATCATAAGGCATGCCAGAAGAATTAGACCATTTACTCCATCATGTCTGCTCCACCATTCAGTCGTGGCTGATATGTTTCTCAACCCATTCTCCTGCCTTCTCCCCATCACCCTTGATCTCCTTAATAATCAAGAATCTATCTATTTCTGTCTTAAGCCTCATTGTTTTCTAAGAACAGTATCTCTTCTGCAGAGACTCTATGGTTGTATATCCTCTGTAACAAATCACTAGATAGGCCTGAGAAAATGTAAGATGGGTGACATGAATTATCACAAATGACCCTTGTTGAAACTTTATTGCTGGAACAGCACAGCAGGTCAGGCAGCATCCAGGGAACAGGAGATTCGACGTTTCGGGCACAGGCCCTTCTTCAGGAATTCCTGAAGAAGGGCCTGTGCCCAAAACATCGAATCTCCTGTTCCCTGGATGCTGCCTGACCTGCTGTGCTGTTCCAGCAATAAAGTTTCAACTTTGATCTCCAGCATCTGCAGACCTCACTTTCTCCACAAATGACCCTTACCTAGTACAATATTCAGGAGAGGTGTCAAATACCTCAAGTCAGATACTTTATGTGGGATGCCAGAGGTGGTCATTTTTGAAAGCACTGCAGTGGTCTGACCACATAGGACAAACATGGCAGTTATACAACCAAAAAAAACACGAGACACAGCCATCGTATAACCACTGACACTGGAGCTCACAGACTTTGTCAGCTCCAGCCTACAGTAGAATACAGATGTGAGGAACTGCCAAGTGTTCTTGAACACAATTTTTTCAGATCATTCTTTCAGTTTGAGCCTCTTTTTATAAATTATCAGTCTCAATGGAGATCACACTACAGCGAAGCGAGCTCTCTACATATATATGAGATGTCTGTCAGCAGATATCCTTGAGGGGAAATGCAAATCAGCAATGTTTGAGGTACCTGGTAACAAATGTTGAAGAAGGCAGGCCTGAGGAAAATTACCAGAATCAAGGCTACCCAAGTAGCTGCGCCAAGTATGCATATCTCCAAGTGTTTTCTCTAAATCTGTTACTCTTTTAATGCTGACTCATCCAAAGTATTCACACAACCTTACAGCTTTTTTGAATGATTACCAGACATGGCTATGTCTCAGTATTACGAAAATAGAAGCTGCAGCTTACAACCAAAGCTGTTGTCACACTCAAATCGTAACGGCATTGAAGCATCGATGCCATCAATGGTTCCCTGGAGTTTGGTAGATTCACAAGTGCAAAGAAATTGAGCAGCTCTGTTATGTTGTTATTACTGATTAGTGAGAAAGCAGTTGAAGGAATTGGCCCTGCACAACAATATCATCTGTTTGGCACAGCACATTTGCTACTTTTGCGGAGATTTTTTACACTAGTCCACAAGGAGCCTGTGGTATAATGGTTACAGGGCACAGTCACTTTCACCGACATTGCCATTGCCACCTCTATGGCAGAGATTGGATACATGCCTCATTGAGCAGTTCACAGTGCTCTGTTAATACCACCTGCTGAACTGGAGAGGCATTGCTTCTTTGTCCTTGATTGATAGCTGAGCTGAGGCCTTGTAGATATAGCTGACGCCAAATAGGTAGGTACTGCCAGTTCCTCTGTAGGAGTCATCTGATATAATCTACTACCCATGCATGGTTTTTCTTCAGCCTCATGCCATGGGCGGCACAGCAGCACGGTGGCTCAGTGGTTAGCACTGCTGCCTCACAGCACCAGGGTTCTGGGTTCGATTCCCGCCTGTCTGTGTGGAGTTTGCACATTTTCCCTGTGTCTGTGTGAGTTTGCTCCGGTTTCCTCCCACACAATCCAAAGATGAGCAGGTCAAGTGAATTGGCTATGCTAAATTGCCCAGTGTTAGGTGTGTTAGTCAGGGGTAAATATAGGGTATGGGAATGGGCTTGGGTGGGTTTCTCTTCAGAGGGGTGGTGTGGACTTGTTGGGCCGAAGGGCTTGTTTCCACACTGTAGAGAATATAATCTAATCTAATCTTGTGAGAGGGGTGAATTGAAAGCAACCCAATTGAGTAAAGTCGAACTACAGCAAAGGATTAGTGCAACTTTAAAGGATCCTTTCTTGGCAAAAGAATTCGCAAGTAGATTTGAATAACAATTGAATAGGCAAGATCACAAGATGTGCATAATAAGGAATACAATTAACATTTATTTTTCATGGATCTCACAACCACACCTCGCATGTCTAAGGAATAGACTGCAAATGTGTGTCGCTGGTTTAGCCTCATTTTAGTTTTTGGATGCTTGAATTCAAAAAGAACCAACAACAAGAAAAGATAAATATTAATTCATTACAGAACTATTGCTACACCTAACTAAGTAGAAGTTCATACATTTATTAGTTAAAAAACATTTATTAGTTAAAATACATACACAGAGACTAAAAGTAGGTATGGATAAATGGCACTGATAAAGGTGAACATAAAGGAGTTTCTGTTATCGTTAATCTGACTTGCCTATAAGCTTTTATTTTCAAGGCAAAGAGGCTGAAGCCATAAATCATACTTCAGATGCCATGGCTTCAATAGTTGAACAGCTGAAGGCTTATTGTCTCCAATTTTGATCTCGTTTTTTTGAGGAAGGACCCTGTTGGTCTTGAGGGAGTGCAGCAAAGGTTTACCAGGTTGATTCCGGAGGTAGCGGGATTGATGTATGAGAAGAGATTGACGAGGTTAGGATCATTTTTGCTGGAATTCAGATGAGTGAGGGATGATCTCAAAAAGGCTTATTAACTTCTAACAGGACTAGACAGGGTAGATGCAGGGAGGATGTTCCCAAAGTGGGTGTGTCCAGAAACAGGGAGTCACTGTCTGAGGATTCGGGGTGGACCATTTGGGATGAAGATGAAGAGACATTTCTTTACCCAAAGAGTGGTGAGTCTGTGGAATTCATTACTACAGGGAGTAGTTGATGCCAAAATATTGAATGTATTCAAGAGGCAGCTAGACATAGCTCTTGGGGTGAATGGGATCAAAGGTTAAGGGGAGAAAGCAGGATTAGGTTATTGAATTGGACAATCAGCCATGACTGTGTTGAATGGTGGAGCATGCTCAAAGAGCCAAATAGCCTCCTCCTGCTCCTATCTTCAATGTTTCTATGTTTCTATGGTCTGAGCAGAGCAGGTTCAAGCTTTTTTTTCATATACACAACAGTTTCCACACTGTAATGTAATGTAATGTAAAAATGTAAAACAAAATGTAAAACGTAATGTAATGTAAAAAAAAATGTAATGTTATGGTCTAATTTATTGCAATAGTTCTGTAACTGCTTTGCCTTCCTCCCTCTCCCTGTAGAGGAATCATACTCTCTGCTGGTGTCTTTCAGATTTCTTCTTGGAATTCTGCTCAAAATGGTGGCTCACAGCATGTCTTATCACACCAAAGCAAAATGTCCAAAATGTTAATTTCAAATACGCATTATGCCACCAGGCAAGAAAACTGAATCCCAGTGGTGTCCCTCCAGTGTAACGCTCTTCACAGAAGATTTGAATTCTCATACATTTAGAAGGATTTACTGTGCTGCACTGTCCTGTCGTTAATCAAATTCTAAATGTCTCCCTTTATGATTGGTGTTGGGATAGAGTCATAGAGACATACACATGGAAACAGACCCTTCGGTCCAACTCGTCCATGCTGACCAGATATCCCAACCCAATCTAGTCCCACCTGCCAGCACCCGGCCCATATCCCTCCAAACCCTTCCTATTCATATACCCATTCAAATGCCTCTTAAATGTTGCAATTGTACCAGCCTCCACCCCACTCTCTGGCAGCTCATTCCATACATGTACCACCCTCTCTGTGAAAAAATTGCCACTTAGGTCTCTTTTATATCTTTTCCCTCTCACCCTAAACCAGTGCCCTCCAGTTCTGGACTTGCTGGTCATGTTTCAGGATTTTGTAGACTCCGGAACAGGTCCTAAGGATTGGATAGTTCCTATTGTAGCTGAAAATATGTTGCTGGAAAAGAGCAGCAGGTCAGGCAGCATCCAAGGAGCAGGAGAACCGATGTTTCGGGCATGAGCCCTTCTTCAGGAATCACATTCCTGAAGAAGGGCTTATGCCCGAAACGTCGATTCTCCTGCTCCTTGGATGCTGCCTGACCTGCTGCGCTTTTCCAGCAACACATTTTCAGCTCTGATCTCCAGCATCTGCAGTCCTCATTTTCTCCCAGTTCCTATTGTAATCTCACTATCTAAAAAGGAAGTTAGAGAGCAAGCAGGGAATTATAGACTGGTTAGCCTGACATCAGTAGTGGGGGAAATGCTAGAGTTTAATATAAAAGATTTAGTATGAGGGTGTTCAGAAAATGGTGACAGAATCATATAGAGTCAGCTTTGACTTATGAGAGGAAAAACATGGTTGATAAATCTACTTTGATCTTTAAAGCATGTAACAGGTAGGATTGATAAAGCAGAACATGGATGTGGATACTTGGAATTTGAGAAGGCTTTCGTTAACATCCCACACGGAGATTTACATGTAAAACAAAGCACATGGGACTGGGGTAGTGCAATGAAATGGATAGAGAATTGGTTGACAGAGAGGAAACAAAGAAAAAGAATAAACAGATATGTTCCAAGTGTTTAGATTCCACTTTGCCACATTATATATTCATGATTTAGTTGAGGGAACTAAATATTATATCTTTAAGTTTTCAGAAGACACAAAGTTAGGTGAGAGGGTAAACTGTGAGGAGAATGCCAAGATCAGGGATTCTGTGTGATTTGGACAAGTTGAGTGAGTGGGCAAATGCATGGCAGATGAAGTATAATGTGGATAAATACGAGATTATCCACTTTAGTAACAAAAATAGGAGAGTAGATTATTATCTGAATGGCAACAGATTGGGAAACCAGGAGGTGCAAGGAGACCTGGGTGTATACCAGCCACTGAAATGAAGCATGTAAGTGCAGCAGGCAGTGAACAAGGCAAATTATACTTTGGCCTTCACAACAAGAGGTCTCAAATACAAGAGAAAGGATGTCTTCCTGTAGTTTTACAGGGCCTGGGTAAGACTACACCTGGATATTGTGTGCAGTTTTGGTCATATTATCTGAGGAAGAACGTTCTGGTTGTGGAGTGCAATAAATATTTACCAATGTGATTCCTAGGATGGCAGGACTAACTTGTGAAGAATGATTGGATTAGTTAGGACTACATGAAGATTGATGGGGGCAGAGCGATGGATGGATGGATATATGGACTTCAGTAAGGTATTTGACAAGGTTCTTTAGGGTAGCCTGGTTAGCAATGTTGGGGTTATTTTCCTTGGAGCATTGGAGGCTGAGGGGTGACCTTATAAAGGTTTATAAACTCATGAGGGCATGGGTACAGTGAATGGCAAGGTCTTTCCCCAGTATGGGAAAATCTAAAACTAGAGGGCACATATATACGGTGAGAAGGGAAAGATTTAAAAGGGACCTGTGGGGCAACTTTTTCACACAGAGGGTGGTGCGTGTATGGAATGACTGCCAGAGGAAGTGGTGGAGGCTGGTACAATTACATTTAAAAAGCATTTGGATGAGTATATGAATAGGAATGGTTTAGAGGTATATGGGCCAAATGCTGGCAAACAGGACTAAATTAATTTAGGATATCTGATTGGCATGGACAAGTTGGACCAAAAGGTCTGTTTCTACGCTTTACATCGCTATAACTCTATATTCAATGGAGTTCAGAAGAATGTGGGGTAATTTCAGGCAAACCTATAAAATTTTAACTGGACCAGACTGAAAAAAATCCAAGAGGGATGTGCAAGATGACTGGAGATTGCAGAACCAGGCATCACAGTCTAAGGATACGAATTAGGCTATTTCGGACTGTGAGGAGGAGAAATTTCTTCACCCAGAGCATGGTGTGCCAGTGAATTCTGTAGCACAGACAGTGGTGGAAGCCAAAACATTGAATGTTTTTAAGGAGTTCAATAAAATTCTTAAGTTTTAAGAGATCAAAGGGTATGGGCGAAAGTAGGAACATGATACCGAACTGGACGATCACTCTTGATCATGTTGAATGTTGGAGCAGGTTCAAAGGATGAAATGACCTACTCACACTCATATTTTCTGTGTTTCTGTGTTTCAGTAAGCTTTGATCAAATGGGATACATGTTGTCTTCTGTGACTTCCATTTTTGAAACTTAATTTTGAGTTTTTATTTCCAAGTTAAACTTTCATGGCAGAATTTTTTTAACAGTTTTTAAAGCAAAATTAATAATATCAGAGCTAACTGGTTATGACAATGGAATTCAAGTGTACATCCATTTTTATTTATTCTGAAAAGAAATTTTGTCGAGTTTTGAGAAGATTTGTAGCTCAGGTTGAGGTTCTGGATGTAGGTTTGCTCACTGAGCTGGAATATTCATGTTCAGATGTTTCGTCACCGTACCACACCATAAAAAATGACATGACTCTCTCTCATTAATATCCTTACACACAGATGAGGAAGAGCAACACTTCGACTGGGACAACATATCCATCCTAAGACAAGCCAAACGGAGACATGCACGGGAATTCCAACCGGAACTCTATCAACAAATACATTGACTTGGACCCGATTTACTACCCCCTGAGAAAAAGAACAGGAATTGACATCACCATAGGAAATCACCACAAGAAATGACATCACCAATCCAAGAAACCCAAACATATAAATAGAAAGCAGGAATCATCGGCAATGTTTCATCTGGAGGCTCACTGAAGATGTTACCTAGTATAGCTATGAAACATCTGAACATGAATAATTCCAGCTCAGCGAGCAAACCTACATCCAATAAATTTTATACAAATGCTGAATTTCCACACTTGCTGTGGACACGGGACTAAAAAAGAAACAAATAAAACTACTAAAGAATTAGGATCATACATTCATTGATTAATGTAACTCCAGTTACAGACATTCGCAATATTTGTCATAAGTTGTAGAAGGAACATCTAATTCTGTCTACCATAAGTTAGATTGGCTCTTCATGTTTAGATGTTTAAACATGGCACATGTGTGACAATGTGGGATAGTCACAGTACAGTGAGGGAAAATAATCTCTGTGACCAAGCAAGCAACAGAGTATTGCCTTAAACAATAAGATTAAAATAGTTGAAAGTAATGGCAGAAGGACCGAAAAGAAATTGTAAATAATACAATTGAATGTTGAAATAAACACAATGAAATAGAGAAGAAAAAAGATTGGATTAAAAGATAGAAAGGAAAAGCAAATACAAACTTCAAATGTGGTAGTTTAAAATCACCATCCATAATTATTACCAAAAGGAATGTAACTTTGGACAATTAATGTTTAACTCACAGTGCTAGAAAGATCATTTGTCAGTAATTAACATAAGCCATTTCATCACAATGAAACTGAGACTTGAAGTGGCATGACTTTCTGTGGTGAGGTTAGTGCATGTCTATTGCACAAAAGAGCATTGTCATTGCCATTCAATACTTTCAATTGTCACACAAACAACAAGATGCTAACAATCAAATGATGCAGTTCAGGCAATAACTATTGAATATTTGTATTTTACTGTGCATCTACTCTCACCTAAAAAGCTTTAGCATTCACCTTTCAATAATAGTAAGTGCCATTAGACTCAGTTGTTGTGATGGTGAATTTTAACACATCGTTTACAAATGCACATTCATACTTGCAGTTTCCTTGATGAAGCAACGATACTTGTAAAATTCTCAAATTAACCACCAAGCTGGATACACATTTTTAAAATTAATACATGTGTAAATTCACATCCTTGAAGGGAATATTCCCAGAGATTTGGCACAACATTTCATTGTTATCTCTACATTGATCTACATTTGATCTTTATGGGAGTTTGGGATTGCCAAGGCTACCCTCAACTGGCATTTATAGCTAAAATGATGTTTATTGACATCTCTTGGAGTATCCATCACAAATTATCAGGATGCAGTGAAACTCAAAGTAATAAATACTTTGTAAGTGAAGATATTTACATTTTGGTATTTAATTGGGTCAGATAAGTGATGAGGGTATGTTTAAAATGAATAACAATGTTTCAACCCAATAAAGAATATGTGGATTCTAACCACATAGATGCATTGATGTCTTCATAAGTTTTTATTCCTTTTCCCAAGTCTCCCTATGACCAGGAAACCATGATTATTATTTCCATTTTGACGGGTGTGAAGGCATTTTGACTTATGTATCATATTGATACTTATAGCGTTTGTGCAGTGAATGAGTTTGTGAGGATTAAGAACTTCTGTGAATTGTTTTTCATTTATGTGAGCTGACCGGAATCAAATCTGCTTCCTACAAGGCAGGAGCTATGTGCCTTGAAAGAAAGTGCTTTTTGGATAATTGGAATATCTTAAATTTTAATTGAAACACTGAATCTCAAAAATAGCAAAGAAAAAGTTTTTCTAGTGCTTATAAAAACAGAATACTCTTACTTATTCACTTAATTTCTGCATATTTTGTTCACATACACTTAAAGCAGTTAATAAACAAGATCAAATCTGTATAAAACAATAGAAAACTACACAAAATGTAGAGATAATAGAGAGCCAAGAAAGTCAATGGCAGCATGTTGAAAATGCACATATAAAGACATCTTGATTCAAAAAGGGTTTTAACGGATATTGTCTAATCAATTTGTTCAGCAATGTTATTTGCACACCTTTGGAGCCTGGACCTCTCAGCTCAGAGTTAAGAACACTACATTGCACAAGCCCCTAAGTTGGGTCTTAATTATAATTTTAATTAATTGGCAAATTGTGAGACCAATCATAAGTCCAAATGCAATTTATTGGTCTTTCTGAAAATACCATACTCAGGTGCAAGTCAGCCTTTAGACAGATCCTGGAAGCAGGAAGGGTAAATTAAATGGATTATTAGTGATGATGAGGATGGACTTTCAGTGTGCTTCAGTATTGTTGGAGAGTATTACTGTTCCTCATGACTTCACATTAAGTTAAGCCAAAAACATAGATCTCTTATGACCTTATCAAAAGCACCAAATGTTATGGTGATCACATAGGAAAATGGCACTGAGATAGAAGACTTGCTACGATTTTGTTGAATGGCAGAATGGGCTTGAAGGACTGAATGGCTTACTCCTACTTCTTTTCATGTTCATATCTCTGCATCAGACCTTAAAAGGCTGAAAAGATCAGGCTCAGTGCAGACTCCACATAATTAATTTTCAACTTAATATCAGTGACCTATTCCAGACAAATGAACTGGACAACTAAATTGGCCAATATAAAATGGTAGCTGTTGAACTTCAGCTGTGGATTGTATGATCCTAGTCCAGTTTTAGCATGCCTGCCTCTCATGTTGCATCTAAAAATGGATAAAACACAGTTGCATTTCTCTTCACACCTGTCTCATGTGCAATATTGCTTACATTGCTCAAAGATTACATGTCCAACTACTTTATGTTTCCTTTTTCAAGCATTGCCAGTAGCTGTAAAAAGGAAGAACACCTAGAATATTCCAATCTATCAATTTAATATTTCTTCCATAATTCATGCCTCAACCAAATAATTTTCTGCAAGTCTGTTCCCAACATATCTACAGCAAAAATGTGAGCAACACAGCAAGATTTGAGCTAGGCTGACAAGTGGAAACTATGTGCCACTGCCTTCAGAAATATTGTCTTCTTTAAATACTGACACCAACAACATATTCTACTATCAGTTCACTGCCACCGTGTAACCCAATGTCTCAAAATTTGAGAAGTTCCTTCATAACTGTCAGTTGAACCTGGATAATTAAGCTGTTAACCATGTACTTCAGGGAACAGCTTGGCCATAAATCTGTCTTGCTTTGGTTCTTCCTCTTTGTTTAAACAAATCTCAGGGGAGGCACATGAATGGCACTTGACACTATCCAGCTCTGCTGATAATGGATTAGATCAACACAGCACTATACACACCTCTTCTGTTGTATGGATTGCCTAAGATTCATACATTTTGACAAATCAATAAGATAAAGTTACTTGTGTCGTATGATCGTTTCTCTATCCAATTGTAATTTTATCCAAATGTAGAACAGAAAAAAAAACTCTTGCAAAATCCAGCAGCAGGAGCAATTTACTGGCCCACCGTAGAAATGGTGATCTGAGGTTGATGAGTATTTTGCAGGATGGCAGCTTGTGTTGTGTTTTAACTCTTTGTCTTTGAGTGCTCAGGATCATATTCCTTGCATTTTAATAACTTGGAAACTATTTTCAAACATCTAAATCACCGTAGAACACTATTATGAAAATAATGTATACTGAAATGTTTTACTTTGTGATTTTGAGAACAATATTTTATGTGAAGTTATACTTCAATTATTATTTGACACTATACTGAATACCACCTCTGCACCCTGCACCTTATCTCCTTCATATTCGCGACACGATTTTCAGTTTCAAGTACTGTATCTTAATTGATATCAAACATTTCCAGGAGGTGGAAAAATCAGGCAGCTCTTCAAAAGAACTGAAAGGAGGCATGGAGAAGTTAAGTTGCAGAGTTTGTCAAATTTAGTTTTAAATCAAATTCAAACAAATGAACTCAGGGACCCCTCGGTGAACCCGACAGCTGTGTAATGTGCACAAGATTGTTCAGATTCATACGAGAAAGAAAAAAACCTGAACGAACAGGCAACTTAGAAACTTCTGCAGGACTTGGGGAACCATTCATTAATAGCAATTCCTGTTCCCCTTGTGATCTTGAGACAACCTCCAGAACAGAAATTTGGGAACTCCACCAATGCCCAATGCCCCACCCTTTTGAAAATTCAGCTTGATATGTTTTCCTTATTTCTAAAAGGTCTGTTGAGTTGTTCCAGATTCTAGGTAGAATGCTTGCTGCTGAAAACTGTTTCCACATTTATCTCACTTGCTTTCTTAATGTTCCACTATCTGCTAGAATATAACTGATGTAAGTATTGTATTTTAAGGTTTGTTTTTGTCCTGTTTTTTATTATTAGAAAATAATATATTATTGCCTTCTTGTGCTAATGTTTCTGCTAGATCATATTTTCAACGCTTACTTTTCCATTAAAAAGACATCATAAACTGTAGAAAATCATAAGTTTCAAGAAGGGTAATAGGGAAATCCCTGGCATTTACAGACCAGTCAGTCTCACGTCTGTGGTCAGCAAAGTTTTGGAAAGATTTCTGAGGGATAGGATCTATGATTATTTGGCAAATAATAGCATGATTAAAGGCAGTCAGCATGGCTTTGTGAGGGGCAGGTCGTGCCTCAGAAATCTTATTGAGTTCTTCAAGGAGGTGACAAGACTGGTCGACGAAGGTCGAGCAGTGGAAGTGGTGTATATGGACTTCAGCAAGGCATTTGATAAGGTTCCCTATGGTAGCCTCATACATAAAGTCAGGAAGTATGAGATACAGGTAGATTTGGCTATTTGGATTCAGAATTGGTTGGCTGACAGAAGGCAGAGCGTGGTTGTAGACGGAAAATATTCTGCCTGGAGGTCAGTGATGAGTGAAGTCCCACAGAGCTCTGTACTTGGGCCTCTGCTCTTTGTAGTTTTCATAAATGACTTGGACAAGGAGGTTGAGGGGTGGGTTAGTAAATTTGCAGATGACACAAAGGTTGGAGGTGTCGTCAATAGTATCGAAGGATATTGCAGGCTGCAGCGCGACATAGACAGGATGCAGAGCTGGGCTGAGAAATGACAGATGGAGTTCAACCTGGATAAATGCGAAGTGATGCATTTTGGAAGGTTGAATTCGAATGCTGAATATAGGATTAAAGACAGGATTCTTGATAGTGTGGCGTGTGCAAGTACATAGATCCCTCAAAGTTGCCACCCAAGAGTATGGGGTTGTTAAGAAATCATTGGTGTTTTGGCTTTCGTTAACAGGGGGATCGAGTTTAAGAGCAACGAGGTATTGCTACAGCTCTATAAGCATCTGGTGAGACCACACTTGGAGCATTGTGTCCAGTTCTGGTCGCCCTACTATAGGAAAGATGTGGAGGCTTTGGAGAGGGTGCAAAGAAGGTTTACCAGGATGCTGCCTGAACTGGAGGGCTTGCCTTATGAAGAAAGGTTGAAAAAGCTCGGACTCTTCTCTCTGGAGAGAAGGAGGAAGAGAGGAGACCTGATTGAGGTGTACAATATAATGAGAGGAATAGATAGAGTCAATAGCCAGAGACTTTTCCCCAGGGCAGGATTGACGGGTACGAGGGGTCATAGTTTTAAGATATTAGGGGAAAGGTATAGAGGAGACGTCAGAGGTAGGTTCTTTACACAGAGAGTTGTGAATACATGGAATGCATTGCCAGCGGTGGTGGTGGAAGCAGAGTCATTAGGGACATTTAAATGACTGCTGGACAGGCACATGGAGAGCAGTGAGTTGAGGGGTGTGTAGGTTAAGTTATTATTTTTTACATTAGGATTACACCTCGGCACAACATTGTGGGCCAAAGGGCCTGTTCTGTGCTGTACTTTTCTATGTTCTATATAAATTTATTTATTTGATATAGCTATCAACAAATCCTTCTTTAAGCTATCATTAGCTAGTTATTTTCACAAATACCCAGGTAACTAAATCACTGTAAATATCATGTTCGCCAGTAATACTTCTAATTTTTATGTTTTTCCACATACTCCAGCAGTTTTTAATGTACAAATGTGCATCAGAACTTTTAATGAATAAAGAATGCATTAACTATGAAAGAGCATTTCATTTAGGCAGATTATTGCAAGGCTTGGTTATCTGATAAAAGAAAGGAATAAAATCCGGTGATTAGGTTTAACAAATAAACTTATTTTAAAAGTCCATAAACAATTTTACCTAATTTTTGAAAAATGCATATCATCCAAAACTCACTATGCTATACTGCTGTTTCTTAATAAATAGATATGCTGCTAAAACAAGCATGCACAAACCTAATCAGACATTTAACATATTGATCTTAATCATTGCAAATTTAGGTAGGGAACTGATAGCAATATATTCATTGAAAGAATGTTTTACTTTGTAGTTCCAGTAAAAACGAACATTAAAAGCAAGAATAGCATGTCTCACATGAGTAAAAAATTTAAAAGATAAATGCAGTTTACTTTTGATGTCTATTATCTCTTTGATGAGTAATATGAAGAAACACTTTCAATGATATGTGTTTTATGTTATAAATGATAATTTGAAGCAGTGCGGATTCCAAGGATTTCACAAAAATCATTTGAAAAATTATTGGTTTGTAGAAGCATTTTCTTGCGCTTTATAAATTACAATATGCTCCTGATCAATCAGAAGATATCTCCTGGCATGAAACCGAGATTATTCAAGCCTACATTGAATGTGCACTCTTTAACTCTTCAAATCCCAATTCTTGCTTTAGAAAAGTGTGAGCAGGTACAATGTAACTGACTACACGATTCAACTCAGTGAAATTTGCAGAACCGGAGAATGAGGGCTCCAGAGTAGATAGGGAGTCCCTGCTCCTGACCAGAAGAGATTTGTGTGTTCTGTAAGTGCCAAATACTGTCAGAAAAATAAAATAAGCTTACCCCTCTTCCCTATTTATAACAGATGTTATGATCTCGGTGGAGAACGAGTAATTTTAAAATGAAATTCAGTCACAGTTATCAAATGAAAGAATTATGCTATAGAATGTTATATTTTAAACAAAGAATTTTATTGTACAAAAAATATGCAAAACAATTATTATATTAACATTATGGACTGAATTTTACCAAAAATTGTCCACATTTGAATTTTGGGAAGTTTCAGGGAGGGTTTCTGTCCATGAACTCCAGCGAGTTGGCTCACAATTTTCCACTGCTGACATCACCAGAAATGTACCATCCTTTTACAGCACCACACTCACTCTAAGCATTCAACATTGGTGGAAGTGTTTGCTGCTGCCGCTGGGACATTCACAATGTTGCCTGTTTAAATACTAGCTGTACATCAGGTCAAACGCTGCACATCAGGAACAACCCTCTACAGTTGCAGTGTGGGAAGAATTGTCCCCTGATTTTCTAACAGGGACCTGCAAGTCCTGGAGTTCAGTTTGCTGCAGAAGAAGGCAGAACAGGAGGGGAGGCCATACCACCAGACCCGGCTAGACTAGTGTGAATTTTCCACTTGAGTTAGTGTGGTGTCCATGGTCCAGGGGAATTCCCAGCAGTGTGGGAAGAAGAATAATTACCTTTTGCACTCCACAAGACTAGGTACCAACATCCTTTCTCTGCTACCTCACACAATTCATAGAGTCATAGAGATGTACAGCATGGAAACAGACCCTTTGGTCCAACCCATCCATGCCGACCAGATATCCCAACCCAATCTAGTCCCACCTGCCAGCACGCAGTCCAAACCTTTCCTATTCATATACCTATTCAAATGCCTCATAAATGTTGCAATTGTACCAGCCTCCACCACATCCTCTGGCAGCTCATTCCATACATGTACCACCCTCTGTGTGAAACAATTGCCCCTTAGGTCTCTTTTATATCTTTCCCCTCTCATCCTAAACCTATGCCCTCTAGTTCTGGATTCCCCGACCCCAGGGAAAAGACTTTGTCTATTTATCCTATCAATGCCCCTCATAATTTTGTAAACCTCTATAAGGTCACCCCTCAGCCTCTGACGCTCCAGGGAACACAGCCCCAGCCTGTTCAGCCTCTTTCTATAGCTCAGATCCTCCAACCCTGGCAACATTCTTGTAAATCTTTTCTGAACACTTTCAAGTTTCACAACATCTTTCCGATAGGAAGGAGACCAGAATTGCACGCAATATTCCAACAGTGGCCTAACCAATGTCCTGTACAGCCGCAACATGACCTCCCAACTCCTGTACTCAATACTCTGACCAATAAAGGAAAGCATACCAAACACCTTCTTCACTATCCTATCTACCTGCGACTCCACTTTCAAGGAGTTATGAACCTGCACTCCAAGGTCTCTTTGCTCAGCAACACTCCCTAGGACCTTACCATTAAGTGTATAAGTCCTGCTAAGATTTGCTTTCCAAAAATGCAGCACCTCGCATTTATCTGAATTAAACGCGATCTGCCACTTCGCAGCCCATTGGCCCATCTGGTCCAGATCTTGTTTTATTCTGAGGTAACCCTCTTCGCTGTCCACTACACCTCCAATTTTAGTGTCATCTGCAAACTTACTAACTGTACCTCTTACTCTCGCATCCGAATCATTTATGTAAATGACAAAAAGTAAAGGGCCCAGCACCGATCCTTGTGGCACTCCACAGGTCACAGGCCTCCAGTCTGAAAAACAACCCTCCACCACCACCCTCTGTCTTCTACCTTTGAGCCAGTTCTGTATCCAAATGGCTAGCTCTCCCTGTATTCCATGAGATCTAACCTTGCTAATCAGTCTCCCATGGTGAACTTTGTCGAATGCCTTACTGAAGTCCATATAGATCACATCTACTGCTCTGCCCTCATCAATCTTCTTTGTTACTTCTTCAAAAAACTCAATTAAGTTTGTAAGACATGATTTCCCTCGCACAAAGCTATGTTGACGATCCCGAATCAGTCCTTGCCTTTCCAAATACATGTACGTACTGTCCCTGAGGATTCCCTCCAATAACTTGCCTACCACTGAGGTCAGGCTCACCGGTCTATAGTTCCCTGGCTTGTCTTTACCACCCTTCTTAAACAGTGGCACCACGTTTGCCAACCTCCAGTCTTCTGGCACCTCACCTGTGATTATCGATGATACAAATATCTCAGCAAGAGGCCCAGCAATCACTTCTCTAGCTTCCCACAGAGTTCTCAGGTACGCCTGATCAATTCCTGGGGATTTATCCACCTTAAACCGTTTCAAGACATCCAGCATTTCCTCCTCTGTAATCTGGACATTTTGCAAGATGTCACCATCTATTTCCCTACAGTCTATATCTTACAAACTCAAACTCCACTACTGCACACATCTCCCACCAAGACTCATGGGCTACCACTCTCACAATTGATGCAGCATCTTTCTTCATTGGCTCTCATCCACCCCTGCGCTGTCTACTCACCCACTCAGGCCACATTTCCCTTACCTGTACCAGCACTAACAACTGGGCCAGCCACTTTAATTTCACTCAAAGCCACCGATTCTTTCTTGGCATGAGAAATTAGCTGACAATTGGGTTGAAAGAACCAAGGCAGATGATGGGATGCCCAACATTTGTCTCCTCATCCCATATAGAACAGGATCCTAGCATGGGAGAGGATGCCGTCTATTCATGTGCAGATGCCGAGACTTCCATGTCACAGCAAGCATCTCAACTTCATCCCCACCTGCTGTGCTTCTCTTCCATGATCACCTGTGAGAACAAAGTCTTAACAGCCCTAAAGTTTTAACCCTCCCCCCATTTCAGAATGCATTCTTTTGCACATCCCCTGTAGGTACCAATAGCATCTACACAATCACTGTGCTTTAGAAAGCAGTTAATCCCACCCCTCCCCCCAAGTCAACATCTCCTCCACCACCTCAAAGGAAAAATTCACAGAGAAGGCACTGGCAAGGCTGTCCCCTGTACCCTCCACCAGCTCAGATACTGACACCCCTGTGGATACTTTACCTAGAGTTGGATACACATTCTGATGAGCACATTATCATCAAGTTTCTGCTGGCCAAGTAAGAAATACCCACCATCCCTGACACTAAGAGAATTGCCAGTGATCAGATACTTGCTCAACCACAGACAGCAAAGGACCCGATACTGTAAACCACTGCATGCTTCATTGAAATGCATAGGCAGACACAGGACACAGGACCAGCAGAAGTTTGTCAGATACACTCGGGAAACTGGATCAGCGTTTGGAAGAGTTTGACTATGCCATCTGTACATGCTAACTTCCACTTCCATGCTTTCAGCTGCCTCCATAGACAGATTGGTGGCTGTAGAGCTAAGTCCAACACTCTCAGTCTCTGGTCCACATGCACAGACCTGTGCTCAATTGTTCAAGTCATTGATGCACAGCAAAGGAGCGGGGGTTGTTGCAGAAGCTAGACACATTGACCCCTCTCCCGATATCTTTTCCACTCCATGAGACAGTAGGCACCCAACTGGATCAGGAACCACAAACATGGACCCAGAATTCTCCTCTCAGGTCACCTCCACTGTACCTCCCACCAGCAACCCTGTAGAGGTTCAAGTCAATCTGCCCAAGATACTAAGTATATCTAAATTTTCTTGCAGCAAATATCCCTGAGGGTTGCCCAACCAAAACACTAAAGTTAACAGACTCCACTATACGACAGGCTCCTTCCAGCCCATTTGAAAAACCTAGGACAACATCTAGATGTGATAGGAGAGAAAAGAAAAAGGAATTCTTGTGTGAGTGCACAGATGACACAGATGAAACTTCATTGTAAACAAATCATCACATTTGTAAATATGCTCACTTTTCATCTTCAGCTGTTTGAGCAACTGTCATTTCTGCTGGAGAGGTTGACTATCCTTAGTACTACCCAATGTTCAACCCTATCTGAATGATAGCTAGAGGTCCATAGGGCTCCTCTTTCTTTAGAGAAAAACAATTGGTGGTGAGTTTAACTGAAGGGTTACTGCGCCTCAAGCGAGGGATGAGGTTGAGAAGACAGGGCTCTTGTGGTGACCTCAGTCACTATAAGAATTGAATGTATGTTGTTGGCATCACTCAGCATCGCAAATCAACTATCCAGCCAACTGACCTCACCAACCCAATCTTTTCTGCAGCGCCAAAGCTAGCATGAAAGTTTGTCACCATTGGATGAGAAAACATCAGGTATTGTGACAGCTTCCATCTGTTTGAAACCATAACATTAATTGATCAACAGGAAAAATTAAAACCAAAATGAACCAGTAAACTGCATTTGTAGTTGGATTAAACAAAGGATAGGAGAAAGTGGGGACTGTCAATGCTGTAGAGTCAGAGTCAAAAAGTGAGGTGCCAGAAAAGCACAGCAGGGCAGGCAGCATCTGAGGAACAGGAGAGTTGAGGTTCTGGGCATATGAGATGGAAATGTGTTGCTGGAGAAGCGCAGCAGGTCAGGCAGCATCTAGGGAACAGGAGAATCGACGTTTCGGGCATTAGCCCTTCTTCAGGAATTTGGAGGGGAAAGGGGAACTGAGAGATAAATAGGGTGGTGGGGGCAGGACTGAGGGGAAGGTAGCTGGGAAGGTGATGGGTGGATGCAGGTGGGAGGTAATAGTGATAGTTCGGTGGAGTGAACGGGTGTGAAACTTGATGGCCTCCTCCATTGCCAAATGCAAGCCACCCAGGGGAAACTGAGGACTGCAGATGCTGGAGATCAGAGTCAAGAGTGTAGTGCTGGAAAAGCATAGCAGGTCAGGCAACATCCGAGGAGCAGGAGAGTTGTGTTTCAGACATAAGTCATTCCTGATGGAGGGCTTATGGCCGAAACATCGATTCTCCTGCTCCTCGGATACTGCCTGGCCTGTTATGCTTTTCCAGCACCACACTCCAGACTCTGAAATCCAAACCACATGCCAACTGGAGAAAGAACACCTCACCTTCAACCACAAGGCATCAAAGTCAACTTCACTAGTTTACAAATCTGCTCTCCCCCATCTCATCCCAGATCCAGGATATGAGCTAAGTGCTGTCAAATGGGACTAGATTAATTTAGGATATCTGGTCAGCAAGGACAAATTGGACTGAAGGGTCTTTTTCCATGCTGTACATCTCCATGACTCTACTGTTCTGTCACAAACTCCCAAAACCGACCAGCATGGGAATTCCATCTTGAGGAGACATCTTCTGGCCCTTGTTGACTCCAATAGAAGTCATGTTGCATCACAGGCACACTGACATCATGGTATGGTGATCTGTCTGATATCTCTAGAGTATAGTATCCTCTACTATAGATTCCAAAGAAGCCAACCAATTCTCGGTCGCCAACACTTTTGCTGCATCATAAGAGCACTTTTGCCAGGATACTTGCTACACAGACACAGACAGTGGTTCATTTATGAAATGAGCTGTCAGAGGAAATGGTAGATACAGGTGCAACATTCAGAGACATTTGGAATGGCACATGAATGGGAAAGGATGGAGGGATAGGAGCTAAATGCAGTCAAATGGCTTAATTTTAGTTTGAAAAACAACGTCAGCACGGACAAGTTGAACCGTTACATCTGTTTCTGTATTGTATGATTTTCTAAGTGACAGTCCCAAGTATTTCACATCCATTCATTGGATACTCTTGGTGCATTAGCCAGGGATGACCTAGATCCATTGTGGACAGTTCTACTTGAATCTGTGAGGGCAAAATCAGAATAAAAAACAGCTCCTTGTGTGATCATAAAATTATGGTGGATATCTTATACTTTAAAATGAGGTGAGAAGCTCCTGGACTTTCCGCAGGCCAAACAGACATTGGCATGTGTTTGTGACTCATGAAAACTAGGTGAACATTTATAGCTCACCTCATACTAATGCTGCTTCACAGCCATTACTTGGATTAATTTTAAATGTCCAATGACAGGGTCAAGATTGCAAGTGGCCAAGATTTTTAATGGATATTGTTGTCAATGTATGGGGTTCACATCCAGAATAATGCAGTAATAGATACTCTTTTACCTAAACTGTATGAGTGTCTGTTCAATGCTAGTCTCTCTTGAATAGCCTCATACTCTAGTTTCTCTCCATTGCTTGAGAAAATAGCAAAGTGCATATAAATAAGGTGGGATTAGGTAAAATGACATGTTAAAGTATGTTAATTTTAAACACACTCAGAGACAGAGCCATTAATTCTGTTTTTTTGTGTCTTTGTGAGACAAAATGTGCCTTTTAGAGGGATTTGCTCTGTCCTGATTCTCTTGAAGCGAGGCATTGTAAAATAGTCAAGGAGATGTCTGCTCCATAGAAAGCAGAGTAAATAGCTTTGAGTTTTTTTTCATCAAAAAAAAGAAAATTGAATGGGCGGAGTCAGGCTCACACAGACCCAGAGGTTTTAGGTTTGCTTTCAGTTGTTGAAGTTGGGGTTTTGGACTTAAAGGTGTTGGAAACAGCTCACTCTCTGAGTTCTGTCTGTGCTGGACTGCAGTAAATAACAAGTAAGGTAAATCTGTTTTAATTAATTTATTTTTACCAACATGGAAATGCTGTTTTATTGGGAAAAAGTTGATGAGTAGTAATTAAACAGCATATTATTTTGTTAAGAATTTTAATAGAGTTAAAATTATAAGAATTCTTTTTTGTTTGTATTTTAATGTGGTATAAGAATAAAGTGTTTTTTTTCTTAAAGCTTAGCAGTTTGACAATCAAATTACGTCTGGAAGGCAGCACCTTACACTTGCCTTCAAAGAAGATGAAAGTTAGGATCGAAGCTGCCTCCTTGATATATTCTGAGGGGCTATGGTCTGGTCCATAACATTTGCACCATCTTTTTTGATTGCTGGTGCATTCTTCGGATATTTTTCTTCATGTCCATCCCAATATCCTGTATTCTTTGACCCTGAGTTGCCACAATACAATTGTTCCCCCTTACCATGTTTCAATTTTTTGATATGTCACATATTTCCACATTTTATTTCTTGCTCCCACTATTTAGTTTAAAATGCCCTGCTGTTCCCAGGAGGAAAACAGGACCCAGCATAATTCAGGTGTAGATTGTCTTAAGGGTACAATTCCCACTTCCCCTAATACCAGTGGTCCACAAATCGGAGTCTATATATCCCACACAAATCATTAATCACATATTCATTGCTCTAATTTTATTTCCTATTTTGATTTGCTTGCTGCTCAGCGAATAACTCAGATATTACAATCCTTATTGTTTACTTTGCTAATTTAGTGCCTGGCTCCTCATACTCTCTTTGCATAATCTCTTTGCTTGTTCTACCAACATTGTACAAATGCATATGCACCACAACTGTTAGATTCTTTTCTTCCCACTGCGAGTTCCTCTCCATCCATGAGAACATCTTCTGAAATCTATCATCAGGATGACAACACAGCAATTTAGCCTTTCACTCTTTACTGCAGGGAATGCTGACAATCCCTCTCACTATACCATCGCCTATGACTATTGCATTCTTTGTGCTCTCCCCACTTGAATGGCATCTTGTACCACAGTGCCTTGGGTAGTTTGTTCATCTGCCTGCAGCACCAGCTGCCATTCTAACAAACTGAGAAAACCTCAAAGCAACCGGACAATTGAGGAGACTCCCCTTACCTGCTTCACTCTTAGTTGTACCCTCCTCTGCCTGACCACAAACCAACTCGAGAAAACCTTGGATCATGTTATAAAGAAGATAATGTTCATTTTTCCTTGTGTTTCATAGAATCTGCAGCTCGGCGTTGATTCTGAGCCGAAGCTCCTCAAGAGGCAAACACCTATTTACCTTACACATCACCCAGTTGATTTAAAAAGAAAATGGGCTCCGATTGGTTAGAGAAGTCAGGAATCACAATCCAATTTCTAAGTCTGACATTTCTCATTTTCACAGGGGCGGTGTTGAGGACAGGGGGCTGTAGTTTGTACATGTGTGGTACTCAGAGGAAGCTGTCTATTTAAATAATCAATTACCTGCGCTGAAATCATAGAATCATCGAGACTGTGCTGACATATTTACATTAGTCGCACTTTCCAGCACTGACTCCAGAACTCTTGATGTTATGACATTTCAAGTGCTCATCCACATACTTTTTAAAGGTTCTGAAGTCTCCCGCCTCAACTATACTCCCAATCAGTGCATTCCAGAATCCCACCACCATCTCAGTGAAAAGAATTTCCTCTAATCCCCTCTAAACCTTTTTACTTTTCACTTTAAAATTATGGTTCCTTGTTCTTGACCTTTCAATTAAAGGAAATAGCTGCTTCCTATTCACCACAACATTATACACCTTTATCAGTTCCTGTTCTCAGTCTTCACTGCTGTAAAAAAAAAGATCCGAGCCTATCCAACCTCAGTTCATAGCCAAACCACTCCAACCAGGCAACATCCTGGTGAACCTCCTCTGCACCAGCTCCAGTGCAATCACATCCTTCCTATATGTGGTGACCAGAATTGCACACAGTACTCCAACTGTGGCCTAACCAAAGTTCTATACAGCTCCAAAATAACCTCCCTGCTCTTGTAATCTCTGCCACAATTGATTAAGTCAAGTGCCCCATATGCCTTCTTAACTACCTTATTAAGATGTCCAGTTGCCTCCAGGGATCTGTGGACAAGCAATCCAAGAGTCTTCTGAGCTTCTTAGTGTCCTGCCAGTCATCAAGTATTCCTTTATCTGTTTATGAAGTGCATCACCTCACACTTTTCAGGGTTAAATTCTATCTGCCACTGTTTGGGCCATTTTAGCAACCCATCTTCCTACAACTTCCGTTAGCAATTCTGGAAAGTGTGAAAATAGCTAAGTCCCTGGCCATATGGGATTTATCCTATGATTCACTGGGAAGCCAGGGAGGAGATTGCTGAACCTTTGGCTTTGATCTTTATGTCATCATTGTCTACAGCAATAGTGCCAGATGACTGGAGGATAGCAAATGCCATCCCCTTGTTCAAGAAGAGGAGTAGAGACAACCCTGGAAATTATAGACCTGTGAGCCTTACTTCGGTTGTGGGTAAAGTGTTGTGGGTTGTGGAAAAATGTATAAGAGATAGGATTTATAATCATCTAGAAAGGAATAAGTTGATGAGCGATAGTCAACACAGTTTTGTGAAGGATAGGTCATGTCCCACAAACCTTATTTAATTCTTTAAGAAGCTGACCAAACAGGTGGATAAGGATAAAGCAGTTGACGTGGTGTATATGGATTTCAGTAAGCCATTTAATAAGGTTCTCCATGGTAGGCTATTGTGCAAAATACAGAGGCATGGGATTGAGGGTGATTTAATAGTTTGGATCAGAAATTGGCTAGCTGAAAGAAGACAGAGGGTGTTGGTTGATGGGAAATGTTCATCTTGGCATTCAGTTACTAGTGGTGTACTGCAAGGATTTGTTTTGGGTCCACTGCTGTTTGTCATTTTTATAAATGACCTGGATGAGGGTGTAGAAGGATGGGTTAGTAAATTTGCAGATGACACTAAGGTCGGTGGAGTTGTGAATAGTGCTGAAGGATGTTTCAAGTTACAGAGGGACATAGATAAGCTGCAAAGCTGGTCTGAGAGGTGGCAAATGGAGTTTAATGTGGAAAACTGTGAGGTGATTCACTTTAGAAGGAACAACAGGAATACAGAGCAATGGATTCATGATAGGATTCTTGGCAGTGTAGTTGAGCAGAGAGATCTCATTGTCCATGTACATAGATCCCTGAAAGTTGCCACCGAGGTTGATAGGGTTGTTAAGAAGGCATACGGTGTGTTAGTTTTTATTCATAGAAGGACTGAATTCAAGAGCCACAACATCTGTTTCAGCTGTACAGAACTCTGGTGTGGTCATACTTGGAGTATAGCATACAAGTTTGGTCACCGTATTATAGGAAGGATGTGAAAGCTTTGGAAAGGGTTCGGATATGATTTACTAGGATGTTACCTGGTATGTAGGGAAGGTCTTATGAGGAAAGGCTGAGGGACTTGAGGCTGTTTTCATTAGAGAGAAGAAGGTTGAGAGGTGACTTAATTGAGACATGTAAGATAATCATAGGGTTAGATAGGGTGGACAGTGAGAGCCTTTTCTCTCAGATATTGATGGCTAGCACAAGGGGACATAGCTTTACATTGAGGGGTGATAGATATAGGACAGCTGTCAGGGGTAGGTTCTTTACTCAGAGTAGTAGGTACATGGAATGCACTGCCTGCAACAGTAGTAGACTCGCCAACTTTAAGGGCATTCAAATGGTCATCGGATAAACACATGAATGAAAATGGAATAGTGTTGGATAGATCAGCTTCAGATTGGTTCCACAGGTCAGTGCAACATCGAGGGTGGAAGGGCCTGTACTACGCTGTAATGTTCTATGTTCTAAGACCTTCTTCCTCACTGTCAACCACCTGACCAATCCTTGTGTCTTCCACAATCTTATCTCTTGTTTCCTCCATATTCTTATCTCTATTATTTATATATATATGATAAACAATAAAGGGACCCAACACTGATCTCAATGGTACGCCACAGAACACAGGCTGCAGTCACACAAGTAGCCTTCCACGACCACTCGCCATCTCCTAGCACTATGCCATTTTTGGGTCAAGTTACCCCGTTCTCATGTGCTTCCATTTTCTTCATTAGTATCCGATGTGGATCTTGTGGGCTTTGTAGGCTTTGCTGAAATCCATATAAACCATGCCAACTGCACTACCTGTATCGAAATACTTGGTCACCTTCTCAAAAAGTTCTATCACATTTGTTGGGCATGGCCTCTCTCTGACAAAGCCATCCTGTTCAAACCTTGCCTCTGCAAATGGAAATTAATCCCCTTCTTCAGAATTTTCACCAATAGTTTCTTTATACTGATGGGAGATTCAGTCATCTGCAATTCCATGGTTTTTCTCTACTACACTACTTAAAAAGTGGAATTATATCAGCTGTCCTCCAGTCCACTGGTGCTTTCCCTGTGGTCAGCGAGGAATTAATATTTAGGTCAGACATTCTGTAATTTCCATCTTCATCTCCCCATGCAGAAAAATGGATTTGAATACCCTATTGTCCAAAACCTGGAGTGGGAGGATTTGACCGGTAAGATGACATTGAGACTTTGGGCCCCACTTGATGCCTGGTGATAGAGAATGCAGGAGGAACCAAAGAGCTGGCATAGGGTGACATAGTAGTCTAAGGGTTATGGAGGATCCATGGAGGTCTAGAAACAGAATAACATCTGAGGGGTTTAGGGATGTACAATACAGATAGGGTTGATTGAGGTAAGTAGTGAGATTTAGGGGCCTGTAAACTCTACTGGAGGCTGAGACACTGTAAAGAATCAAGATGGACTTTCTAACCAATTCATCTCTGCACTTATGCTTCTCATGCACTCCAGTCTTGCACACTGCACTGCAATCCTGAACCCAGTGGGAAAGGATCAAGTGAAGTGAGAGTCAGGTTTGCTGTTTGCAAATTGTAAATTAGTGTGCAGATTGGATTTTCCTGGGTCCAAATGAAGATCTAGCTCCTTATCTCTAAAACTGAGAAAAATCCTTCCCCTCACCCTCTCTAAAACTTGCAGTTAACTTTCATTTTATTAAATAGCCAGGTTAGTAATCATGCTGTTGTGCTATATGTTTTCAATCTCATGGTACCATGTTGAATTTGACATTATGCATTGCTAAGTGGCAAACATATATTTTATCTGTCAATGAGCTCTCTCTGGTAGTGTGTTCATGAGGTTTCACAGTAGTCGAAGTAAAGGTGTTTTTGATATAATACAATTCTGCCCCATTTGTCCAATTTAAGATATATTCTAGAATTTGTTTGAAGCCAAATTTGAATACTGAACACAATTGAATAAAACCAAAAGCTATTTAAAACATCCGAAACAACATAGTTAGTACAGTAAAAATCATAACAGCACAGTATACCATATTGGGAGCAATATCACAACCAACATAATGATGCCTATATTAAAGTTCTAATTTAGAGTGTGTAACATCTTTTCCAGTGATAAGTTTGAGGATGCCATGCAGCAGAAATTGGATATGTGTGCTAGTGATTAAAGTTAAAAATCACACAACACCCGGGTATAATCCACCCCAGTCCAACACCAGCACCTCCACATCAGGCCGAGTGATTAAAGTGTTGGAAGTATGATTCTAACCCTTAAACTATGAGATTACATTCCTCTTATGTCATGTTTTTAAATAGTATGAGCATTATCCTCAGAAATGGTTAGAGAAAACTAAATTTCTCAAATTTCTGTTTTGTATTGGAGGTGGCACATCTCAGTGGGTAGCACTGCTGCCTCACAGCACCAGGGACCCTGGTTTGATTCCACCCTCAGGTGACTGTTTGTGTGAGTTTGCACATTCTCCCTGTCTTTGTAGGTTTCCTTCGAGTGCTCTGGTTTCCTGCCACAATCCAAAGATGTGCAGCTTAGGTGAATTGGCCATGCTAAATTGCCCATAGTGTTCTGGGATGTCTAGGTTAGGAGCATTAGTCAGGGGTAACTGTAGGGTAGGGGAATGGGTTTGGGTGGGATACTCTTCGGTGGGGCGGGGCGGGGGGGGGTGGGGGTTATGGACTTGCTAGGCCGAAGGGCCTGTTTCCACACTGTAGGAATTCTATGATTCAACTGTGTTCATATATTGTTTTAAAAATAAGGTTGCGATGATGCAGTGCTCAGACCGTGTGGGTGCTGCATTCAAGAGTGCATGTCTAATCACATGGACACAATTAAGGTTTAAATTTGATCTTCTTGCTCAAGTTAAACATTCACACTGCTGTATCCCGTGTCATAGATTTGTGCAGGAAGTGTCGCCATTTATGGCATGTTTTTGGAACTTGGCAGCAGCTAGTGTCACTGCATCAGAGAAGCCGAGCATGTTTATAAATGTGGCCACTGAGTAGCTTCAGAAATGCAAGGAGAAAAGGAACAGATGACTATCAGCCAGTCAAAAAGAGGAACAAGTAGGTATTGCAGGATTTCTCATGAGTGCACCTCACTTCCCAACAAGTATTCAGTTCTGAAATACAAAGTGCTGGAGAAACCCAGAAGGTCTGACAGAGTCTCTGGAGAGAGAAACAAAAAACCTAATATTTTGAGTCCTATATGACTCTCCTTAGGAACACTGAAAAAGAGTTCCAAAGAAAAGTTATATCAGACTCAAAATGTTAACTTTGTTTCTCTCTCCACAGATGCTGCCTGACGTGTTGAGTTTCTCCAACACTTCGTTTTTATTTTAAATCTATAGCATCCGCAATACTTTTTCTTTCTTCCAGTTCTGAATATTGATGGCTCATCTGAGTACAAGTATAGCCAAGTCCATGGCATCATGGAGTTCCTCAGGTTCATCTGCAGTCCTCACTTTCTCCTGTGTGAGAGGTTCAGGGAAAACGAGAAAAGCCATAGTGATAAAGAGATTCAATAGTTACGGGAAAAGATAAATGTCTCTGTGGCCAGAAACATTGCACCCACATATTTAGGGTGTTTAATTATCTGAGTATATATGAGGATAGTAATATTGTAAAGGATAGGGAAAGGTAAGAGTTCCTAAAGTGGGTTCAGGAGAGTTTTCCACAGCAGAATGTTTTCAGTGTAAAGAGAAAGGATGCTCAGCTAGAACTGGTCCTTGGAAAATAAGGACGATCAAATAGACCAAGCATTAGTGTGAGAATATTTGAGGGATAGTGATCACTTAATAAGATTTAAAGTAGGAATGGAAAAGGGTAATGAGCAATCCTGAATCGAAAGAATTAATTGTGATAAAACTAACCTCAAGGAGTAAGAATGGACCTGGGTCAAGTACATTGAAATCAAAGGCTAGCAGGATAATCCAAGACACTACCTACAAAGAAGAGATTATTTGGGCACAATCAAGGTGTATTCCTTCAAAAAGGAAAGGCAAGGCAAACAAATCCAGAGCTCCTGGATAAGAAAGGAGGTAGAAATTAAGAAGAATCTGGGTGGTCATGTCAGTGTCAAGTAGTGAATAGGATTAAGAACAAGGCTAAAATCTCAGAGAGATGGTGTTAAAATGAAGAGGAGAAACTAAGACAGAATATGAAAAGATACTTGCATCTAACATAAAGGGAATTCCAAATACTTATAGAAGCATATAAATAGTAAAAGGATGGTAAAGTGGGGAGTGAGGCTGATTAAGCATCAAAGAGTGTGGTTCTGGAAAAGCACAACCAGTCAGGCAGTATCCTAGGAGCAAGAGAATTGATGTTTCGGGCATAAGCCCTTCTTCAAGAATGCCTGATGCAGGACTTATGCATGAAACAATGATTCTCTTGCTCCTCGGATGCTGCCTGACCAGCTGTACTTTTCCAGAGTCACACTCTTTGACTTTGATCTCCTGCATCTGCAGTTCTCATTTTCTCCCAGTTGATTAAGCATCAAACAGGGATTTTTAGATTAGATTAGGTTCCCTATTGTGTGG